>NW_024070203.1:50412603-50939049 GCF_014754425.2 Oryx dammah | reverse complement strand
AAAAAAAAATGGATTAGGATGCCACTGCTTCTTATAGTTATAATCCTTTATAAACTGATTGTAACTAAACTCCACTGGATCATCCCTTACAAGGGACGTCATTTTACTTATTGAGAATTTTCTGCTCAAGCTTCCAAAACCCTACTATCTAAAACTTTATTACATAAAAGCAATATGTACTTCTCTTTTGGGTATAGCAAAAGGCAAAATACAGTAAATGGTACAGGTCATAACAAAGTTGGGGCTTCCCTGGTGGCTCAGAGGTTAAAGCGTCTGCCTCCAATGCGGGAGACCTGGGTTCGATCCCTGGGTTGGGAAGATCCCCTGGAGAAGGAAATGGCAACCCACTCTAGTATTCTTGCCTGGAGAATCCCATGGATGGAGAAGCCTAGTAGGTTACCGTCCACGGGGTTGCGAAGAGTCGGACACAACTGAGCGACTTCACCTACATAACAAAGTGGCAGCACATAAACATCTGTGCTTATAGAGAAGGCTCAATAGACGAATATGGTGATGAGGACTCCCAGAGTCACTAAGCACAGGCATCAGGCAACTTTTGGGCTTCCTCAGCAACATACTCTATAACAGAAGAATGTATGTACTATTTAAGTATAAGGAAGTCTAGACAATGCTGTCTATTCTTTTTTAAAATTTTAATTGAAGGATAATTTATTTATATGAATCATCCATAGGTATACATATGCCTCCTCCCTCCCACCTCCCACCCCATCCCACCCCTCTAGGTTGTCACAGAGCCCTGCTTTGAGTTCCCTGAGTCATACAGCAAGTTCCCACTGGCTATCTATTTTACATATTGTTGTGTATGTTTCTATGCTACTAATCCTGTCTATTCTTGCCAACAGCCAGTTAGCCTTTAATTCTTAGAGTCAGCCTGTGAGTCATTCTACTAGGGAAAAAATCCCATTATAGTGGAAATGATCCAGTCCAGAAGCAGAAATAGAGCCTCGGTCTTACATATGCTATCATGGTCCCCAATAATTGCTAGAGACACATTTTGGGAGACATTCGAAGAGTTTTATCAGACCCCAACTAGATTATACAGTTTGCAGTTTTAATTTTTTTACTTTTTTTTTTCTTGACTGGAAAAATAATTTTGTTTTGTTTGGGACAGTGGGTGGGGGTCCAGACTCAGAACTTCTGGAACTGTTTCTTGGCACTGGCAGCCTTGGGGACCTTGAGGTGATCCATAAAGGATAAATGAGTGAAAAATTAATTTCACAGCTATAGATTGTGCTAGAGAACTATTTTGTATATATACAGACAAATACATATAAAAATATATGTAATATTATATAATATATTGATACATTGAGAAAGATTCCTATTATAGTAGTATGAAACTTTATAGCATTTGAGACAATTCATACACAAACCTCACATAAAAAAGAAAATGTTGTGTGATGTGGCATAATTCAAATCCTGCCTAAAGCATGCTGCACAGAAATAATGATCACAATATTCAATTCAATAATATAAAATCAATAGATGTCATTGAGCTGCATCTGAAGCAATTTTAAAATGCCATTTTGTTGATTATTAATTAAATTGACATATCAAATTAAAAGAAAAACTTTTTCTTTTCCTGAAAAAATTATTGATAGTCCTCTTTTATTGTAAAATACAGATTGAAGTAAAGACAATGGAGACATTAGCAAATAATCCCATCAGATATATTTTTAACAATGAGGTTTGACTTTTCTTACCGAAAAATCTGCTTGTCTGTAGAAGTTCCATAAGATTCTGCAAATGGTCTTTTAACTCTTATTGATCACAACCTTGGCATTCAAAGTCTAATTATACTAAAAACTGCCCACGTATCTTGGGTACTGGAAAATCATTATCTGAAATTAATCAGTTCTTCAAACATAACCATTCCTAATTATCATGTGGTTATTGAGATAGTATGCAATTTAAAATATATATGGTACTAATTTCAAATACCTTATTTGTATAAATCATTGTATTAATATGAAGATAAATACATAATATATATTTTATCTCTTGTACCACAATTACAAAAGACAAACCAACCACCCCTTACTGTTTCTGGTTAAACATTGTGCAAAAATTAATAATAATTTAAAAAATGATAGCAGCTAACATTCTTGAGTTTTTAGTATGTGCCAGTAACTATTTTAATTTTATCTTATTTATTTATTTATGTTTGACTATGCTAGGTCTTCGTGGCTGCTCTGGCTTTTCTCTAGTTGCTGCGAGCAGGGGCTATCCTCTAGTGTGTTGTGTAGCCTTCTTATTGCAGAGCCTTCTTCTCTTGCTGCAGAGCACAAGCTCTAGAATGCATGGCTTCAGTAGTTGTGGAACATGGGCTCAGAAGTTGCAGCTGGAGGATTCTAGAGTACAGGTTCAATAGCTGTAGTGCCCCAGCTTAGCTGCTCAAAGGTATATGGTACCTTCCTGGATCAGGGATTGAACTCCTGTCTCCTGCATTAGCAGACTCTTCACCACTGAGCCAGCAGGGAAGCCCTGTGTCAGTGACTATTTTAAATGTTCTATTTTCTTTTAACAGTACTTACATAGCACTTGGGCTTCCCCAGTGATGCTAGTGGTAAAGAACTTGTCTGCCAAAGGAGGCAAGACATAAAAGACGTGGGTTTGATCCCTGGGTCTGGAATCTCCCCTAAAGAAGGGCAAGGCAACCCAGTCCAGTATTCTTGTCTGGAGAATCTTATGTACAGAGGAGCCTGGCAGACTACAGTCCATGGGGTCACAAAGAGTCAGACATGACTGAAGTGATTTAGCATGCCTGCATGCGTTATAGCACTTACTATGTTCAAGTACTATTGCAAACCCTTTCCATTTATGTGTGTGTTAGTCACTCAGTCAAGTCCAAATTTTTGTGACCCAATAGACTGTAGCCCCTCCAGGCTCCTCTGTCCATGGGATTCTCGAGGAAAGAATACTGGAGTGCACTGCCATTTCCTTCTCCAGAAGATCTTCCCAACCCAGGGATCCAACCCAGGTCTCCTGCATTGCAGGCAGATTGTTTACCATTTGAGCTACAGGGAAGTCCTGTATTGCATTTACGACCTCATTTAATCCATATAACTTTATGAAACAGAACTATTATTATAACCTCTACAGAAATGAAGGAAAATAAGTACGAGATCAAACTGTCTGTAATCTCATTGTGCATCAATACTATACAATGTTGTAATGTGGTAGCAGAATTCTAAGGTAAATCCCAAGATTCCTGCCCTTAACTGTGGGCAGAACTTGTGAATATGATGGGATTTTACTGCCATGATTTATGTTGTAATGGAAATGGTGAAGGAATTTCAGGGATGTAATTAAGGTCTCTAATCCAATTGTCTTTGATAGTGAAAGTGTTAGTCATCAGTCATGTCTGACTCTATGAGACACAATGGACTATAGTCCACCAAGCTCCTTTGTCCATGGAATTTCTCAGAAAAGAATATTGGAGTGAGTTGCCATTTCCTTCTCCAGGAGATCTTCCCGACCCAGGGATTGAACCTGGGCCTCCTATGTTGTAGATGGATTCTTTACCACTTGAGCCACCAGGGGTCTTTATGTTCATCAAAAGGAGATTTTCCTGATTGAGTTGATCTAATCATGTGAGCCCTTTACATCAGAATCCAAGCCTTGCCACAGTGAAAGTTTTCAAGTAACTGAAATGCTCACTTCTTGGCCTTGAACAAGAAAACTGTCATGTTGTAGAGAAGATCATGTGGCAAGAAAATGTGGGTAGCCTCTAGGGGCCAATGGCCATTGCCCAATAGTTGCTAAGAACTGCATCCTACCAACAACAGTAACTCAGAAGATGACCTCATTCATACATAGCCTTGGCTTACACTTGATTTCAGCCTAGTTAGACCCTGAGTGGGGAAGGTAGCCAAGTCATCTGTGGTCTCTTGACTGCAGAAACTGAGATAATAAATGTATGTTGCTTTGAACTACTAAATTTATTACACAGCAGAGAAAAACTAACAAATGTAGTTAACTCAGGTCTTGGATTTGCCTAGTGATAATATTAACTGAGCTATCATCCTTATGTGCAGACTGAATTCTTTCTTCCACAAAGTGTTTTTGCCAGTAGCAGTGAAGAGTGCACACGTGCTAAGTCACTTCAGTCGTGTCTGACTTTGTGACTCACTGGACTGTTTCTGTCCATGAGATTTTCCAGGCAAGAATGTAGGTTTACCTAAATACCCTGATGACAAAATTGGCTTCACCAAGAGACTGCTCTAAAATGTTTATACTGTTTAGATCATTTGAGAAACTAAACGAATTCAGCAGTGTTCCTTAACTTTGATGACTTTATAAAGAAGACAAGATATTAAATTGACAACAGGTAAATACAGAGAATGAAATAGACTCCATAGAGTTTATGGATCACTTAAGCCAAATTCCAAATATAATAAACTATAAACAAATATACAGCAGGTCTCTGACTATTTTCCACAATACCATCTTGCCTCACAGGAAGTTGAGGAATCTGCACAGTCTCTCATGCAAGGCCCTTCCAGAGCCTTTTCTCCATTTATTATTCATTTGTATTAATTTTATTCTGTGCCCTACATTATTCTCATTCTGAAATATCTGCTAATACTAGAGTTTTTAAATGCTTATCACAAAATTATTTGCTTTTATTTTTTATTTATTTTTAGTTTCTCTGTGTGTGTTAGTAGCTCAGTCATATCTGACTCTTTGTGACCCTATGGACTGTAGCCCACCAGGCTCCTCCGTCCATGGGATTTCCCAGGCAAGAATACTGGAATGGGTTGCCATTTTCTTCTCCAGAGGATGTTCCTGACAAGGGGTCAAATTAAGTTCTCCTGCATTGCAGGCAGATTCTTTACCATCTGAACTAGTGGGAAGTCCCTCTCTGTCTACAATAGCACAAAATCCACATGAAGTACGACAGTCCTTGATGATAACATCTCTCTAGCTCCATGTCTTTTCCAACTACCTACATGCAGGTCCATTTGTCTTGAAGCACAAGAATTTTGTTCTCCTTTACTGTTTTCTCTCAGAAATATTAGAGCTATGTTGACCAAAGAATGTGTTGACTTGGTCCATTGCTTTTCATTCCATTTTGTCTCACCCTTTATTTTGTTGTATGTTCAAGAGGAACTTTTCTTTAGTATCTGAAACATTTTGATGCATTTTAATAGAAATTATTAAGGATTTAAGCTCATTTCCACTTGCAGTCATCAAAAATGTTTACCAATAATGCTATGCACCAATCCTGTGCTTCATGATCGTACCGTCATGTCCAACTCTCTGCAACACCGTGGGCTGTAGCCCACCAGGCTCCGCTGTCTGTGGCATTTTTCAGGCAAGGACTCTGGAGTGGGTTGCCATTTCCAACTTGAGGGGATCTTCCTGACCCAGGGATCATACCCAGGTGTCTAGCATCCCCTGCATTGGTAAGCAGATTCTTTAGTCCTGAGCCAGAAGCCCTACACCAATCCTAGTTCTTCGTAAAGGAAGTTCTTGGCTAAACCTACAGAGGAAAGGTTTCTCTGTGAGACATTGGAATCCTTTTAGAGATCAGCTATACATTGCTTGTCATAGCTCTGCTACTATTATCTTCAAATATTATTTAACATTTTATTGTTCTGAGGTCATATATGTTTCTGTCAGCTTTTCCCAAGGAGATTGCTAGGGTTTTGACAACTGGTCAACGAGAATTCCTTTTCTTTGAAACAAGGTAAAAATGTGCGTTCATTTTTCTCACTCACTCATTTCACAATAATCATTGCTACTCCAAAAAGACATTTAAAGTTTAGTGCCTAGTTGAAAGTGCTGTTGGTTAATTCATCTTCATATGTAGGTCTCGGGTAAGGACAGACTTCCCTGGTGTCTCAGTGGTAAAGAATCTGTCTGCCAGTGCAGGAGATGCAGATCCCTGTGTCAAGAAGATCCCCTGGAGGAGGAAATAGCAAGCCACTCCAGTATTTCTGCAGGGAAAAGCCCATGGACAAAGGAACCTGGAGGGCTGCAGTCCATGGAGCCACAAGGAGTCAGACAACGACTGAGGGACTGAGCACTGTGTAAAGACACTCCTTATTTTTCTTTCTCCCTGATTCTTCACATGAGAATTTTAAGAGCTTTCTTCCCCTATGTTGACCTCTGACCTCTAACCCAGTGAGACTGTAAAGACAAGAGCTACATTTTTCTTCAAGATCTCTGAAGAGAAAAACACTTCATGGAGTTGTTTATGATACCCTCCAGCATCTTTCAATTCTTATAGGCTGGGACTTGGCTGAATACAAAGCAAGGCTGAATCAAGAGTTTCTTGGCAGCCTGGGTCTTTTTAAGACAGGAAGGAGAAAACGCTGGAAAGATAATCTCTTCTCATCTAAGTCTTCTCCTTATATGCTGAGAATATCTTAAGACTAGTGCTAAAAGCCAAGAAATCCCAGAAATCAAAGATGATAAAAATGTCTGTTCTATTAAGTGAATGTATCATATTTCTGAGCACACTGAGATTATTATCTGTACTTAGCTTATGGGGTTTGTTATTAAAGAGTGTGTAAATAAAATAGATAATGCATTTATCCCATTGAGTATCAAAATGGGAAATTTGGTACTTTAGGGATGTTTCCAGAACATGATTTATCCCCCTTACAAAGATAATATAGTAGTTTATGCTATCAACACATCGCAAATGGTTATTAATTCAATTACCCGTTAATATAAACAAAGTAAAAAAGTCATACTGAGTACTGTATAAAAATGTATAAGGTAGTATCATAGTCCTATTAATGACTTTTACCACAATTTAAAAAAAACTAAGCTCTTTCCACTGTTAAATAAAACAAAATATATTACCAGTTCAAAGTCCTTATAGTAAGTTGAATAGAAACATTTAAGGATTTAATATAATTAATTGACTCTGACCATCATCATAGCTAACACTGTTTAGTACATCTGAATTCTGGCTAACCATTTATATATTTCCTAATGTCAGGTTCACAAAAACTCTATGGGATAATGGCTATCATCAATACCATTTTACATGTGAAGAAACTGAGGCTTGGAAATGATAAGCAGTTTAACCAAGGCCATACATTTCAAAATTAGGGGTTGGGCAAGGTCTGAACTCTTGAGCCCACGTGCTTACCCACTATATTCCAGTCATAGGATAGATTTTTATATAGACAAGAGTATTGTAAGTGTTTGTATTTTACATAGACTTCAACAAAATTATTCCTTAATATTTGAATTGAACTTTTAATATTTTATAACCATTTATAATAAAAAGCATATTGCAATTTATATTGTTTACAAATATAATTAAAAATAAAGCCCTAAATTAAAACTTACAAGTCTAAGTGCTTGATCACCTAATTAAAAGAAAAAGACTCCATGTGTCCATGTGTCCATTTCACATGTGTCCATGTAAAAAATAGCTAAACTGTTAATCAAATAGGAAATATTGGGGATATTTTTTGGAAGGAGGCAGTTTCACCTCTTATTTTTATGTTTGCAGAATAGAACCACTATATAAATAATATTTATATTGTCAGATTAATTGCTATCATTAAATGTGTCATTTTTGAAACTATATTTCGTTTAATTGCATAGTAGGAAACAAGTTGTAGCAGTTAATATATGATGGTCCATTTTGCATATTTTTCTTATACTGTAATGAAAATGAAACGAGAAATCTGCTATACTCGCTGTTGTACTTTTAAATGATACAGAAATAACCTCTCTATATAGAGATCCCTTCCCAGAACTGTAGTTTTGGATACAGAGAACAGTGAGAAGAAAACACTTCCATGGCTAACATGAAAAAAAAATTATATTAAGAGATTTAAGTTTCTGGTAGTTTTTGTGATCATTGCTACATGTTTAATCCCAGAAATGTTCAATTTTTATTTAAATACCACTTCCCATCTATCACTAGTGCTTTCCTTCCTGGGTCATTGAAAACATAATAATTCATTTTGTCATTGGAAGGTGTGCTGACCTACTTTCCCTAGTTAATTTCAAGAGAAGGATCAGATGTTCCATTGCTTTTCGTAATTGATTTGACGATAGATCTTTACTAGAGCCCCACAACATGATCTGAGGGCATTCCAGGCAGCAAAGGCTCAAGGTCATTATTGAAATGAAAATTTCACAAATCAATTATTTCTCTTAACAGCATTGTCTGTTGCTGTTGATTGTTGACTGTTCTAAGTCAATCAGGATGGAATTGGATATTTTGAATTTCAAATATGGAAAATACTATTTTAAAAAATCAGAACTGAATACCTTTTTAGTTCATACATAATACATGCTATTTTAGCCCATATTTCACATTCTGTTGATTTCCTTACCCATTTTCAAAGAAAATAGACAAATGCTTAGAATATTATTTATTGTATTTTATAATAATAGTCACCCTTTTCATTTCATTTTAAAGAGTTCTAACATAGAGGTCCTCATATTTTGAACAGATCTTCATGTATAACTTCATTTCATTCCATAACCCTAAAAACAATGATAGGGGAACTAGTGAAATAATCAGATATTTTATCAGCCACACACAAAATCAGTCTACCTACTTTTAAAAACTGTAGGACATTACTATTGATGATAAACTGAAGTGCTATTTATCTTGGTTTAGTAAAAGGACTTGGAGAAGGCAATGGCACCCCACTCCAACTCTTGCCTGGAAAATCCCATGGACGGAGGAGCCTGGTGGGCTGCAGTGCATGGGGTCACTGAGGGTTGGACACGACTGAGCGAGGACTTCACTTTCACTTTTCACTTTCATGCATTGGAGAAGGAAACGGCAACCCACTCCAGTGTTCTTGCCTGGAGAATCTCAGGAATGTGGAGCCTGGTGTGCTGCCGTCTATGGGGTTGCACAGAGTCGGAAAGACTGAAGCAACTTAGCAGCAGCAGTAAAAGGACTGACATGTAGAGAAATTAGCAAATTATTTAGTCTGGAAATGATATAACTAGAGAGGATTCCAGAGATAAATTGGTCTTGATTTTCAAACAGATAATCCGGAACATATAGAGAAGATAGATACACTCAATAAAATAAATGTAGGTTGTTTTTTACAGTTCGTTTCTACAGTATTGACTCTGCCATGGTTGATCTTTCTTATGTTCATCCAAAACTTCTTTTGTAGTAAATTAAAAACAACAACAGCAACAACAACAAAAAAATACCTGTAGAATAATGGCGTACTTTTGATAGATCCTCTTTATTTGCTGAAGATAAACCAATTTTTTATTCTGTCTTATTTCCCTTAATTCCCTTCCCTTATCTAAATGATATACATTTTCCATTTCTTAAATATTACATTTCTGTTTCTGATTGGAATCCTTCCTAACTTTCAGAGTTCTTTTGAAAGATGAACATCTAACCATCATTGCTCTTTTTTCATTTGTAGCTACTGTTTTCTATTTATGATCTTCTTGACAAAAATGTTACAAAAGTTTATGAAACTATTGTTTTTAGTATTACATGTCTTTCACAAAAAAATGACAACATATCATCAAGTATTTTATAGCATTTTTAATCTTCAGTTTTTCATTTCATTATAATTTTCATCATTTCATAATTATGATTTACTGTGGGCAGACTATTAATCTGTTTTATACTTTACAAAATGAATGTTAAGTGAAGTTTAATCATATCAAAGCTAATGATACATATCTGACTATAATTATAGTTTTTGGAATTTTTCCTATTTTATTTATTTATTTTTAGCTGTGTTGGGTCCTCGTTGCTGCGTGGTCTTTCCTTTAGTTGCAGAGAGTAAGGGCTACTGTCTAGTTGCAGGGCATGAACTTATTGTGGTGACTTCTCTTGTTGCAAAAGCACAGGCACTTGTGTGCAGGCTTCAGTAGCTGTGGCTCGTGTGCTCAGTGGTTGTGACTTGAGGGCTCTACAGCGCAAGCTCAATAGTTCTGGTGCATGGGCTTAGTTGCTCCGTTGCGTTTGGGATCTTCCCAGATAGAAGATCGAACCCCTGTCTCTCACACTGGCAGGGGTTCATCACCACTGAGCCACCAGGGAAGCCCTAGGTTTTGTTAAACTGATCATATATCTTCATACGAAAGTAAAAGTATAATTGAGAAGATGACCCTCTCTGGCACTGGAATATTTCAAGTTTATATGTTATCTGAGTCCTTAATTCTCAGAATCAGAAATGTCAATATTTAGTGTAAACTTAAATATCCATGTTGCTATTAGCAGTAATAGTTAGCCTCTACTGTTTACTTCTGTAAATTTTTATACTAGTACCTTTTTGCTTTATTTCACTATATATTTGTAACCACAGAATCCAGCTCTTTCTTGCCCTTTCTTTACATAAGTATGCACATATACACAGAATTTATATGAACAGATATAACACATATACTCTTAAACAAGAATATATAAGTATGCACATATCCACTTATATGTGTATCTAAGTAAAGACACAAAACTCTGTCTGAGGTTTCCATTGGGAGAAGAGATAAAAATGTTAGTGCTAGCTAAGGCTTTCAAGGGTTTTGGTAGAGCTTAATTTGTTCCTGTTTTAATAAAACCCAATACTTTACAAACATTAGTAGTTCATTTTTTACCACAATCAGTCTACAAGATAGTGTTATCCATACTTTGGAGATCAGAAAACTGAGTATCACAGACAAAAGGCAAAATCATTTCAGAGACCAAGACCACTAGTACAGAAACTCAATTGATTCCAAAAATAACTAGCTCTAAGACAAATGCTCTCAACTAGTGGCTACTCTGTTGGTATTCATATGTCCATATGTACTTGATTATTTTTCCAGAATGAAACATGCGGATCTTTCATGTGTGAAAAGACTACACTAATTTGCAATTAAAAACTCCAAGACTTTTCATCTGTAATAATGGTTTTGCAAACAACTGTTATTTTCCAGTTTCTAGACACTTCCTTAAGGATAAGAACTAGCTATTTTAATATATAAAAGTCAAGGTCAAGATACATTAGTGACTGGAATAGGTTTTATTGCACTAACGAGATTAGATAATATTTTTAATGGCTTTGTCTTTCTTATGAACAAGTATTCCTCAAGGTTTAACATCACACAGGATAGATTTTTCATAAAACCTTGATCTTTGGCTGATATACTTTTAATAGCATATTTCAAATCATCTCTTTTCTCTACATTTTATTTTTCCTACTTCCCTAGCCTCACTTCAAGATGTTTCTCATTTTGATCCTTTATTTCTAAAATCCTTGATTCTAATACATTTGCACACCAAGCCACTTTCGATGACTCTACTAGAGGGTGTTAGAAGTGATTCTGACAATGTTCCTTTACCCTTTTATTCATTTCATACTTCAGGTTGAAAATGCCCTCCGTGTCCAGTCAAACAAATAACTGATAGCACCAATCAATGATTGCCACACAGTGCTTCTCCTTGTATTACATGAAATGTTGGAGAGGCCCTACTTTCCATATTTCAAATAATTTTTTTCCCCTACAACACTCACCTCCATACTCTTCTTCAATTGTAAGATTTCATGTTTCACATACTCTTTTTTTCTGATGCTAAAAGCAAATCTTGTAATATTACTTTTCAACTACAGTGCAGTAGTTGGACATTTTCCCTTTTATTCCTATCAATATTATATGAATTATATAAGCATCTATATAATGCATATCCAGTTCAGTTCAGTTCAGTCACTCAGCCATGTCTGACTCTTTGCAACACCAGGTACTGCAGTATGCCAGGCCTCTAAATCCATCACCAACTCCCAGAGTTTACTCAAACTCATGTCCACTGAGTTGGTGATGCCATCCAACCATCTCATCCTCTGAGGTCCACCTTCAGTCTTTCCTAGCATCAGGGTCATTTCAAATGAGTCAGCTCTTTGCAACAGGTGACCAAAGTATTGGAGTTTCAGCATCAGCATCAATCATTCCAATGAATATTCACAACTGATTTCAGCTAGGGTGGACTGGTTGGATCTTCTTGCTGTCCAAGGAACACTCAACAGTCTTCTTCAACACCACAGTTCAAAAGCATCAAGTCTTCGGCACTCAGCTTTCTTTAGAGTCCAGCTCTCACATCCATACACGACTACAGGAAAAACCAAAACTGTGACTAGATGGAC
Source organism: Oryx dammah (assembly GCF_014754425.2). Lineage (NCBI taxonomy): Eukaryota > Metazoa > Chordata > Mammalia > Artiodactyla > Bovidae > Oryx > Oryx dammah. Next base: position 50,926,945 of record NW_024070203.1, on the reverse strand, counting down.
CTTTGTCACAAAAGTATTATCTCTGCTTTTTAATACTCTGTCTAGGTTGTTCATAACTTTTCTTCCAAGGAGTAAGCGTCTTTTACTTTCAAGGCTGCAGTCGCCATGCACTGATTTTGGTGGCTAAAACATAAAGTCTCTGGCAGTTTCCATCGTTTCCCCATCTATTGACCATGAAGTGATAGGACCAGATGCCATGATCTTAGTTTTCTGAATGCTGAGTTTTAACTCAACTCTTTCACTCTCCTCTTTCACCTTCATCAAGAGGCTCTTTAGTTCTTCTTCACTTTCTGCCATAAGGGTGGTGTCATCTGCATATCTGAGGTTATCAATATTTCTCCTGGCACTCTTAATTCCAGCTTGTGCTTCCTCCAACCCAGTGTTTCTCATGATGTACTCTGCATATAAGTTAAATAAGAGAGGTGACAATATACAACCTTTATGTACTCCTTTTCCTATTTGGAACCAGTCTGTTGTTCCACTTCCAGTTCTAACGGTTGTTTCTTGACCTGCATACAGATTTCTCAGGAGGCAGGTCATATGGTCTGGTATTCCCCTCTCTTTAAGAAGTTTCCACATTTTGTTGTGATCCACACAGTCAAAAGCTTTGGCATGGTCAATAAACAAGAAGTGGCTGTTTTTCATAAATACTCTTTGCTTTTTTGTTAATCCAGCAGATGTTGGCAATTTAATCTCTGGTTCTTCTGCCTTTTCTAAAACCAGCTTGAACATCTGAAAGTTCACGGTTCACGTACTGCTGAAACCTGGCTTGGAGAATTTTGAGCATTACTTTACTAGCGTGTGAGATGAGTGCAATTGTGCGGTAGTTTGAGCATTCTTTGGCATTACCTTTCCTTGGGATTGGAATGAAAACTGATCTTTTCCAGTCCTGTGGCCACTGCTGTGTTTTCCAAATTTCCTGGCATGATGAGTGCAGTGCTTTCACAGTATCACTTTTAGGATTTGAAATAGCTCAACCTGAATTCCATCACCTCCACTAGCTTTGTTCATAGTGATGCTTCCTAAGACGAGCCACAGCTGCACGGCCCTGGAGTGGCAAGCGGCCAAGAGGAGATCCCCCACATCCAAGGTAAGAGAAACCCCAGTAAGATGGTAGATGTTTAGAGAGAGCATCAGAGGGCAGACTGAAATCACAATCACAGAAAACTAACCAATCTGATCACATGGACCACAGCCATGTGTAACTCAATGAAACTATGAGTCATGCCATGTAGGGCCACCCAAGACTGACGGGTCATGGTGGACAGTTCTGACAAATTGTGATCCTTTGGAGAAGGATGGCAAACCACTTCAGTATTCTTGCCTTGAGAACCCCATGAAAAGTATGAAAAGGCAAAAAGATAGGACACTCAACGATGAACTCCCCAGGTTGTAGGTGCCCAATGTGCTACTGGAGATCAGTGGAGAAATAGCTCCAGAAACAAAGAAAAGACGGAGCCAAAGCAAGAAAAACACCCACCTGGGGATATGACTGGTGATGGAAGTAAGGTCCAGTGCTATAAAGAACAGTATTACATGGGAACCGGGAATGTTAAGTCCATGAGTCAAGGCAAATTGTAAGTGGTCAAGCAGGAGATAGCAAGAGTGAATGTCGACATTTTAGGAATCAGGGAACTAAAATGGACCGGAATGGGTGAATTTAACTCAGATGACCATCATATCTACTACTGTGGGCAAGAATCCCTTAGAAGAAATGAAGTAGCCATCATAGTCAATAAGAGTCCAAAATGCAGTTCAGTTCAATTCAGTTCAGTTCAGTCGCTCAGTCGTGTCCGACTCTTTGTGACCCCATAAATTGCAGCACACCAGCCCTCCCTGTCCATCACCATCTCCCGGAGTTCTCTCAGACTCACGTCCATCAAGTCCATGATGCCATCCAGCCATCTCATCCTGGGTCGTCCCCTTCTCCTCCTGCCCCCAATCCCTCCTAGCATCAGAGTCTTTTCCAATGAGTCAACTCTTCGCATGAGGTGGCCAAAGTACTGGACTTTCAGTTTTAGCATCATTCCTTCCAAAGAAATCCGAGGGCTAATCTCCTTCAGAATGGACTGGTTGGATCTCCTTGCAGTCCAAGGGACTCTCAAGAGTCTTCTCCAACACCACAGTTCAAACGCATCAATTCTTCGGCACTCAGTCTTCTTCACAGTCCAACTCTCACATCCATACATGACCACAGGAAAAACCATAGCCTTGACTAGACGGACCTTAGTCGGCAAAGTAATGTCTCTGCTTTTGAATATACTATCTAGGTTGGTCATAACTTTTCTTCCGAGGAGTAAGCGTCTTTTAATTTCATGGCTGCAGTAATCATCTGCAGTGATTTTGGAGCCCAACAAAATAAAGTCTGACACTGTTTCTACTGTTTCCCCATCTATTTGCAGTGAAGTGATGGGACCGGATGCCATGATCTTCATTTTCTGAATGTTGAGCTTTAAGCCAACTTTTTCACTCTCCTCTTTCACTTTCATCAAGAGGCTTTTTAGCTCCTCTTCACTTTCTGCCATAAGGGTGGTGTCATCCGCATATCTGAGGTTATTCATATTTCTCCCGGCAATCTTGATTCCAGCTTGTGCTTCTTCCAGTCCAGCGTTTCTCATGATGTACTCTGCATAGAAGTTAAATAAGCAGGGTGACAATATACAGCTTTGACGTACTCCTTTTCTTTTTTGGAACCAGTCTGTTGTTCCATGTCCAGTTCTAACTGTTGCTTCCTGACCTGCATACAGATTTCTCAAGAGGCAGGTTAGGTGGTCTGGTATTGCCATCTCTTTCAGAATTCCCCACAGTTTATTGTGATCCACACAGTCAAAGGCTTTGGCAAAGTCAGTAAAGCAGAAATCGATGTTTTTCTGGAACTCTCTTGCTTGTTCCATGATCCAGCAGATGTTGGCAATTTGATCTCTGGTTCCTCTGCCTTTTCTAAAACCAGCTTGAACATCAGGGAGTTCACGGTTCACATATTGCTGAAGTCTGGCTTGGACAATTTTGAGCATTACTTTACTAGCATGTGAGATGAGTGCAATTGTGCAGTAGTTTGAGCATTCTTTGGCATTGCCTTTCTTTGGAATTGGAATGAAAACTGACCTTTTCCAGTCCTGTGGCCACTGCTGCATTTTCCAAACTTGCTGGCATATTGAGTGCAGCACTTTCACAGCATCATCTTTCAGGATTTGAAACAGCTCAACTGAAATTCCATCACTGCCACTAGCTTTGTTCGTAGTGATGCTTTCTAAGGCCCACTTGACTTCACATTCCAAGATGTCTGGCTCTAGATTAGTGATCACATCATCATGATTATCTGGGTCGTGAAGATCTTTTTGGTACAGTTCTTCATGTATTCTTGCCACCTCTTCTTAATATCTTCTGCTTCTGACATCTTTTGGGTGTTAGTTCTAAAAGATCTTGTAGGTCTTCATAAAACCATTCAACTTCAGTTTCTTCAGCATTATGGTTGGGGCATAGACTTGGATAACTGTGATATTGAATGGTTTGCCTTGGAGATGAACAGAGATCATTCTGTCGTTTTTGAGACTGATGCTCTATACAGTCAGCAAAAACAAGACCTGGAGCTGACTGTGGCTCAGATCATGAATTCCTTATGGCCAAATTCAGACTTAAATTGAAGAAAGTAGGGAAAACCACTAGACCATTCAAGTATAACCTAAATCAAATCCGTTATGATTATATAGTGGAAGTGAGAAATAGATTTAAGGGACTAGATCTGATAGACAGAGTGCCTGATGAACTATGGACTCAGGTTCGTGACATTGTACAGGAAACAGGAATCAAGACCATTCCCAAGAAAAAGAAATGCAAAAAAGCAAAATGGCTGTCTGAGGAAGACTTACAAATAGCTGTGAATGGAAGAGAAGGAAAAGCAATGGAGTGCGTGCATGGGAATTTTTGAAAGAGTTTGCCATTATCTGCATTACCTCTACCATATTTTGGCCTCAGGTCAAACAACAGGAAGAGAACGCAGCCCTGCCCTTCAATGGAAAATTGTATTAAAGGTTTACTAAGCTAGGTCAATTTTCATTCCAATCCAAAGAAAGGCAATTCCAAAGAATGCTCAAACTACCACAGAATTGCACTCATCTCACATGCTAATAAAGTAATGCTCAAAATTGTCCAAGCCAGACTTCAGCAATATGTGAACCATGAACTCCCTGATGTTCAAGCTGGTTTTAGAAAAGGCAGAGGAACCAGAGATCAAATTGCCAACATCTGCTGGATCATGGAAAAAACAAGAGAGTTCCAGAAAAACATGTATTTCTGCTTTATTGACTATGCCAAAGCCTTTGAGTGTGTGGATCACAAGAAACTGTGGGGAATTCTGAAAGAGATGGCAATACCAGACCACCTAACCTGCCTCTTGAGAAATCTGTATGCAGGTCAGGAAGCAACAGTTAGAACTGGACATGGAACAACAGACTGGTTCCAAAAAGGAAAAGGAGTACGTCAAGGCTGTATATTGTCACCCTGCTTATTTAACTTCTATGCAGAGTACATCATGAGAAACGCTGGACTGGAACAAACACAAGCTGGAATTAAGAGTGCCGGGAGAAGTATCAGTAACCTCAGATATGCAGATGACACCACCCTTATGGCAGAAAGTGAAGAGGAACTAAAAAGCCTCTTGATGAGGGTAAAAGTGGAGAGTGAAAAAGTTGGCCTAAAGCTCAACATTCAGAAAACGAAGATCATGGCATCCGGTCCCATCACTTCATGGGAAATAGATGGGGAAACAGTGGAAACAGTGTCAGACTTTATTTTGGGGGGCTCCAAAATCACTGCAGATGATTATTGCAGCCATGAAATTAAAACATGCTTACTCCTCGGAAGAAAAGTTATGACCAACCTAGAGAGTATATTCGAAAGCAGAGACATCACTTTGCCAACTAAGGTCCATCTAGTCAAGGCTATGGTTTTTCCTGTGGTCATGTATGGATGTGAGAGTTGGACTGTGAAGAAGGCTGAGTACCAAAGAATTGATGCATTTGAACTGTGGTGTTGGAGAAGACTCTTGAGAGTCCCTTGGACTGCAAGGAGATCCAACCAGTCCATTCTGAAGGAGATCAGCCCTGGGATTTCTTTGGAAGGAATGATGCTAAAGCTGAAAGTCCAGTACTTTGGCCACCTCATGCGAAGAGTTGACTCATTGGAAAAGACTCTGATGCTAGGAGGGATTGGGGGCAGGAGGAGAAGGGGACGACCCAGGATGAGATGGCTGGATGGCATCACTAACTCGATAGACGTGAATCTAAGTGATCTCCGGGAGTTGGTGATAGACAGGGAGGCCTGGCGTGCTGTGATTCATGGGGGTCTCAAAGAGTCGGACACGACTGAGTGACTGAACTGAACTGAACTGAAGCTAGGTCCCGCCCATCAGAAAAAGACCGTTTCCCCCTCAGTCAGTCCCTCCCATCAGGAAGCTTCCATAAGCCTCTTCTCTTTCCCCATCAGAGGGCAGACAGAATGAAAACCACAATCACAGAAAACTAACCAATCTGATCACATGGACCACAGCCTTGTCTAGCTCAATGAAACTATGAGCCATGCTGTGTAGGGCCACCTAAGATATTCTGGTCATGGTGGAGAGTTCTAACAAAACGTGGTTCACTGGAGAAGGGAATGGCAAACCACTTCCTTGAGAACCCCACGAACAGTATGAAAAGGCAAAAAGATAGGAAACTGAAAAATGAACTCTGCAGGTCGGTAGGTGCCCAGTATGCTACTGGAGATCAGTGGAGAACTAACTCCAGGAAGAATGAAAGGATGGAGCCAAAGCATAAACAACACCTAGTTGGGGATGTGACTGGTGATGCAAGTAAAGTTCGATGCTATAAAGAACAGTATTGTATAGGAACCTGGAATGTTAGGTCCATGAATCAAGGCAAATTTTAAGTGGTCAGACAGGAGATAGCAAGAATAAATGTCGACATTTTAGGAATCAGTGAGCTAAAATGGACTGGAATGGGTGAATTTAACTCAGATGACCATCATATCTACTACTGTGGGCAAGAATCCCTTAGAAGAAATGAAGTAGCCATTATAGCCAATAAAAGAGTCAAAATGCAGTACTTGGATGCAATCTCAAAAACGACAGAATGATCTCTGTTCATTTCCAAAGTAAACCATTCAATATCACAGTAATCCAAGTCTATGACCGACCAGTAATGCAGAAGAAGCTGAAGTTAAATGGTTCTCAAAGACCTATAGGACATTCTAGAACTAACACCCAAGAAAAAAATAATGCATATTAATATACATTTAATTAATATGCATTATATAATACACATGTATAAGGCATGTATGTATTATATATAATAAAAAATTATCTATACAACAAATATATGTGTGTGCATATACACTACATATACATTTATATCTAAAATAAATGCATTTTCAATCAATAGGAGAACAAAGCATATGTGTTTCTATGTAGCATTTGTCTTAGAATTAAACTTCATGGATAGGATAAAGTAATGCTAACAATTGTGATGGTTAAACCACAAAATTTCAGTTGCTTAATAAAATAGGTATTTTTTTCTTGCTAATATAAAAGAGAGTCCAGTGCAAGTCTTACCTATAAGGTGGCTATCATCTAAAACCTTTTTTCATCTGGTATTTCTACCTATAACAAGTTGTTTCAAAAGTCATCATTAGTGTTCTTTCCAGCTCACCATTATGGACAGAGTTTAGAAGACTGAGTAGGAGAAGTCATTCTGAAGAAGCATGGAAGTGGCCCCCATCTCCTCTGCTTGCTTTCTGTTGGTTAGAAATCAGTCACACTGACAACTAATGACTAGAGAGGCTGGAAACCCTAGTTTATTTGCTTAGTTAAATTTCTTCTCCAGGAAGAGAGAGACAGAATTGGTAAAGAGCTAGTCTGTCTCTGCAAGAGAAAGTCTAATGACAACGTGCCCTGCATAGAACCTATAAGTCTTCAACTGCTGGACAGAAAAAAATTCAGAACAGGAAAACAAGAGAAGTTCCTGGAAGTTCTGGGCAACTCATTAGAAGTTTACTGAGAAGATAGGAAATACAAATGATGTAAACCACAGTGGAACATCCTATTGCAACTTCATATTGTAGCTTGATACACACTATCCAAGTGCTCCTATGGGAACTCCCTTCCCCCTTCGTGGCTTCAGCAGCAAAGGCTAGTGGAGAATCCCTGTGTGCTTCTCTAATCTTAAAATCTACTCTTAATTGGAGTAAAGATTAAATTTTTGAGACAAAAAGAAATCTACTCTCCAGGAGAATACACTTAGGAAAATATTGTTCTTCAAGAAAAAGAAATGAAAAAAAGCAAAATGGCTGTGTGAGGAGGCCTTACAAATAGCTGTGAAAAGAAAGGAAGTGAAAAGCAAAGGAGAAAAGGAAAGATATGTCCATTTGAATGCAGAGTTCTAAAAAATAGCAAGGAGAGATAAGGAAGCATTACTCAGTGATCAGTGCAAAGAAATAGAGGAAAACAATAGAATGGGAAAAACTAGAGATCTCTTCAAGATAATTAGAGGTACCAAGGGAACATTTCATGCAAAGATGGGCTCGATAAAGGACAGAAATGGTAGGGACCTAACAGTAGCAGACGGAGAAGGCGATGGCACCCCACTCCAGTACTCTTGCCTGGAAAATCCCATGGACGGAGGAGCCTGGCGGGCTGCAGTCCGTGGGGTCACAAAGAGTCGGACACGACTGAAGAAACTTAGCAGCAGCAGCAACAACAGAAGCAGAAGATATTAAGAAGAGGTGGCAAGAATACACAGAAGAACTATACATAAAAGATCTTCACGACCAAGATAATCACGGTGGTGTGATCACTCACCTAGGGCCAGAAATCCTGGAATGTGAAGTCAAGTGGGCCTTAAGAAGCATCACTAGGAACAAAGCTAGTGGCGGTGATGGAATTTAAGTTGAGCTGTTTCAAATCCTGAAAGATGATGCTGATGCTGTGAAAGTGCTGCACTCAATATCCCAGCAAATTTGGAAAACTCAGCAATGGCCACAGGACTGGAAGAGGTCAGTTTTCATTCCAATCCCAAAGAAAGGCAATGCCAAAGAATGCTCAAACTACCGCACAATTGCACTCATCTCACATGCTAGTAAAGTAATGCTCAAAATTCTCCAAGCCAGGCTTCAGCAATACGTGAACTGTGAACTTCCAGATGTTCGAGCTGGTTTTAGAAAAGGCAGAGGAACAAGAGATCAAATTGTTAACATCCGCTGGATCATCGGAAAAACAAGACAGTTCCAGAAAAACATCTACTTCTGGTTTATTGACTATGCCAAAGCTTTTGACTGTGTGGATCACAATAAATTGTGGAAAATTCTGAAAGAGATGGGAATACCAGACCACCTGCCTCTTGAGAAATCTGTCTGCAGGTCAGGAAGCAACAGTTAGAACTGGACATGGAACAACAGACTGGTTTCAAATAGGAAAAGGAGTACATCATGGCTGTACATTGTCACCCTGCTTATTTAACTTGTATGCAGAGTACCTCATAAAAAATGCTGGACTGGAGGAAGCACAAGCTGGAATCAAGATTGCCGGGAGAAATATCAGTAACCTCAGATATGCAGATGACACCAACCTTATGGCAGAAGAACTAAAGAATCTCTTGATGAAAGTGAAAGAGGAGAGTGAAAGAGCTGGCTTAAAGCTCAACATTCAGAAAACGAAGATCATGGCATCTGGTCCCATCACTTCATGGCAAATAGATGGGGAAACAGTGGAAACAGTGGCTGACTTTATTTTTCTCGACTCCAAAATTAGTGCAGATGGTGACTGTAGCCATGAAATTAAAAGACACTTACTATTTGGAAGGAAAGTTTTGACCAACCTAGACAGCATATTAAAAAGCAGAGATGTTACTTTGTCAACAAAGGTCCTTCTAGTCAAGGCTATGGTTTTTCCAATAGTCATGTATGGATGTGAGACTATAAAGAAAGCTGAGCGCTGAGGAATTGGTGCTTTTGAATTGTAGTGTTGGAGAAGACTCTTGAGAGACCCTTGGACTGCAAGGAGATCTAACCAGTCCATCCTAAAGGAGATCAGCCCTGGGTGTTCATTGGTAGGACTGATTTTGAAGCTGAAACTCCAATACTTTGGCCACCTAATGTGAAGAGCTGACTCATTTGAAAAAACTTTGATGCTGGGAAAGATTGAAGGCAGGAGGAGAAGGTGACGACAGAGGATGAGATGGCTGGATGGCATCACCAACTCGATGAGCATGGGTTTGGGTGGACTCCAGGAGTTGGCGATGGACAGGGAGGCCTGGCATTCATGAGGTCGCAAAGGCTCAGACACGACTGAGTGACTGAACTGAACTGAACTGAAGTTCTATTTTGCCTCTGACATTAACGCCAATTATTGATGACTTTTTTCTTTCTACTAAGAAAGTAAAAATGTTTTCAAGCCTTCTTAAAAGTTTCCATAAATATGTAATATATTTATATTGTAAAAATACTGTATTTAAAACATTGCCTCTAGATGTAAGTAAGGAGAGGAAAATATTTTGCAACAGCAAATACAAAGTGGATGTTTTCAGTTTTAATTGTGATTAAAAAGGTGACACAAATTCCAGGGGCCAAATGTGTAGTGGTACACTGGCTTGGGCTAGGGTAACTCATTGACATGAGAGGAGGAGAAAGTGAAGAAAGTGCAGAAATTAGCATACAATGTTCTCCTGTGTAACAAATGTTTTACAGTTGACATTTTATAACCACAGAAACCAAGGTTCAAACAATTCATGCAAGGACACAGACCTGAAAAGTAGTTCACCCTGAATTTGAATTGATGTCTGATTCCAAAGTCCGTATTTTTTCTATTTAACAGAATGTGGAGGCATTAGTATTTTACTTACCATCCTGCATTTTAGTAAAATGTTTCTATTCTTGGTATTATAATCTATGTATTTTGTTGGCATGCTCTTTATCCCCTTCTGGTAACATACATTTTGCATCCTCAAATGCCTAACAGAGTATTATGTAGAGATTATGACTGCAAATTCTTTTTCTAAAAGACTAATTACATAATCTGTCATGGAAGAAGATAAAAGAACTAAATTGCCATTCATATGATTTCCTATTAAAGATACATCACTCTGCTCCTAACCCATAATAACCTCTATTTGAAGTTCCTCATTCACTTTGTTGTATGTACAGGTCAAACTGAACAAGCTACACACAATAAATGCATAAATCAGAGCATAAGAACTTATCAGACTAAACCTTAGAAGTGTATTCTCTTCAATAGAGCAAATTATGTCTAGTTTTTAAACATCAGACAGCATTTGGACCTTTATTAGCTCTTATAGTAACACAATTCCAGCCATTTTAACATTTTAAAATATGCTGTAATGGCATTTTTCCAACTTAAATGTATTGTTTTTAAATAGAAGCTATTTCCTTCCATTATCAATATGCATTTAAACTGTTGAACACAAACTAAAATACGGCATTTGTAATTTTAAATGAAACTATCTTTGCATAATTATTTGGTTGGCCATACAGATTGTGGAATACAAGTCATTTCAAACTACATAAATATTCATGATCTGTTTATTCTACTTAAAATGTAATCTGAATGCATGTTGCTAATCTTTGTATTGAGAGTTCTTTAAAAATATGTGTCTGTTTTGATATATGTATTTGAAGTTCAAATAAACAAGAAAGTCATATCCTAAAATGGGTAGCTGTTCTGTGTGTTGGGTTTTTTTGTGTATTCTGTACAGTAAACTTTAATGGCCAGGCTTGACAATATTATTACATCTCATGATGTAGTCGGCATTGAAATCGTTTCCAAGCTTCTACTATACGAATTTTAATGGAACTAGCTAAAAGAGTAAGAGTTTAGAAAATGCAAAAGTAAATTATCATATGAAGGAGTATGTTAATATAATTAAAATCAAGTTCCAAGATACAAAGTAATAAACATTCTTAAATTGGAAGCTTTATTAGAAGTCATCTGGTTGCACAATCTGTCCAGTGCATCACTCCTACCAACATCGGGCTCTAGGGATGTTATGAAAAATCCCAGGTCCCAGCTCTAGGGATGTTATGAGAAACAGTAAACCCACACTTAAGCAATTTTTAGTGAACTGGAAAACCACTGGTTTCTGAGGGGTTGTTTTTTTTTCTTTTATGCTCTGGGTTTCAGAACACTACTCCTTCAATTCAATCAACACTTTTTTCCTATTGAAATTTATAAGTTAGAAATATTTGGTCTTGAGCTATACCACACATATTGAAGATTTGTTTTGCATAATAAAGCCTCCAATGTGATTCATTTATATATTTTTCGTCAGGTCTTTGAAAAAAAAATATTTTCATATGAAAGTAGACAAGATAGGAGGCTCAGATGGTAAACAACAGACTGATTCAAAATTAGGAAGGGAGTACATCAAGGCTGTATACTGTCAGCCTGCTTATTTAATGTCTATGTGGAGTACATCATGAGAAATGTCAGACTGGATGAAGCACAAGCTGGAATTAAGATTGCCAGAGGAAATATCAGCAACCTTGGATATGCAGATGATACCACTTCATGGCAGAAAGCGAGAAAGAACTAAAGAGCCTCTTGATAAGGGAGAAAGAGGAGAGTGAAAAACCTGTCTTAAAACTCGACATAGAAAAAACGAAGATCATGGCATTCAGTCCCATCACTTCATTGCAAATAGAAGGGGAAAAAATGGAAACGGTGACAGATTTTATTTTCTTAGGCTCCAAAATCACTGTGGACAGTGACTACAGCCAGTTAAAAAACTATTGCTCCTTGGAAGAAAAACTATGACAAACCTAGACAGCATATTAAAAAGCAGAGAGATTACTTTGCCAACAAAGATCCGTCTAGTCAAGGCTATGGTTTTTCCAGTAGTCATGTACAGATGTGAAAGTTGGACCATAAAGAATGCTGAGTGTCAAAGAAGCGCTGTTTCAAATTGTGGTGCTGGAGAAGACTTTGAGAGTCCCTTGAACTGCAAGGAGATCAAATCATCCAATACTAAAGGAAATCAAGCCTGAAAATTCATTGGAAGATCTGATGTTGAAGCTGAAACTCGAAACTTTGGCCACCTGATACAATGACTTGACACACTGGAAAAGACCCCGATGCTGGGAAAGACTGAAGGAAATAGGAAAAGGGGGATGCAGAGGATGTGATGGTTAGACAGAATCAATGAGTCAATGGACATGAATTTGAGAAAACCCTGGGAGATAGTGAAGGACAGGAAAGCCTGGCATACTGAAGTCCATGAGGTCGCATAGAGTTGGACATGACTAAGCAATTGAACAACAACAACAATTTTCATGTGAATATGGTTTCAAATTTCCATCATTATGTAAACTCCTTTTGAGGAAAATAATTTCATCAATGGCCACACATTAGCAGTAATTCTCAGACCACTCTATTTCAACTAAGCATCCTAAAAACAAGTAAGAATTATTAATTTCTCCTTTTTAGATAAGGCACTGCTGTTATGGGTGCTTTGGTTCATCCAATTTTCTGTCAACTGTTTTATACAAATACTGGAGCTTCTACTTAAATAAATTTCACCAATTTTTTTAGGTTTTGGTCAGCTCTGCATCTTTGATCATCTTGGCAAGGCATTTTTAGAAATGTTATGAACAGTTATGTATAAGCTGTTCTAGGCAGTCCTCACCTGAAATAGAATCTGCTCCATGTAATCATTCATCCTCTGGTAGTTTATCTCAGACTTGCTCTCACAATAGGAACAAAGATCAAAGAAGAAAACAGGCTACTTCACAAAAGACCAAGTGTTACAGGAGACGTGATTTCGATCCCTGGGTTGGGAAGATCTCCTGGAGGAAGTCATGGCAACTGACTCCAGTATTCTTGACTGGAGAATCAGCTGAACAGAGTAGAGTGGTGGGCTACAGTCCATAGGTTCACAAAGAGTCAGACACGACTGAAGCAATTTAGCACACACACACTAGCTTGTCTGTATAGGACCTCATCAGCACTATGGATTGTTTATATGGTCATTTGCTAAGATAATAGTGGGGATTCAGAAATAGTGGCAGCTTAGAGAAGTAGATCTACAGAAGTGTGTTGAGGAAGTAAAATAGCAAATACTAATTTTACGAAAAGTAAGTTTTTTCTTAAAGAGTTGCTCACAATCTCTGGTGAGCCAAAATGTACTGGTGAAATTTGAAGATACAACCAGATTATCCTAGCTTTTTATTTACCACCAGGACTTCTGGAATGTCTCAAAGTGGAAGAGGAGCGACCTGGGACTGTGTCCATTTTCAGTTTTAATTTATGTTATAAGCATCCTCTTAACTCTCATAAAAATCTGGAAAATTCCAATACAAGTCATCATCTGGGAAAGATTAAAGTCCCCTGAATTTGAATACCACTTTTTTATATTCAAATGTCTGACACTTGGCAGAGTTTTTGGAGGCTGAGAAAACTTGAAAATCACTACTTTGAAGCACATGTTCAGGTTTTTAAAAGGCTACATTCAAATGTGACTTGTGTTCTTTACATTACATTATAGTGCCCTATTGTTCTGCCTCATACTTAAAATCTTGTAAGTTTTGTCTATAATGAAAAATGGGTTTTCTTTATAGATTCAGATTAATGCTTCATAAAAAAAAACATAAGGCAATCGAAAATATCAACTATGTAGTGTAAGTCAATTCCATGTTCTTGTAAAGTCTATTGTTAAATTGAAATCCATTTCACCATACTTAAAAAACAGTTCTAGGGGTCAGTGGTAACAACCAGCCAGAAATTAACCTTTCCTTTGTCTTTTAAATCCTTGAATATTCTTCTACATTTCTTACTCCAGCTATGTTCTAAGTCAGCTTCTCTTTACTACTAAAATATTGCCCACATAGAATGATATCTTAGTTCTGTTTAAATTCTCATGAGTATTTTTCTTCCTTGAACTGACTCTGTAAAATGTTCACACAGAGCAGACATGCCTACTGTTCCAAGGGATCATTCAAAAAGCCAGCAGACTGTAAACTGAATGGACTCTTACCTTAGAAGGATGAAGGACAGAGCAGGCCTGCTGGGATTTGAAGAGTTGGTTCCAGGGAGTCTAGATATTTCAAACCAGACGCTTACACAACCCATTTCTCTCTGGCCTTATGACTGAATGCACTAATTCATTTACCATTCAAAGTGCCCTTCTATAATTTATGCCACATACTGACATGTATTTAACTCTCTAAAATGCCTTGAATATAATTTGTTTGAAAGATATTATACACAATAAACTATAATGCATTTTAAGAGGCACCTTGGAATACAAATAAATATAAATTGAAGAAAAATGCTTATTAATAAGCATTTATATGGCACTTCATGTTTACAGATGGTTTTACAGTCATTTTTTATTAGTTTAATGTGCCAAGTCTCTTTGGGATCAAAGTGCTACTTAAGTACATCTCCGGACTTTACTCCCCTGGAGTCTAGACTTGTGGGGGCAAACGTTGTAAAGACAGTCATTCTGGAAAAGTTGTATCCTAAAGCTATTAAAGAAATTTTAATGTGATGAATCAGAGTACATCCAAGACATGGTTTTCACTGAAATGCCTGGTTTTGAGAAAATCAGAAGAAGAAATATGTATGACCTGTAATAACTTTATACAACTGAAGTTAACATAAGGGCTGTGGTAGCCCACCTGACTTCTCGCCCATATTTGTAGAACTAGATCTTATAGACCAGCATCCATGGGCTCTATGAAGTGTTTCCTTTGTTCGAGTATGAAAGCACACCTGAAGAGCTGTGTCTTTTTTATTTCCATGTCAGGGATCCTCCTGGAAATTGCCACTGTTCCAGAAGTGATGCAGATTCCAGACTGATGCCCTATATTTTCTGGTCTTATGGTTCAACTAATGCGTCACTCCTTCTTCTGAAGATTGTCAATTGCCAGTAACCATAAACTTACTTCTACTTATGGCTTCAGGAAACTTTATTAAATAGAACCTGAGGGTGTATGGTAACAGGAGTGCAAGGTAAATGATATGTATATGTTAAGATTTCAATATTTAGATGTTATCTATATTCTGATAGGGCTTCTCTGGTGGCTCAGGCAGTAAAGAATCTGCCTGCAATGCAGGAGACCTGGGTTCGATTTCTGGCTTGGGAAGATACCCTGGAGAAGTATGTGGCAACCGACTCTAGTATTCTTGACTGGACAGAGGAGCCTGGCAGGATACAGTCCATAATGTCACAAAGAGTTGGACACAACTGAGTGACTAAGCATGCATGCATATATTCTGATATTCATTCCTTGACAACATTATTGGCATATTTGACATTACTTCAGTAGTAAATTTAAGAGGTTTTCAAATATATTTTGGTTGAGGAAACTTTTCTAAGAAATGTTTCAATAAAGTCAATATCATTGAATAATATATACTGACTTGGTCTTCATCTGTTTAATTCATTTTCTTAGATTCTTACAATCACATTTAAAAATTTAAGCAAAAAGAAACATGGATTTTGTGATAAATGAAAAAATATACCTTCAAAAATTATTTAAGTTTCAGGATTGCATTTTAATTTTGTAATTTTTTTCTGAGGATCAAATGATACCTGATTATCTCTCCATAAACCTTACAACTATACTTTTAAAAAAAATCATCCAGGTATTAGCTGTATGGAAATAAGCAACTGAAGGCTGTACAGTTGAAGGATGGGGGTTTAGAGAAACTTGGTAAAGAAATCTTTAATTAAAAAAAAAAACTGACTACAGTCTGTAATATATTCAACTCAAATAAATCTTTATCTTAAATTTGGCAGGTTGTGTGTCCCTGAGTATTTGTTACATTCTATATAGAGTATTGGGCTTCCCAGCTGACGTTAGTGGTAAACACCTCCTGCCAATGCAGGATACATAAGACTCTGGGGTTCTTAGATCTCTGGGTCAGGTAGATCCTCTAGAGGAAGAAATGGCAACCCACTCCCACTCCAGTATTCTTGCCTGGAGAATCCCATGGACAGAGGAGCCTGGTGGGCTACAGTCCATGGCGTCTCAAAGAGTTGAACATGACTGAAGAGACTTAGCACGCATGCATGCACACATATAGAGTATTACCACTACTGAAACAAATGGAAAGACAGTGTTAACTGAGGAATGAGTTGCAACCCTGAGACAACTGCCCCCATACTATAGATGAACAACCTGAGACCAAGGAAGTTAAGCTGCATCTTTAGAAGTGGGACTTAGCTTTGTTTGATTCAAAATCTGTGATCTTTTTGTAATGGCTGATGCCCTCTTCAGTTTTGAATTTTTCTCAGGCTGCCGGTTCTTCTCAATTCAATACTTTCTAAAGAGACTACTCCCAAAGATTAATATGAAATTGTGTATGGAGAGAGAGATATAAGTAATTCCAGGGACTTCAAAACAAAAATGCTGATTCCTTTAATCTCAGGAGAACTCCATAAACATGTGATTTAATGAGCAAGTTTTTAAATTAAGTTTAATTTAATTTAAATCTAAAATTTAAAAGGAGAGTCTAATGCAAGTGTTCAGGTAATTTTCAGAAATCTTGAGACAGTTTTATTTTTCCCTTTATTTTAATAGTAATTGGTAGGTGTTTCAGTTGCTATAGCTGTGTAATAAATTATTCAAAGGCATAGTGGCTTAAAACAAAAACTTATTGCCTGTCATGATATCTGTTAGAGGCCGTTCAAGAGAGGTTCAGCTGGGTGATTTTAACTTGGGGATGCCCATGCGGTGGCAGTCCAATGGTGACTGTGGTTGGGGTCCTCTCAAAGGTGTCTCTCCTCACATGACTTATGCCTCATCTGAGAAGACAAACATAAACAGAGCTCTTCCTGTACCTCTCTCTCTGTTGTTTCTTCAGATGATCTGTCTAGGATGGTTTCTCCTGGGTGGCCAGACTTAAGTGGCTTTAAGTTTCCAAAGGTTTATGTGTGAAGAAGAAGAAGAACATGCCCAAAGCTGAATCTTTTCTATGAATAAACCTAGAAAGTTTCATGGTATTTCTTCTATTCATTGGAGCAGTCATAAGCCCCTACCCAGATTTCAGTGGGGGGAGCATAGACCTTACCACTCAAACATCATTTGCCAAACCCAATTACTATGACACATTAGAGATAATAAAGTTATTGAATTATTTTATCTAAGATGTTATATTTTGAGATAAAAATAAGTTGAGATGAATGAATGAATGGTAACTTTTTATTAGTTTGCTAAAGCAAAGTAAGCTGTGAAGGCAAGGGTCCAAACTTTCTGATTTTATGCTTCATGAAATATAAACATGACTTATAGTGCTTCCCTGTGCACTGCTTTTGATGACAGACCACCTGGATCAATGGAAGAACCACTATGACAAACTTTATGCTCTTCATCAGTTAAGTGTAAACACACTGAAGGCCTGCTTTCAAAGTTTCGCACAAACATATAAGATAAAGCTTAGTTATAAATACCCCCTGATGGTAAAATTATCATGTCTTCATAAATGAAGAAAATAATTTTGTTCTCAATTTTAAAAAGATAGTAGAAATATACCTCAGCAAGCCTTAAGTATGCATAGGTGTGCGTGTGTGTGTGTGAGAGAGAGAGAGAGACAGAGAGATAGATTTACCAACCTGGATCACAAATTATTTAAATAAAAAGTTTATTGAAGAGACAGTTTACAATAGGGTGTGTAGAGTTAAGGAAATCAGGTAGGGATGGTGAAGCTCTGAAGGGGAGCAAGATGATGCAGACATTACTATTCTAAGCCTGAAGATGTAGGCAAGGAAATGACAGCAGTGGAATCCAGAGAGAAATGGAGCCATAACATTAAGGCCAACAGACAGGGGCTATGGTTTTGAAAGGAGGTCGCGACTGCTCATAACATCAAGGAAGGGACAGAAAGAAGGAATAATGCCTTCGACTCTCCTCCCACCTTCTAGTCTCCTGATGTTGGCCAAACCCAGTACAATTACAGATAACAAGAGAGCAACAAATGAGAAACTTATAAATACAAGCCTCCTGGAGCACATAGTATGGAAGAGAAGAACAATGAATGGTCCCAAGAGACAAATGGAGAATAATCAGCCCTGACCTCTGAGATTCACTAACAGTGAACATATTTTAGATCAACTTTTAATCTAGACTCACATTCTTTCCTGGGAAAGCAATCGAATTAAAAAAGATAACAGCCAATGACAAAATATTCCTCATAGCTTGTAATGCAGCTAAAATTTTTCTTTCCTTTCCTGATAACAATTTGAGGGGATAACCAACAGCCAGGGCAATCTGATAATTATAGATCTTACTAGAAACCAAGTAATTCACCAAAGAAATTGAGAAAATGTGCCTGGGTCCAGTATTATAAAGTTGATTTCCCTTTCTCAGTGCAAACCGGACAATATATCAAGCCATAGAAAACTGAAGGTTTGTGTTGAGATTCTGATATGAGCTATGAAAGTCATTGCAAGCTGAACCTTATGTTTATTGAAACCAGTACCATTCCTATTGATGTCAGCCTCTATTTATTTAAAAGGGAGAGCCGTTTCTAAAGTTTTGTCCTTATAAAACTTATTTTTAAAAAGCACATATATATGAGGCAAGAAGGGATGAATCAAATGGCAATATAGGATCCTAATTTGTGATCAGGCTAAAGCTAAAAGAGTAAATCCATGCAGTTCAATGAGTAGGACCACAAAAATTTAGAGACCAGCACACACAAAAAATATATGTTCTGAAAAATTTTATCAAGTTATAAGACAATATCCAAAATCTTGCAAATGAATAATTCTTTCAATATAGTGATGGATCAAGAGATAATTTGGACCAAAATAGATGTATTTAACAATCTTTGTGTTGACTGTTTCTGAAAGATGAATGCCCGCTGGCTTTAGCGATCTTGAAAAGTGTTGATTGCTCAGTGTGTCCAACCCTTTATGATCCTATGGACTGTAGCTTGCCAGGCTTCATTGTCCACGGGACTCTGCAGGCAAGAATATTGGGGTAGGTTGTCATTCCCTTCTCCAGGGGATCTTCCTGACCCAGGTATCAAACCCATATCTCCTACATTGTAGGTAGATTCTTTCTAGCCTGAGCCACTGGTGAAGCCCTATTTATTTGTGATCTCTTCATAAACTTTGTAGATAAGGCCAATATTTAAAATAAAAAATATAAGCAAATCGGAAGTAAAACAACAACGACAAAAATCTTTCCAAGAAATTTAACTTCACTTCAGTTCAGTTGTTCAGTCATGTCTGGCTCTTTGCAATTCCATGGACTGCAGCATGACAGGCTTTCCTATCCATCAACAATTAGCAGAGCTTACTCAAACTCATGTCCATCAAGTCTGTGATGCCATCCAACTATCTCATCCTCTGTCATCCCCTACTCCTCCCACCTTCAATCTTTCCCAGCATCATGGTCTTTTCAAATGAGTCAGTTCTTCGCATCAGGTGCCCAAAGTATTGGAGTTTCAGCTTCAGCATCAGTCCCTCCCATGAATATTCAGGACTGATTTCTTTTAGGATGGACTGGTTGGATTTCCTTGCAGTCGAAGGGACTCTCAAGAGTCTTCTCCAACACCACAGTTCAAAAGCATCAATTCTTTGGCACTCAGCTTTCTTCACAGTCCAATTTTCACATCCATACATAACTATTGAAAAACCATAACTTTGACTAGACAGACATTTGTTGGCAAACTATTGTCTCTGCTTTCTAATATGCTGTATAAATTGGTCATAGCTTTTCTTCCAAAGAACAACCATCTTTTAATTTCATGGCTGCAGTCACCATCTGCAGTGATTTTGGAGACCCCAAAAATAAAGTCAGACACTGTTTCCACTGTTTCCCCATCTGTTTGCCATGAAGTGATGGGACCGGGCGCCATGATCTTAGTCTTCTGAATGCTGAGCTTTAAGCCAACTTTTTCACTCTCCTCTTCCACTCTCATCAAGAAGCTCTTTAGTTTTTCCTTACTTTCTGCCATAAGGGTGGTGTCATTTGCCTATCTGAGGTTATTGATATTTCTCCCGGCATTCTTGATTTCAGCTTGTGCTTCATCCAGCCTGGCATTTCACATGATGTACTCTGCATATAAGTTAAATAAGTAGGCCTTAGCACGCTTCTTTCCTGATTTGAAATCAATCTGTTGTTCCATGACCAGTTCTACCTGTTGCTTTTTGACCTGCATACAGATTTCTCAAGAGGCAGGTCATGTGGTCTGGCACGCCCATCTCTTTAAGAATTTTCCATAGTATGTTGTGATCCACACAGTCAAAGACTTTGGTATAGTAAATAAAGCAGAGGTAGATGTTTTTCTGGAACTGTCATACTCCTTCAATGATCCAAAGGATGTTGGCAATTTGATCTCTGGTTCCTCTGCCTTTTCTAAATCCAGTATGAACATCTAGAAGTTCATGGTTAATGTACTGTTGAAACCCAACTTGGAGAATTTTGAGCATTACTTTACTAGCATGTGATATGAGTGCAATTGTGCAGTAGTTTGAGCATTCTTTGGCATTGCCTTTCTTTAGGATCAGAGTGAAAACTGACTTTTTCCAGTCCTGTGGCCACTGCTGAGTTTTCCAAATTGGCTGGGATATTGATTGCAACACTTTCACAGCATCATCTTTCAGGATTTGAAACAGCTCAACTGGAATTCCATCACCTCCTCTAGCTTTGTTCATACTGATGTTTCCTAAGGCCCGCTTGACTTCACATTCCAGGATGCCTGGCCCTAGGTGAGTGATCACACCATCGTGGTTTACGGGTCATGAAGATCTTTTTTGTATAGTTCTTCTGTGTACTCCTGCCACCTCTTCTTAATATCTTCTGCTTCTGTTAGGCCCATACCATTTCTGTCCTTAATTGTGCCCATCTTTGCATGAAATATTTACTTGGTGTCTCTAATTTTCTTAAAGAGATCTCTAGTCTTTCCCATTCTGTAGTTTTTCTCTATTTCTTTGCACTGATCACTGAGGAAGGCTTTCTTATCTCTCCTTCCTATTCTTTGAAGCTCTGTGTTCAAATGAGTATATCTTTCCTTTTCCCCTTTGCCTTTCACTTCTCTTCTTTTCACAGCTATTTGTAAGGCTTCCTCAGACAACCATTTTGCATTTTTGCATTTCTTTTTCTTGGCGATGGTCTTGATCCCTGTCACCTGTACAATGTCATGAACCTCCATCCATAGTTCTTCAAGCACTCTATCAGATCTAATCCCTTGAATCTATTTGTCACTTTCATTGTATAATAGTAAGGGGATTTGATTTAGGTCACACCTGAAAGGTTTGTGAAAATTCTAAAGAGATGGGAATACCAGACCACCTGACCTGCCTCTTGAGAAACCTACATGCAGGTCACAATGCAACAGTTAGAACTGGACATGGAACAGACTGGTTCCAAATAGGAAAAGGAGTACGTCAAGGTTGTATTTTGTCACCTTGCTTATTTAACTTATATGCAAAGTACATCATGAGAAACACTGGGCTGGAGGAAGCACAAGCTGGAATCAAGGGTGCCGGGAGAAATATTGGTAACCTCAGATATGCAGATGACACCACCCTTATGGCAGAAAGTGAAGAACTAAAGAGCCTCTTGATGAAGGTGAAAGAGGAGAGTGAAAGAGTTGAGTTAAAACTCAGCATTCAGAAAACTAAGATCATGGCATCTGGTCCTATCACTTAATGGGAAATAGATGGAGGAACAATGGAAACTGCCAGAGACTTTATGTTTTAGCCTCCAAAATCACTGCAGATGGTGACTGCAGCCATGAAATTAAAAGACGCTTACTCCTTGGAAGAAAAGTTATGAACAACCTAGACAGCATATTAAAAAGCAGAGATAATACTTTTGTGACAAAGGTCCATCTAGTCACAGCTTTGGTTTTTCTTGTAGTCATGTATGGATGTGAGAGCTGGACTCTAAAAAAAAGCTGAGTGCCGAAGACTTGATGCTTTTGAATTGTGCTGTTGGAGAAGACTTTTGATAGTCCCTTGGACTGCAAGGAGATCCACCAGTCCATCCTAAAGGAGATCCACCAGTCCATCTTAAAAGACATTGGTCCTGGGTATTCATTGGAAGGACTGATGTTGAAGCTGAAACTCCAATATTTTGGCCACCTGATGTGAAGAGCTGACTCATTTAAAAAGACCCTGATGCTGGGAAAGATTGAAGGCAGCGGGAGAAGGGAACAACATAGGATGAGATGGTTAGATGGCAACACCAACTCAATGGACATGAGTTTGGGTAAACCTCGGGAGTTGGTGATGGACAGGGAGGCCTGTAGTGCTGCGGTTCATGGGGTCACAAAGAGTCAGATATGACTGAGTGACTAACTAAATTGAACTGAACTGAATGGTCTAGTGGTTTTCCCTACTTTCTTCAATTTAAGTCTGAATTTGGCAATAAGGAGTTCATGATCTGAGCCACAGTCAGCTCCCAGTCTTGTTTTTGCTGACTGTATAGAGCTGCTAAGGATATAATCAACCTGATTTCGGTATTGACCATCTGGTGTTGTCCATGTGTAAAGTCTTCTCTTATGCTGTTGGAAGAGGCTGTTTGCTATGACCAGTGCATTCTCTTGGCAAAACTCTGTTGGGTTTTACCTGCTTCACTTTTTACTCTAGGGGTGAATTTGCCTGTTACTCCAGGTGTCTCTTGATTTCCTACTTTTGCATACCACTCCCCAATAATAAAAAGGATACCTTTTTTGGGGTGTTAGTTCTATAAGGTTTTGTAGGTCTTCATAGAACCATTCAAATTCAGCTTCTTCAGCATTACTGGTCGGGGCAAAGTCTTGGATTACTGTGATATTGAATGGTTTGCCTTGGAAATGAGCAGAGATGATTCTGTCGTTTTTGAGATTGCATCCAAGTACTGCATTTGAACTTTTTTGTTGACTATGATGGCTACTCCATTTCTTCTAAGGGATTCTTGCCCACAGTAGTAGATATAATGGTCATCTGAGTTGAATTCACCCATTCCAATCCATTTTAGCTCACTGATTCCTAAAATGTCGATGTTGACTCTTGCCATCTCCTGCGTGACCACTTCCAATTTGCCTTGTTTCATGGACCTAACATTCCAGGTTCCTATGCAATACCATTCTTCACAGCATTGGACTTTACTTGCATCACCAGTCACATCCCCGACTGGATGTTGTTTTTGCTTTGGCTCTGTCTTCATTCTTTCTGAAGTATTTCTCCACTGATCTCCAGTATGCATACTGGGCACCTACCAACCTGGGGAGTTCATCTTTCAGTATCCTATCTTCTTTGCCTTTTCATACTGTTTATGGTGTTCTCAAGGCAAGAATTCTGAAGTGGTTTGTCATTCCCTTCTCCAGTGGACCAAGTTTTGTCAGAACTGCCCACCATGACCTGTTCATCTTGGCTGGCCCTACACGGCATGGCTCATAGTTTCATTGAGTTAGACAAGGCTGTGGTCCACTTGATCAGATTGATTAGTCTTCTGTGATTGTGGTTTTCATTCTGTTGGCCCTCTGATGGATAAGAATAAAAAGCTTATGGAAGCTTCCTGATGGGAGAGACCTTCTGAGGGGGAAACTGCACCTTGTTCTGAAATTTACCTTTATCTATATCTAAATCTGATGGAAATGTAATAACCTAGATTTTGGCTTTGAAATTAGTTTTATCAAGTTAGTGGAATTTGTTTTAAGAAAGAGGTATAAGCAGTTATGTATGATTCTCATTAATTAAGAATTCTTCAGATCATGATGGCACATATATATATATTTTATGTATGTAAGTATGCATACATTATTATATATTTGCATACAGAAAACTGATATAAAACTAGCACACACACACATACCAAAAATGCATATAGCATTATTATGGGCTTTACATGGTCAATTTCATATCACTTTGATACCTTTAGCAGGATTGATGGCATGAGTGGGGGAGGGGCATCTATACTCTTCTAGAACAAGTCCCAAGAGGGCAGCCTCTACAACTTCTAACACTTTATTATTGGTTAATTTGGGGCTTCTTTCACTCAGATGACATAGTTAGAAGGATGTCACTGCACAAATCAATACCTAGTGCCTTGCCATTGATGTGCCCGCTACCTTAAACAACAGCTGTGTCTACAATCATCTTCTGAGTACTCAGGATACTAATTGTTGAAAGCATGCTATACTTGGAAAGTGACTCTCCAAGAAAATTCTGACCCTTTCATGTAAAACTCAGACAGCTTGCTGCACACTCAGCAGGCACTTCCATGGTTTCTTTTCCTGACAGTCTTGACTTTGTCTCTCTGCTGTCAAGGGTATGCAAAAGATCCCATTCACAGTGAAATTAAAATGCACATGTAATGCACTTTTAAGCAAGAAGAATAGATGATGAATTTATTAAAAATAGATGATGCCTGCAGTTCTGAGGTTTTCTAGTTATAGTTATGTTAACTTTGACCACAAAAGCTTCTAGTTATTTTCTGGAATTGACTTTTACAAAAAAATAGCTTACACATATTTAAGGAGATATCTGAAAAAATATATTGTATATCACTCCTTTTACTAATTCATAAGAACTTAATCAATCAGATGCAACAATGTCGCTTAAAACTGCTTCGATGATTCCGTTCATAACTACCTATCTTGCTTAAGACTGTATCTGTGCGGTTACATTCTCTTAAGTATGAGGTAAACTGAAATAAATATATTACTATTTATCTCAGTTCAGTTCAGTTCAGTTCACTCACTCAGTCGTGTGCGACTCTTTGCAACCCCATGAATCACAGCACACCAGGCCTCCCTGTCCATCACCAACTGCCGGATTCACTGAGACTCACGTCCATCAAGTCAGTGATGCCATCCAGCCATTTCATCCTATGTCGACCCCTTCTCCTCCTGCCCCCAATCCCTCCCAGCATCAGAGTCTTTTCCAATGAGTCTACTCTTCTCATGAGGTGGCCAAGGTACTGGAGTTTCAGCTTTAGCATCATTCCTTCCAAAGAAATCCCAGGGCTGATCTCCTTCAGAATGGACTGGTTGGATCTCCTTGCAGTACAAGGGACTCTCAAGAGTCTCCAACACCACAGTTCAAAAGCATAAATTCTTTGCCGCTCAGCTTTCTTTACAGTCTAACTCTCACATCCATACATGACCATTGGAAAAACCTTAGCCTTTACTAGACAGACCTTTGTTGGCAAAGTAGTGTTTCTGCTTTTCAGTATGCTATCTAGATTGGTCATAACGTTTTTTCCAAGGAGTAAGTGTCTTTGAATTTCATGGCTGCAGTCACCATCTGCAGTGATTTTGGAGCCCCCCAAAATAAAGTCTGACACTGTTTCCACTGTTTCCCCATCTATTTGCATTAAGTGATGGGACCGGATGCCATGATCTTCATTTTCTGAATGTTGAGCTTTAAGCCAACTTTTTCACTCTCTACTTTCACTTTCATCAAGAGGCTTTTTAGTTCCCCTTCACTTTCTGCCATAAGGGTGGTGTCATCTGCATATCTGAGGTTACTGATATTTCTTCCGGCAATCTTGATTCCAGCTTGTGCTTCTTCCAGTCCAGCGTTTCTCATGCTGTACTCTGCATAGAAGTTAAATAAGCAGGGTGAGAATATACAGCCTTGATGTACTCCTTTTCCTATTTGAAACCAGTCTGTTGTTCCATGTCCAGTTCTAACTGTTGCTTCCTGACCTACATACAGGTTTCTCAAGAGGCAGGTCAGGTGCTCTGGTATTCTCATCTCTTGAAGAACTTTCCACAGTTTCTTGTAATCCACACACTCAAAGGCTTTGGCATAGTCAATAAAGCAGAAATAGATGGTTTTTTTTTTTTTTTTAACTCTCTTGCTTTTTCCATGATCCAGTGGATGTTGGCAATTTGATCTCTGGTTCCTCTGCTTTTTCAAAAACCAGCTTGAACATCTGGAAGTTCACGGTTCACGTATTGCTGAAGCCTGGCTTGGACAATTTTGAGCATTACTTTACTAGCGTATGAGATGAGTGCAATTGTATAGTAGTTTGAGCGTTCTTTGGCATTGCCTTTCTTTGGGATTGGAATGAAAACTGACCTTTCCCAGTCCTGTGGCCACTGCTGAGTTTTCCAAATTTTCTGGGATATTGAGTGTAGCACTTTCACAGCATCATCTTTCAGGATTTGAAATAACTCAACTGGAATTCCATCACCTCCACTAGCTTTGTTCATAGTGATGCTTTCTAAGGCCCACTTGACTTCACCTTCCAGGATGTCTGGCTCTAGGTGAGTGATCACACCATCGTAATTATCTGGGTCGTGAAGATCTTCTTTGTACAGTTCTGCTGTGTATTCTTGCCACCTCTTCTTGATATCTTTTGCTTCTGTTAGGTCCAGACCATTTCTGTCCTTTATCGAGCCCATCTTCATGTGAAATGTTCCCTTGGTATCTCTATTTTTCTTGAAGAGACCTATAGTCTTTCCCATTCTGTTGTTTTCCTCTATTTCTTTCCATTGATCACTGAGGAAGGCTTTCTTATCTCTTCTTGCTATTCTTTGGAACTCTGCATTCAGATGCTTATATCTTTCCTTTTCTCTTTGCTTTTTGCCTCTCTTCTTTTCACAGCTGTTCGTAAGGCCTCTTCAGACAGCCATTTTGCTTTTTTGCATTTCTTTTCCATGGGGATAGTCTTGATCCCTGTCTCCTGTACAATGTCACGAACATCCATCCGTAGTTCATCAGGTACTCTGTCTATCAAATCTAGTCCCTTAAATCTATTTCTCACTTCCACTGTATAATCATAAGGGTTTTGATTTAGGTCATACCTGAATGGTCTACTGGCTTTCCCTACTTTCTTCAGTTTAAGTCTGAATTTGGCAATAAGGAGTTCATGATCTGAGCCACAGTCAGCTCCCAGTCTTGTTTTTGTTGACTGTATAGAGCTTCTCCATCTTTGCCTGCAAAGAATATAATCAATCTGATTTCAGTGTTGACCATCTGGTGATGTCCATGTGTAGAGTCTTCTCTTGTGTTGTTGGAAGAGGGTGTTTGCTATGACCAGTGCATTTTTTTGGCAAAACTCTATTAGTCTTTGCCCTGCTTCATTCTGTATTCCAAGGCCAAATTTGCCTGTTACTCCAGGTGTTTCTTGACTTCCTACTTTTGCATTCCAGTCCCCTATAATGAAAAGGACATCTTTTGGGGGTGTTAGTTCTAAAAGGTCTTGTAGGTCTTCATAGACCCGTTCAACTTCATCTTCTTCAGCATTACTGGTTGGGGCATAGACTTGGATAACTGTGATATTAAATGGTTTGCCTTGGAGATGAACAGAGATCAGTCTGTCATTTTTGAGATTGCATCCAAGTACTGCATTTCAGACTCTTTTGTTGACTATGATGGCTACTCCATTTCTTCTGAAGGATTCCTGCCCGCTGTAGTAGATATAATGGTCATCTGAGTTAAATTCACCCATTCCAGTCCATTTTAGTTCCCTGATTCCTAGAATGTCGACGTTCACTCTTGCCATCTCCTATTTGACCACTTCCAATTTGCCTTGATTCATGGACCTGACATTCCAGGTTCCTATGCAATATCGCTCTTTACAGCATCGGATCTTGCTTCTATCACCAGTCACATCCACAACTGGGTATTGTTTTTGCTTTGGCTCCATCCCTTCATTCTTTCTGGAGTTATTTCTCCACTGATCTCCTGTAGCATATTGGGCACCTACTGACCTGGGGAGTTCCTCTTTTGGTATCCTATCATTTTGCCTTTTCATACTGTTCATGGGGTTCTCAAGGCAAGAATACTAAAGTGGTTTGCCATTCCCTTCTCCAGTGGACCACATTCTGTCAGACCTCTCCCCTTGACCCTCCCATCTTGGGTGGCCCCACGTGCATGGCTTAGTATCATTGAGTTAGACAAGGCTGTGTTCCTAGTGTGATTAGATTGACTAGTTTTCTGTGAGTATGGTTTCAGTGTGTCTTCCCTCTGATGCCCTCTTGCAACATCTACCATCTTACTTGGGTTTCTCTTACCTTGGGCGTGGGGTATCTCTTCACGGCTGCTCCAGCAAAGCGCAGCTGCTGCTCCTTACCTTGGACTAGGGGTATCTCTGCACCGCCTCCTCTTCTGACTTTGAACGTGGAATAGCTCTTTCGATTCACTCATAGAGCCATTTCCTCTCATAACATGACCAAACTGCTAGAAAGCTCAACCAAAAAAATTGTTATTCCATTGACTGTATATTTATACAATGACCTCATTACTCTACCTGGCTACTTTTAAGCAATGTGTGTCTCTGTGTGTGCACTTAGTCATGTCCACTTCTTTGTGACACTATGGACTGTAGGGTCACAAAGCCCTACAGTCCTCCCTGTAGCCCTCCAAACTCCTTTGTCCATGGGATTTTCCAGGCAAGAACACTGGAACAGGTTGCCCTTTCCTTCTCCAGGGGATCTTCCCAACCCAGGGGTCAAACTTGCATCTCTTGTGTCTTCTGCATTGCCAGGTGGGTTCTTTACCACTGCACCTCCTGGGAAGCCCCTTTAAGTAATGCTTCCATAATATTAAAGTTTGAAATCATTCATCCTTGCATATTTTGCTACACTTAGGGAAAAACCCTTGAATCTGACACCTGAATATTGATAGGAATTAGTCAGAAAAGAGGAAAGAAAAAGGTATGTAGGGAATACCTACATATTGAAATTGAGTGAATAAAAAAAATAGAATCAATTAAGAAGCCATGTAGAGGGTGGAAACAGAGGTAGCAGTTGGCATTCTGAAATGTTTTGAAAGCTAAAGGAACTCAAATCAAGACTAGGAGTGCAAGATCAATCATACCAAAGTGCTAAAAAAAGGTCAAGGGGCAGAAAGTTGTGAAAGAAAGATTACATTGTGCCATGATGAACACAGTTAAAATTTTTAAGAGGTTTATTTTTATTTAATGTTTGAGCTGAAGCAAGATTACAAATGCTACTTATAGGTAGAAAAAGGGTTGAGTATAAATTACTCTTTGAAAAATATTGATGGGGTTCCCAGGTGGCTTGGTGGTAAAGAATCCACTTGCCAAGCAGGAGACTTGGGTTCGATCCCTGGGTTAGGAAGGTCCCCCAGAGAGGAAAATGGCAACCCACTCCAGTACTCTTACCTGGGAAATTTCTTGGACATTGGAGACTAGAGGGCTACAGTCCATAGAGTAGCAAAAGAGTTGAACATGACTTAGTGATTCAACAAGACTAACATATTTTCAGGTTAGCTTAACTAGTTAGATCATGGTTCTCAGCTAGTAGAACACAGTGGTTTTCTAGAGTTCACCTGCCTTTGTTCATATCTAAGTTCTGTCTGCTACTGCTCATGTGACCAAAACCTCTCAGTTCTTCAGTTTCTGCATTTGTAAGGTTTAAAATACTGATGAATGAATGAATGAAGTCACTCAGTCATGTTCGACTCTTTGCGACCCCATAGACTGTAGCCTACCAAGCTCCTCTGTCCATGGAATTTTCTAGGCAATAGTGCTGGAATGGATTGCCATTTCCTTCTCCAGGGGATTTTCCCAACCCAGGGCTCGAACCCAGGTCTCCCACATTGTAGACAGAAGCTTTACCGTCTGAGCCACCAGGGAAGTCCAAGGTTTAAAATACTGATAGTGTTTATCTTCTAGTGATATTGTGAAGATGAGATCAAGTATTCATGCAAATCATTTGGGAAGATTACCTGAAATATAGCATGTGCTCATTTAAGTATAAACTATTATTATCATCAGTTATATTAATAGGTACTCTGTTCTCTGACTCAAATCACAGCTCTAAGTTTTGACACAAATATCAAATTTATTTAAAGGGAGTTTAAATGGGCCATGATTGAATGACTATATTCATCTCTAATATGTCAAAATAACTTAGACTGTAAGAACTACGAACAAAGGTTCCTAGCAAGAGGGATATATATATCAAGAAAACAAATATTTATAATCATATGACCTACAGCTAGATCATGTTTGATCATTATTAATTAGAATTTTTTAAAAATCTTACCAAACTTGAAATCCATGTTCAATAAGTTACAACAGGTATTTTACTTATTATCATAACTACTAATTAAAATTATAAAAGGAAAAATAAAACAAATATGCTTCTTTGAAATAATCATGAACCACAAATATCAATTTCATCCTAAAAGAGGTGTAATAAAGTTCATTGACTTACCTATAGACATAAAACAATTAAGTGGTAGAAGGGAAATTTGAACTTTAAATGACATGACCCCCTAGTTTAGTGTTCTTCTAAACATTACCATCTAAATAGCAAGAAATTTCATGTGTGTATTACTTTAAAATTTATGAAATGATCTAACACGTGATCTCATGATTTTCACAACAAATGTGATATATGTGTCTGCCAGGGTTTCTTGCTAATACATGCAAATTTTTAAAGTTCAACAATGGAAACTCCCAGGAGCTAGTCATTTTACTGTAACTCATGTGTGTGTGTGTGTGTGTGTGTGTGTGTGTGTGTCACTTAGTCATGTCTGACTCTGCAACCCCATGGACTGCAACTCACCAGACTCCTCTGTCCAAGGAAATCTCCAGGCAAGAATACTGGAGTGGGTAGTCATTCTCTGCTCCAGGGGATCTTCCTGACCCAGAGATCAAACCCAGGTCTCCTGCACTGCTTGAGGATTCTTTACTGTCTGAGCCACCAGGGAAACCCTTTACTATGATAAATGATATATCCAATTAGTTCTATGCACAGGCACACACAGAGAGAGAGAGAGAGCTCTGGTTTGAATGTTTGTATCCCCTTAAACTCACATGCTGAAATTCTAAAGTTCAATGTGATGATATGTGGAGGTGGAGATACTGAGAGATGACTGGAGAATGAAGTCCTAAGAATGGAGCCCTCCTAGATGAGATTAATGACTCTATGAAAAGAAACACTTACCTCTTGCCATGTAAAGATGCAAGGAAAAGTCTGAGACCCAGAAGAGAATTCTCACCAGACCTTCCTGACATTCTAATTTCAGGCTTTCATCTTCTAGAATTGTAAGAAATAAATTCCTAGTCTTCATAAGCTACCCAGTCTATGTGTGCATGCTAAATTGTTTCAGTCCTGTCTGACTCTTTGGGACCCTGTGGACTCTAGCCCACCAGGCTCCTCTGTCCTTGGGATCCTCCAGGAAATCATACTGGACTGGGTTGCCATTTCTTTCTCCAGGGGATCTTCCAAACCCAGGGACTGAACCTACACCTCTCAGGTCTTCTACACTTGCAGGCAGATTCTTTACCGCTAGTGCCACATGGGAAGCCCAGTCCATGTCACCCTGAACAAAGACACACATACACACACAAACAGACAAACTTAATTAGTAAAATGACTTGGTCATTTGATTCCAAATAGACAGACTTTTGCATTTACAACATGGCCTTAATTGCTATACAACACTTGGGCATCAAGAATTAAATCCTGTAATAAATAAACATCCATGAAGCCTGAGCAGCTGAATCAAAAACAAAAAAAGAAGAAGAAAAGAAGAAGAGTGCTGAAATTTAGAATTCAATGGAATTTCAATAACAGCTGAGGCCTGTAGGCTGTTCCTTCACATCTGAAACAATGATTCCCACTGTTTTTCTGGTTGACACAATTTATTAAAACCTCTCAACATATACAAAATAAAATTATGATAAGCCCCCAAATCCAACACAGAAAGCCTAGCATGAGACTTTTAAGTCATAATTTACCTCAGAGAATCAGGAAAAAGAAACCTGAGAAAAAATGAGAAAAAGTTCAAAAAAGTCATTTCAACATCCCAGTAGAGTTAAAGATCATTTTCAAGTGTCCCGTTCAGATGTTTTTATAATTGTGTGGATCGTGCAGCGCTACACATTCTACTAGTTCTCAAGTGGCTAACCCAGAAGGTGGTGACTATTTTTAAATGGCTCCTTGCTCGCTTTTATTTTCATTTCCTGTGCGAGAGTGAAATTGCCATTTGGGGACAGTTAAATCTACTTCAAGCATAAGAATCATTTGTCCCATGTGGAGGCAGCTTCGATGAATAGCATTTCATTTCTTCTTATTCATCCTGACTTTCATTATGATGCTTAGCATGATAGGATTTCACTTGATTCCTCCTCTGCTTCATATGGCTTTCTTTCTTCAGGGTTACTCTGACCAAAATTTGGAGCATCATGGTTCAGACGGCATTTTGGCAGCGACTGTCATCTGTAGACTGAATGTGTCTCGACCTAGTATGTTTCTTGATTATCTGTTTGTTGCTAAAAAAGGATTGTAGCTCTCAGGTGCGGGGGAAAAAAAATAGCGTCAGTACAACACTGATAGAAGGCAAAGCTTGAGTCTTTTATTTTTATAGCAAGATAAAATAAAGAAAAAACAATGACCCTGTATGCAGGACAGCAAAAAAGACACAGATGTGTATAGCGGACTTTTGGACTCAGTGGGAGAGGGAGAGGGTGAGATGATTTGGGAGAATGGCATTGAAACATGTATAATATCATGTAAGAATCGAATTTCCAGTCTATGTCAGATGCAGGATATGGCACGCTTGGGGCTGGTACGCGGGGATGACCCAGAGAGATGTTGTGGGGAGGGGGGTGGGAGGGGGGTTCATGTTTGGGAACGCATGTACACCCGTGGTGGATTCATGTCAATGTATGGCAAAACCAATACAGAATTGTAAAGTAAAAAAAAAACAAAAAAAAACAATAGATCAATTTCTTGATAGAGATCTCATAGTTTTATTTCCAGTCAAGAAATGCCTCTCTATCTAATGGCTGAGCATCTGATACAAATTAGCTCTAAGCAAAGCATTATGGTACAAATGTATATATTTGGTTTTTCCAAAGCTGTGGATTTTCATTTAATATTGGTAGTGAAATAAATGCAAATACTCATTGAAAAACTAATAAGGTTAAAAAGACAGACACTATATCAATGAGATAATTCAGAGGTAAGAAAAAAGTAACTAGAGGTAATTTTCTTTTGAACAGACAACCTTTATTAAGATCACAACTTAAATGGCTGTCACAGATATAAATTTGTAAGAATGCATACCTTGTAACTACAGACCAGAGGCTTTCATCTTTGAAGAGCTGGATTTAACACTTTTAAATATGAAAAGATTTCCACAAAAGGAGTGACATTTAGAACAATTCTTCAAGGATAAGCAGATAGTCTCCCAAAAATAACTTTTAGTAGATAGGGGAAGAAAATTTCAAGATAAGAATACAGATTCTACAAAGGCATGAAACTATAATAAGGCATGTTTTAAAAAAAATTGAGAATTTTTCTATTTATTTTTGTGATTTGGAAAAAGCATTTAAAGACGATACTAAAAGGTTGCCAAAGGTGAAGAAAGGTAGAAGAGAGATAGACTGGGAGTTTGGGGTTGGTAGTTGCAAATTATTACATTTAGAATGGATAAACAATAAAGTCCTACTGTATACACAGGAAACTATTAATAAATTCAACATCCTGAGATAAACCATAATATGTGTATGCTCAGTCTCTCTCAGTCATGTCTGACTCTTTGCAACTCCATGGACTATAGCCTGCCAGGCTCCTCTGTTTATGGGATTTCACAAGCAACAATACTGGAGTGGGTTGCCATTTTCTTCTCCAGGGGATCTCTCAGAGCAGGAATCAAACCAGTGTCTCCTGAATTCCAGGATTCTTTACCACTTGAGCCACCAGGAAAGCCATAATGGAAAAGAATATAAAAAAGAATGGAATGTATGTGTATAACTGGGTCCCTTTGCTGAACAGCAGAAATTAACACAACATTGGAAATCAACTATACCTCATAAAAATAGATTAAAAATACATTTGCAGTCATATTTTAAGGGTCCATGTTTAAGACATTAATGAACTTGGAAAAATTTTTTCTGATCTTTGAATTGAGAAGTCTTTATTTATCGCTTTTTTAAAACAGATGACTTCTGTTTAAATTATAGTTCATATGCTAGAATTGGAAGTAATTTCCTAGGGAGACTGGACTAAGCAGGAAGGGAAATGGGCATAGGATGGAACTGTGGACCACAGCAGCACGTACACAGCTGTTAGAAAAAGAGGAAGGGAACACCTCAGGCTGTCAAAAAGAAGGAAGAAGCAACTTCTGTCAAGGAGAGAATGGTCACAGTTTAGCACTTAGAGAAGTCAATTAAATAAGTAAATAATCCTGCCTTCTTAAAAAATTCTCCCTTAAATATTACTTTGCTTTGATTCTTTTATGACGATACATTTCTTAACACCCTTCACTGTTTTATTTACTTATAACTCCTTTATTCAACTTTGTTTCCAGATCTCTTTCTTCTTTACTCTAAATTTGGACACACTCTTCTGCCACAGCTTTGACTACTATTTCAAACTGTTGCTGCTGCTGCTAAGTCACTTCAGTCATGTCCAACTCTGTATGACCCCATAGACGGCAGCCCACCAGGCTCCCCCGTCCCTGGGATTCTCCAGGCAAGAACACTGGAGTGGGTTGCCATTTCCTTCTCCAATGCATGAAAGTGAAAAGTGAAAGTGAAGTCGCTCGGTCATGTCCAACTCTTAACGACCCCATGGACTGCAGCCTACCAGGCTCCTCCGTCCATGGGATTTTCCAGGCAAGAGTACTGGAGTGGGTTGCCATTGCCTTCTCTGACTATTTCATACTAGCTATTCCTAAATATAAATATTTTTATTCATTCAAAAACCCTTAATGATTACTGCTCTAGAATCTAATTATGAAAAAAAATTGTTGCTCCTTCTTTCATAGTTTTATGTATGGAGAGAGTAATAGATACTCTCTATTGCAATAAATTGCAATGTGATTAAGTGGGATATGATCATATTGCCATTTAACCTTTCACTCAGGTAGTTGTTTAGGAAATGCATTTGGCAGATAACTGGGGCTTCCCTGGTGGCTCAGACAGAAAAGAATCTGCCTGCAATGCAGGAGACCTGGGTTTGATCTCTGAATCAGGAAGATACCCTGGAAAATGAAATGGCTACCACTCCAGTATTCTTACTTGAAGAATTTCATGGACAGAGGAGCCTGGCAGGCTATAGTCCATGCGATCACAAAGAGTCACTTTTCTAGAGGCAACAGTTTCTGGTAGAAATCTCAGTAACCCTAAAAAGAAAGAATTAGGGCGATACTAGTAATATCATGCATTGCAGAAGGAAATGGCAACCCACTCCAGTGTTCTTGCCTGGAGAATCCCAGGGACAGGGGAGCCTGGTGGGCTGCCGTCTATGGGGTCGCACAGAGTCAGACACGACTGAAGCGACATAGCAGCAGCAGCAGCAGTAATATCAAGATGGAGAGGAGTCTGGGGTGACTCACACGTTTGTGCTTGTATGTTTTGTTCTGTGTTGCTGCAGTTTAAGTGGTTGCCAGGTGGGCTGATTGTAATGGCATTCACTAGCATGGTCATTTCTTCAGAAACTGGAACAGGTTTGACTGCAACGATAGAAATGATGACATCAGTTTTAGACATGCTGGTTTTGATATTTCTTTTTAAAAATGTCTCAGTAGGGGCAACAAATAGATAAATGAAAATGTAAGGCTGACTTAGCAGGTACTTACTAGAAGTCACTCCTGTAGGCAAGGATGGGAATCCTTTCGGCAGATCATGAACTGAGGACAAAAGTCTAGCAATTGCTATATTTGCAAGACAGCCACAATTGTATCCCCTGTCCTGAGTTGCAGACTCAAGACTTTTGTATACAGTACCCACGTATATTTCCAGTTCAATGTGTTAAAACAATTGCCCTCTTTGAAAATTTATTTCACTTACTGTTATCTATTTTTGTCTATTAATATTGCTGTCATTTTCAGTTATGAATTTCTGAAACCTTGAAATTTGCTCTGTGAGCTGAAGCATGATGCTTTCGAACTGTGGTGCTAGAGAAGACTCTTGAGAGTCCCTTGGACAACAAGGTGATCAATCCAGTCAATCCTAAAGGAAATCAACCCTGAGTATTCATCGGAAGGACTGATGCTAAAGCTGAAGTTCCAATACTTTGGTCACCTAATGAGAAGAGCCAACTCATTGGAAAAGACTGATGCTGGGAAAGATCGAGAGCAGAAGGAGGAGGGGGCAACAGAGAATGAGATGTTTGGATGGCATCATCGACTCAATGAAGATGAGTTTGAACAAACTCCAGGAAACAGTGAAAGAGAAGCCTGGCATGCTGCAGTCTATGGGTCACAAAGAGTCGAATACGGCTGAGCTACTGAACAACAGCAACAACTAGGGACTCTCTTAGTTACTAAATATTACTGATCCAACTCTTAGAATGCTTGTCTTATTCATCCATACTTTCCATTAACACCCACAAGGCTTTGTCCAAACATTCAAAATTCCTAGACTGGTGAATTCCTAGTTTCTCCCCCAATATACCTTCAAGATACTCACACATTTACCTTTTCAAAATAGAGGTTGAATAGCACTGGGTAGATATTCAACATCCTGAAATGGTGCCTCTTTACCAAAATAATACAGTCCTGTATCTTCAAGGTCCAAATCCCATGTTTTACATCCCAAATTATCTTCCCAGACATGACTCACAATTCATTCCACAAGGAATTATAAACTCAACTCCATACCAAGTGGACTCTCTAATGCCCACATTTTGCTTATGTTGTTTTCTCAACCTGGTAAACTCTTCCTTTAGTTTTTAACCCAAGCTAAACATTTCCCATGTTCTAATCCATGGCTTAAATGTGATTTCAATTAGATCTTCCCCAGTGCTTTTATCAGAAGTAATTGCTCCTTTTGCTTTATTCTGATAGCACCTCTCTTTTAGTAGTTATTTAATTCTGCATCATATTATACATAGTTCATTATATATGTCAATCCTGCTAAATAATAACTTTATCTTTTATCATTCCTGTTAGGAACACAACAGAGTCAAGCTATTCAAGGAAAACTATTTTTATGGTTTAAAGTAACCTGGTTTAATCCTTTATCAAGAAACTGAGTTAACTTCCATTACAGTGGTAACAGCTACAGCTAGTAAGGAGGGAAATTCTGAATCCTGTGTATTTTCAAGGAGCAACGGGCATTTTTAAAATTGCTTAGCTGCCTCTATATTTAGACAGTCAAGAATATGTTAGATAGAGACCATTTAAAAGATCTAATAACTTGCATTGTTTCAACCAAATATGTAATATATCTTTGTTCAATGTTCCAGAATATTCTGTGGGTTAAAAGTTAAACGTTATGATTTTAAAAGATGGTTAAAATTTACAAGTAGGGAGGCCAGATGAGTCCTTGGCCCTCAGGAATCCAGCTATGTATCTTGAGCTACATAGCTGACAAGTCACAATAAATTAAGAAGAGATTTTGTTTATTCTGTATCTCACCTGATTCTAGCTTCTGCTTCCAATCCTTGGATGAAAAGTCCTTGGGAAAATCAGGTTACTCCTACACCAGTCATCTTCAGTATAGGTTGAATTATTCCCTATCCTAGCATATCTAACCAAAATTTATTCCAGATACATACAATGTTTCTTGGTAGGGTTTCAGCGTCCTAGTTTTAAGGAGAGTTTATATTTATCTTTTCCAACCCAGAAAATGAAATGTTTTGATGAAGTTCTCTAGTTTCCTAAGTTCTTAAAGCAGAACTGTTTACCTGGGGAAATGGAATCAACTTATGTTCTCTTTCCTGGAGTTGGATACTTTGTACAATCAGAGCTCACAGGCTTGTTATAACTAAAATAAGAAAGTCAAAGGAAATGTTGGTCAGTGCTCCTCCCAGGACAAAATGCAAATACCTGGTTACAAGCAACACTTGACCACAGTGGTCATGGTTCTGGGAAAAATAATAGAAAAATAGTCTGGAGTCTGAATATGTGTCCCTAGAATAATCATAAGACACAAAACAAAAGAGCTCCACCCTCATGGGTGATTATAGGAGAAAAAAGTGTGTTTGCTCCCCAGTTTGGTGGCCTCCATAAATAGGAAACAGTCCCAGGCTGTTTAAGTTCCTGTTAAGACGGAGGGCAAAAATCACAAATCTCCAGTAATTGGAAAGTTCCTTTTGATTCCTTATTCTAATCCCCTGACTTTAATGTTTATCCAGCAGATCCCTTCCTCCTCCTGTTACTTGTTTCCCTCAGGACTTCTGGGATTTTGCCTTTGCCTTCAGTTCATCCATATTCACCTGGATATTCACACACCCCTGAGTTACATAGTATTTTCTTAGTTTAGGACCTCTTACATTTGCCTAAAAATGTTTGCTTTACCATCGTTAATAATCCATTAAATTTATCTAATATGTCTTGCAACTAAAATACCTTAAGCTTCTAATTAATAATAAGACAATTTTAGGGCATAAATGATATAAACAATGAGATACACTGGAAGGGTAAACATCATCAAAGATTTTTCTTTATTCCCTTACATTCAAATAATTAATTTTATTTATTTATTTTTTTATTTTACTTTACAATTCTGTATTGGTTTTGCCATACATTGACATGAATCCACCACGGGTGTACATGCGTTCCCTACAGTTCCCTACAGTTATTTCAAATAATTAATTAATCTGAACCTATACCTACTCATTTAAAGAATTCATAGCAGAGAAAATGAGGGGTGAAAACCCAAGTTTCAATTAACTGGTGTATATAAGATATTATATTTGTGTTTTCATAGGCAGCTTT
Organism: Oryx dammah; assembly: GCF_014754425.2. Classification (NCBI taxonomy): domain Eukaryota; kingdom Metazoa; phylum Chordata; class Mammalia; order Artiodactyla; family Bovidae; genus Oryx; species Oryx dammah. The sequence continues at coordinate 50,888,345 of NW_024070203.1, read as the reverse complement.
TATTTAATCCCCCAGAATACTGTTAGGTTATTGGCAAAGAAACAGACACAGAGAAGTAGCTTCTCCAACATCACAGAGTCAGTATTTAAACCCACATCTATGGCACTTTCTAGCAGTCATGGTCCAGGATATTCTATAATCTAAGAGGACTTGATACCGAAAAATGGATACACGAAGAATGGAAATGCTCAGGAGCCAAAGCAAAACTCAAAACAGTTATTTCTGAAAATACCTTTCTCTTAAAGCTGCTGCTGCTGCTGCTGCTAAGTCGCTTCAGTCGTGTCCGACTCTGTGCAACCCCATAGATGGCAGCAAGCTAACCCTACCCTAAAGTTGGAAGAAAATTTAAACAGATAACTTAATCAGAGCCTAAGGTACAGAATGTTCTATAGAATCTAAGACCACAGAGAAAGAGGTTAACAGCTGAACCAGGGAACATGAAGGAAACACGAGTATGGTTACAAACTCTGCCTGAGGGACAAGAAAAAGGGAGGGGGAAGGGAGAAAATACTTTTCCTTCACTTTTCCTTTCACATTCCAGTTTTCTTTAAATGCCTCCCACTGATTTTTTTTCAGAATTGAGCTCCTCAAGGAACCTAGGAAACAGTTCTCTCTGATGCAGGTACAGAAGAGAGGGAAGGCAGGAAGTTGATTTGAGACAAAAAGGCAAATGTCACCACAGATTCCACGATACTATATGACACACTAGCTTGAAAAGTGTTAACAAAGGCATTCAGGTGAAAGACAGGATGAAGTATATATTCTGGAGTAAACAGCAGTGCAATTTGGTTGTTACATTGGGAACATGTGGAAAAATTAATCTGGAAAAACAGGCTAATGCAACTGCATAGGGAAATATGATGGCTAAGTTAAGCTGTTAACATTTAATTTAATGAGAAGACAATTTGGACCAGGGACATGATGCAATTAACATGTTGTTTGGAGAATATTAATTTGAAAATTGCATGTAGAATACAGTCGAGAAGACTAGAGAACACTGCCTAGCAAGGAAGCAATTGCAATTGTTTAGGCATAAATGATCATGACAATGTGATAAAGTGCTATTATTTATCGTTCATCTGCTTTGTAAGGGCTGCCATTCTACATAATTTATATACAAGCATACAATTAACCCCAAAGTTATTCTCAGAATCAAAAAATTTAAGTAAAATTCTCCTGATATAAACTACTGATAATGAAATAGAATTATTTTAGATGATCTCAAGTCAATATGTTTATGAAAACTAACAAAACATTTCTTAGTTACCATAGCAAAATCAATTATTTGTATTGTTAACCTTAATTTCTCTAAATGTTAATGCTGGAAAACATTTGTTAATAATTTTTTTTAATTTAGTAGAACACAGATATTATTCCAAATTGCCATAGACTTTTAACCTATTTCCATTGTAGGTTGAATTATTCTTTAGTAATTCAAAACTTCTGTCATAAATAAAATATTTTATTAGAAATATATTCATGTTAAAGTAAGATCTTCGAGGTCTGTGTTCAAAGCTTTCATAACGTCAGAAGAATGTTAGCACAAATATAGAACATATTTTCCTCAATGGCTCACCAGATAAAGAATCTGCTTACAAGGCAGGAGACACAAGGAGATGTGGGTTTGATCCCTGGGTTGGGAAGATGCCCTGGAGGAGGAAATGGCAACCCATCCTAGAATTCTTCCCTGGAAAATCCCATGGACAGAGAAGCCTAGCAGGCTATAGTCCATGGGGTTGCAAAAGAATCAGGCACTACTGAACACACACACATACATATTGTATGTCTAAATTTTATTTCTATATCAAAGTGCTTAATATTGCCTCCACATGAGTATTTAATATTTTCTCCAGTTTTTCATTAATTGCTTTTTTTGTTAATCACTCTCAACTACTGGCTATTTATAGATCTTTGAATTTCAATAAGTTGATTGCCACTAAATGAACATATCTATCAAGGTGAGTTATCTGTTCAACATTTGTACTGATGTGTGTTCACTCATTCATATCATCTTTATACCACTCTTGAAATTTTTAATAACTCTTGAAGTGATGATAGCTCAAAAAACCATAGAGTTTGTTATCTAAGTGTGTAAAATGAACAATATGAGAATAATTTGGATATTTTTGTTGAAGGCAATGGTCATTATTATTTGGCCTAGTTTTAATTTTTTGTCATTATTATTTTGTCAATGGATTTAGAATCACTAATGACTGACTAAATCTCCCTAAAACTGGAACTAATATATAGAGATCTGAACTTGGAAGCTGTTTAATCTATAAAAACAATTAGACACTATTCAATCTGCTCCCACCCTACCTCTTCTAATATTAATTGAAAGTTGATCTTAAAAACTCATGGCATTTTAATAATATAAATCTGAGACTGAGTCAGAAGTATTGTTATAATCAGAATGGCTCATTTTTAAATTATCATTGCTTGGTTCAATCTGTAATGACCTAGTATTTACAATCTTGGAAGAATTTCCAATATACCAGTTTCTTCTCAGAATGGTAATCTAATGGAAAGAATAAGCCATCCCTTCTAAAGGGGATGGTAGTGCTTATAGATAGTAGATAGACATATTATTCTCAATACATTCGACTCATTGCTTCCCATATGGCATAAAAGCACACATTATCGCTAGTTTAAGGATATTCATCCTTATGAAACATTAGTTCAAACCATTAAAATCTATTATTATCTTGATTTGTACCAAAAATTATTCGCTCACACAGAGACCTATACTGCCCAATTGCTAAATGCTTTGGTTGTTCTAACAACCTCTTGTTCAGAATTTTCAGTGGGTGACATTTCTATAATTTCTATCTATACAAGTTCTTTCTTCCCTATGACATTTACGACCTTCCCAAATATTTACCAAGAATTTCAACTACCATTTAAACTGGTAAGAACTAAAGTGGAAAGGTATCTTGTAGAGTATGTGAGGCCTTAGGACCTTCAGGTCCTAGAGCAATAGATTAAATGACCTCTCAAGACCCCCTCCGTTCTATAGCCTATAGGGACTGATAAACCACAGAGATAGCCAAACAAAGAGGATACAATGAAACTGGTTCTATTATCCCAGCATTTAATGGTTTTCTGTGTATGAAGTTCAAAGCTGAAACTTTCAACAAAGATTCCACCAACACAGTGTTTCCTGCACTTACCACTTTTCTGCTTACAATATTTTCTTACATTTTTCAAAGGCCAAGAAAATGTGCTTTCTTTGTAATTCCAGAAGTAGTTTAAGTAACAGGAGATATTATTACAGATAAAAAAAATATGACAGTGAAATCAGGGTAATAAAGTTGGGTTTTTGGTTAAGTCATAAGAGCAACCAAAGGAATATGAAAAAGGCAAAGGTATGATTTTTTAATAGAAAGAAAAGTAAATTTTGAGCAGAGACACTATATGCAAACCAAATGAAAAAGAAAGGGGGAAAGTTAAGGCACTTTGAGAAAGAGTAAATGAAATATACCAAAAGGTAAATAAAGTATGTTCAAAGGCTCTGTGTATCATCTAGAAATAAATATGGTTTTAGTTAGAATAAAAGTCATTGCAGAGAAGAGTCTAAAACTAATCAAAGCCAAGAAAAAAGAAATGCACAGGATAAAACATGAGGTATAGAGAAGCACCATGATGATGGAATGAAGTCAAAAGTGTAAAAAAAAAAAAATGATAAGAAAATTAAGGGTAGAAAATGAAAGGAAGATTGCACAAGAGTTTGAGATAAATCAGAATCCTTTCAAGTAGAGAAGTAAGAAGGGGTCAGGGCTGGAGATAATGGGACCTCCGTGAAATGGAAAGTGTAATTTATTCACTGAAGTGGTGGATATTGCTATCAATTTTAATGACTTCTTTGCATCAGCTTTCAGACTAGAGAACTGAGAAAAGATATTAGCAAAGAGACATATATTTGCATATCTCAGGGAAGGAGAATGAAATAAATATCAAGCTAGGGGAATGATTAAGTTATTAAACTATTTAATTTCTGGCAAACTACAGAAAAAATTGAAAATCAACTGGATTTCAGAAAGCAATATTAATAAATAAGAAGACCTTTATCAGGTACTTTTAAAAAACTTTATAGCATTTAAGGACTTAAAACAAAAATAGCCAAGCTTTCTAGACTCACTTATTTTTATAGCCACAGTCTGAAATAATTCTTAAAAACATAATATTCCAGCAGCTATGTATATACATTTAGTCAATCACAGAAAGCTTGATTAACTTTCTCATAGAATGTTGGTGTGAATACGCACACAATGCACACATACAAACACACTTGCATTCATTTTAACTCTGTTTTACTCTGCGAGGGGAAAGAAGAATTTTCTCCTCCAGGAAGTCTTTTCACCTCGACAGAGTATAAGAACTCATGGAAGTGCTCAGAGGCAGTCATTCATATACCCACCACTGTGTGAATGATGAAAACACACACAGAGACAAGTGATGGAATACAGAGCATGCTGTAGCCATCGCCGCCTCATGCTGCCTAACAGCTTGAAGAAACCAAAAGCCTCACGTCAAATTATCCCAGCCAGAACCTCACATTTACCATCTCCTGATAGGGAATACAGATAAAAATCATCTTTTCCCCATCCTAAGCAGTGTACAGCCAAGTGATTTATTAATGGGCATGAAATCCAAACACCATCTGTGTCAACCAGAAGAACGCTCTAGTTATGATTTCTGTTAAAATTTTGCCTGATTTGATCTCAGAAAATCATCAGTGAAAAATCACCTCTGAAGGTCTCATCAAAGGCTGAAGTTGGAATTGATCTCGGCACTTATGAGTTTGACTTCACAGGAGAATGTCAGATTGCCTGGGAATTACTGCACTGAAAGTTGCTTCAGTCACTTCCGATGGGCACTGAAGCTCGAGTTCCATGGCTATGAAGGTCTTGTTTCTCATACAATGTGATTTTGACTTCTCTCTAAGGCACAAGGCAACCAAGCCTGTGTTTATCCAGACGGTAAAGGTTCAGATAATTGAAATAGTAAATCAGTGTGACTCAGTGTAATTGATATGCACAGACTCAGGAGAATACAGAATTCTGCCACTAAGTAGACAAACAAACTTAGAGGAATGTCTTGGATATTTCTAATGCCATGTGTCCCCAAAGGGGTATAGAGAATGAATATTTTAGAAACTGTGAAAGAAAACAGAGTTCACATCTGACTGGGACAATCAGGAAATTATTGATTTTTGTAGATGGGATTTAAGGATAGACCAAATTTAAATGTAGAGGTGGAAAGCTGGACAAAATTCCAAGTAGATCAAAGAGCATGAATTAAATCACAGAAATTGGGGAAACTTGAGATATTCAGGACAAAGTCCTGAACTAAAAAGAAAACCAGAAGAAAGAGGTAATGAGGCTGAAATTTTTGGAGAATAATTTATAGTGGGAATTGTATATCAGGGTATAGTCTCTAGAATTGATTCAATAAAAATTACTGGACACTGAATTTTGAATAAACAAGTATCTTGTTCTAACAAAACTGACTTTGGATGATGTGCTGGATTGGTGAAATTATTCTGGGGCTTAAATTTAGGTAGTATAATCAAGAATGGAGAGAGACTGACAGTGCTGAGTCATTGTGAAGGAAAAAGCCACAGGACATGGGAAGTGACTGGGTAAAAGGTAAAGAGATATTAGATAAAGGAGTTGAAGTTTATCTGGAAATAGGGTGATGTCATTCATACAAATAAGACTACTATGAAGAGGAACATGATGAGAACAAATAATAGGCCTGATTTTAAAATGCTGAATTAGAGGTGATTATCAAATGCAATACCCTAAGGAGAAGGGTACACTGTTATGCTGTCATATTACTGACAAGAATTGTCTAACAGCTATTTTTCTCAATACCAACCAAACTAAAGATCCTCTAAATTATAAAAGTAAATGAAATTTTAAAATGTTATTAAATAACATTCTGTCTCTTTAAGCTGGTTGAGAGATTAAGACAAAATTCTTTGAGGAGAAAAACACAAATTTCAAAAGCATTCATAAGAAATACTTGAAAGTTGAAATTAAAAGAATGCGATACAGTCATGTGACTAAATCTGATATTCACAAAAATAACATAAAGGCAGGACTATTAGGAAGTAATCTAAAACCCACTGCTCTTGACACATACTCTCAAGTTCAAATGTAATTGCTTTGGAACAAGATTCTGGAAAAAAAAATTACCTCCTTCTAAACTCTGACCCAACCTCTCACATCTCTATATGTTTTCTGAGTCAAGCGTCAAAAAATCTTTGAAAGACTCCAGAACTTAGTAAAAGGTTTCCTCTGCATGAGTCTGGCTGTAGAAGTGCCTCTATTTGTCAGTTTAAGAAGCTGAAAGGGGGATAAATGGCAACAGTTTTCTACAGAAATTAAGTCTAAAAATTACTTTAGCAGAATTTAACATTCAGTATGTCTGTAAAGTAAACCTGGCAGCCTCTCCTCATTTTATTTTCATGCTAATTCAACTGTTATCAATTTACAGAAATGATCATCACCTTTAAAATGACCATTCACTGACATAGAATTCTCCATTTATTTGGTTTGTGATGACCTAGTTGATACCAACTCTAGCAATGTTATTGCTCTATTTTTCTTATTATTTACTCTTAACTCTTGTAACACAGCCTTGTTGTTGGTTAGTCGCTCAGTCATGTCCGACTCTTTGCAACCCCATGGACTGTATTCCACCAGGCTCCTCTGTCCATGAGATTCTCCAGGCAAGGATACTGGAGTGGGTTGCCATTTCCTTCTCCAGTTACATAGTCTAAATTTAAAATTATCTCTAAAAAATGTCTATTATGGAATATGCCTGTAGTTCATCTTTCGTGCATCCTGTTTTCTTTTGGGGGTACCTGAAGACCAGAAGAAAAAACAGGGGAACTTGAAAACAAAAACCAGAGCAACTGAATTACTCACAAACTTGATCCGCTTCTCTAAGACAGGCTTCAATTAGTATTTCTCTTTTGTAAATGAGAACCTCAGAACCTCCTATTCACTGTATGAGACTGTCCCAAATGAAGCTACTCTGATCCAGTGTTAATCAAGGCAATTCTTGACATATTTGAATATGACCTCCAGTAAGACACAAGCTCTGTGAGTCTCTGGTTTTCTTATTTATATACAGGCCTGATAATACTTCTGTGATAGAATAACTGGAAGCTAAGATAAGCTAAAGAAATACAGAACCATACCTACTACAATGTAAGTGTTCCCATAGTAAGTAAAACCAGTTAATAAGTAAAACTTCTGTTAATCAACTTGTCACTTTTTGATGCAATGCCAAATAAACAGCTTCATATATTTGGTAGCAAATGTACTGATTTTATTAGAACTGATGAGCTGTTTAACATAGTTTATAAAGGGCTTAAGTATATCCATAAGTTTTGAGGGCAATGAGACATTTAAAAAGAGACAGAAGAAGGCAATTTGCTCTCTTCACTCTACTCACATTGATAAAATCGATCATGGACTAATCAATAGCATTTCTGACAGCCTTTAGGGCACTTCGGCTACTGATCCATCTCCTAACTTGTCAGCTGCTGCTGCATGGTCTCCATTTATCTGCTATAAACTGTGGCCTTTATGCCATGCTTCCTTACCTTCTATTCTGGCCCTCACCTTGATGCTATTATACTTTTTATATTGTTGGCAATAAATCACATTTTCCTTCATAATTATTACTTGTACTTCAAAACTGCATTTTTTACTTTGAAGACCCTTTGCCCCTCAAGAAAGAAAATGAATCAAATGAGTGATTCATCCTGGGACACTGCATTTTCACACAAACATAAATGGTACAACTGTTACATAATAACAGAACTCTGGGTGAGTGATAGTCACTCAGGCATATCCGACTCTTTGAGACCCCATGGACACTGTAGCTTGCCAGGCTCCTCTGTCTATGGAATTTTCCAGGCAAAGAATACTGGAGTGGGGTGCCAAATAGTCTCATAAAAGAAGAAAACTGCACAGCCTGGAGCTGCCACTAGAGTAATAGTCCTCTGGTTTGGCTGTTGACGTAATTCTAGGTTGCAAACTCCAGAAATGCATAGGAAATTTGAGGTAAAGTCACAGTTTACTTATTGTGAGTCCTAAAAAAGAGAGCAAAAAGATACAGTGAGGTTTCCCCATGATTGGGATTCATTGTACAGGTAAGTATTCTGAGCTGTTGCTAACAGCTAATGGCTACCCCATGTAGAGAGAGCACTTGTCAGCCTGTGCTTCCCTTATAGCTCAGTCAAAAAAAGAATCTGCCTGCAGTGCAGGAGACCTGGGTTCAATCCTTGGGTAGGGAAGATCCCCTGGAGAAGGAAATGGCAAAACACTCCAGTATCCTTGTCTGGAAAATCTCATGGACAGAGGATCCTGGTGGGCTGTAGTACATGGGGTCACAAAGAGTTGGGCACGACTGAGGGACTAACACTTACTTACTTACTTCCACATGCTGGTCGATGCCAAGGGAGAATACTCATGGATAGAACCAGCTCAAATAGTAGGTTCTGCCTCTTTCCGCCTGCCTAACTGAGTCCATCACTAGAGAGGTAAAAAGTAAGACTCTGACTCCCTCACTCCTATGCTTTTTATTGCAAGTGTCTTCATTCTTGCCTCTTCTACCATGGTCAAATTAGAAAACTAAGAACAATTTCCCTACTTTGTTATTACAGCAGTCTTGTTTAAAAGAGACCCTGATTCACTTAACTCATGCCCTGTTGAGCTCTTGCATATCCCTTTCTATTTATATCGCCTTTACCTGGTGGCTCAGACAATAAAGAATCTGTCTGCAATGCACTAGACCTCGGTTCGATCCCTGGGTCTGGAAAATCCCCTGGAGAAGGGATTGGCTACTCACGCCAATAGTTTTGCCTGGAGAATTCCATGGATAGAGGAGCCTGCTGCTAAGTCGCTTCAGCCGTGTCTGACTCTGTGCGACCCCATAGATGGCAGCCCACCAGGCTCCCCCGTCCCTGGGGTTCTCCAGGCAAGAACACTGGAGTGGGTTGCCATTTCCTTCTCCAATGCATGAAAGTGAAAAGTGAAAGTGAAGTCACTCAGTCATGTCTGACTCTTAGCGACCCCATGGACTGTAGCCCACCAGGCTCCTCCATTGATGGGATTTTCTAAGCAAGAGTCCTGGAGAGGGGTGTCATTGCCTTCTCCGAAAGAGGAGCCTGGTGGGCTACAATCCATGGGGTCGCAAAGAGTCAGACATGACTGAGCAACTAACACTTTACCACATACATACTATTCTACTTACTTCTAAGATCTAATGTTAGGCAAAAATCAGACACTGTCCATAACCTTATGGAGTGTTATCCCTAGCCAAGAAGACAATTAAATTAGCTCACAAATAAATTGAACTGAAACTCTAATAAATGCTACAGAGTGAAGGTGCATGGTGCCCTGAGAGCACATAAAGTGGAGTTGACCTGTTTATGGAGACCAGGGAAGAATTCCACATGAAAATGATAACTGAGCTGAGCTTAGAGGATGGATAGGTGCTAAACAATGTTGCAGATTGCCCAGCCCAGCCCAGACCTTCAGGACTAAGGCAGTAATTCCCACCCATGGGGGAAAGTCAGTGGCTAATAATCTGCAGCTAAATTGTTCTCTAGCTGGAGACAGAGAGCGATGGGAAGGGTGGGCAGGGCAAGTTAAAGACCTGGCTGATATCTTTGGTCATTTCTCATTCATAAAATAACACTACTCCAATTACCTCAAAAAGTTTGGAGGAGAATTAAATTAAATCACATATATGAAGAACTGAGCAGAGAACTATGTAAGGCATTTTAGGGCAACTGAACACAGACTTTTGACAGACCATCCTGGCTTCAAATTATAACCATGCTATTATTCAATGTGTGAAAGCAAAGATAAATGGTTACAAAATTTTCAACCACATAAATTTGCTGAAGGTACTATGAAAAGTGAAAAAGTGAAAATGTTAGTCACTCAGTCATGTCCAACTCTTTATGACCCCATGGACTGTAGCCTTCAAGGCTCCTCTGTCTGTGGAAATCTCCAGGCAAGAATACTGGAGTGGGTAACCATTCCCTTGCCCAGGGGTTCTTCCCAACCCAGGGATCAAACCTGGGTTTCTCTAATTGCAGGCAGATTCTATACCATCTGAGCCACCAGGGAAGCCCCAAAGGTACTATAACCCAGCACAAAGTAAAAATGTAAGCACTTCATTTTCATATTAATACTAATTAATACCAAGTATCTTAAATTATCAAGGATAATTGTTATTTATTATTAGCCTTTTATTTTAGTGCCTAGAATAGCATTAGAACTTCATAAATATTTCAAATGAATAAATTGCAATTTTCCAGTATGTAATTTATTCAACATTACTCACATTCATTAACCACACTTATTAATTGCTTTCTATGTATGGAAACTGTTGTAGGTAAAATTCGCCTGGTATGCTTGGAGAATTGGTAGATATTTATGACTGTCAAAGAAGATTTAAATAGTAATATAAACTTTTGATTTCTTTTAAAGGATATAGACTTCTAAAAGAGGTCAACTCTAAGATTCGAAAAATAAGAATATTCTTACCCATCCATATCCCATACAACTCTGTAGGCTTTTTTCATATCCCTGTCTGTCTTTCTTTCTCTTATTTATATAGAAGTAGTTTAAAAAACATCTATGAATTATTAGTTATTAACTTCTCACAAGTTGCTAGGTGTTGATATATATCTACCATAGACTGCAGATGAAATGTTCAGAGCCATATCTATTAAAAAGTTTTGTGTCATAAATTTTGTGTAAAATAGAACGGTATCAAATCAGAAAGACTCTCTGTAGCCTGTCTCCTCTTATCTAACATCAGTCCTTTATGAAGTTGTCAGCCTGAAGAAAGTTGTCAAAAGAATACAGTAAGAATCAGCCCTCACTGTCTCCTATAGAGACCCATTTAAAACAAAGTTCAGATCACTACTTTTCTTTCAGATAAAGGTAAAGGAAATAGACTATTTGAATAAAAAGACCTTTGAGGTCTTCATAATCAAGATGAAGGGGGTGTATTGGAAGATAATATGATATAATTTTAAAAATATCAAAAGGAAACATATTATCAAGGTTAGTCTGCAATTCATTTTGCCCAACACAATTACAGAGCTCCAAATCAGCCATCCTTAATTTGAATGAGTTTACTTTCATTTAACTTCACAGATTCAACATTGAGAACAGTAATAGCTCACCTTCAGTATTTAGTCCCTACTACAGTTTGTAACATTAATGTTTTAATGCTGGGAACAGTTGCCCCATCCCAGAAGCTAGATCTTACATTTGATATGCTAGTAATGTTGATATTTTGATAGCAGGTTATTGCTGGGCCTCCCAGTGTCTCAGTGGTAAAGAACGACCTGCAATGCAGGAGACTCAGGAGACGTGGATCATGAAGATCCCCCGAAGGAGGAAATAGCAATCCATGCCAGTATTCTTGACTTGTGAAATCCCTTAGACACAGGAGACCAGCAGGCTACAATCCACGGGAGTCACAGAAGAGTCAGACATAACTTAGTAACTAAACAACAATGATAACATGCAGGTTATTCTTAGGGCAATATTAATATTATCATGTAAGTAAAATTCAAGCCATAATGTCTTTGAAAGAGAAGGATGACTGACAATGCATCACTTATTTCAAAGTCTACACTTGAGAGATAATGATTTTTAATTTCTTATAAAAACCACAGAAATCTCAATAATATTTCATAGCATTGTTTAGAATAATGAACGCTCAGGAAAAGTTAGGATTCTCAGGCACCATTCTAAATGTTTTACATCCCTTCTTCCTTGCCACCATAGTAGCACTAAGGTAGGCATTGCTATTATGATCATTTTACAAACAAAAAGACTTCCCATGGAAAACTTAATAATCTGTCCAACATCATTATTTAAGTGGCAAACTAGGATTTGAACCCAAGTTGTTAAACTCTAGAGTTCTTATTCTTAATTAACTTTTAAAAATTAATAAAGACTTAGCATATAAAATATGATATTATTGTAGGCTATTAAGTTCAAAAGTCCACATGCATACCATTTGTTGAAAAACTCTATTGAGTCAAATTTTCAGCTTCAGTTCAGAGAACCACCTTGGGAAAAATATGTTCAGTACATCTTCCCAAACATCTCTCCAGATTTATTTTTCAAAATCAGATTTCCAAAAAGTAGAACTATTTCAAAATTTTAACTTAGCAAAAGAAATTCCTAAGGAAAAATATCTATATAAATGCTCATTCTTGAACACATTTTTTAAATATTTCTGACTGCTATCTTCCAGAAGTATATTTTTGGCAATTTTCCTCAAGGTTATCTATTGTAGCAATCATATACAAAATAAATGATATACATAGGAAAACTGTTTTCCATTTAGTTAAAACACTAAGTAATTATTTCATTCTCTTATACCAAATCTACTCAGTAAGGCTCAACTTGATGAAGTATGTAATTTGAAATTCTTAAGTTTGTAATTTGAATGATTACTTTCTCCCATAAGCTTCTTAAGGATTTTTTTTCATTTGTAAAGCTAGAACATTTGGCTACCCAAACATAGCATCAACAGAACTTGTCACGCAATCCATTGTTTATTAATCATTTTCTACTGAAAATCTAAATGATGATTAGTCTTGCCTCAGTGAATTCTTTACTCTTCTAATACACATTGAGTTTAACCCTGTTACATACTCTGATTTGTCATAATTCTGAGAAGTGAAAGTGGAGAATATTTCTTTAAAAAACAGATGAAAGCAAAAAAAAAATACTCTAAATGTGAAAGAAATTGCAAAACTAATGTTTTTATCAAGGCCAGATGTCATAGATAACACAGGAAATGCCTACATATTTTACAGTTACTAATCCAAAAGAAATCACAAGTTGAAAGCATGTTTCAACTGGGAGATTTCCTTTTAATTTAGATATAAAAGCTGTTCATTTATGAACCATTTATGAATTATACGAAATAGTAATAAAACTACCAAATGAGTATGGTGAGCTATTTTTCATGCACATGATATTTCAGAAGATTGAGGTAAACAAAACTTCCAAGAAATATATTTTATTACATGCTTTTCAAAAAGTCACCATTGTTATTTGTTAAAAGGGCATAATAGGCAGAATTGGACAACTTTCAGACAGATATAAATTCAGTCTGGCAAACCAAACTTTTCACTCTGGAGTAGACCAGCCTTGCATGTACATGGCTAAATCAGCTTTTGACTCCTCCGTTCTCAACACCCCTTTTATCTATGTAGACTCATTCATTATACTTTTGATCTCTCCAGACCAACTCTGTATTGCTTTCTATTTTTCTAGTCATGGTTGTAACAATCCATCTTCCTCTTCTCTACTTCCAGTCTGTTTTTATATTCCCTAAAAACAGTCTCTTCACAAAATCAAATTTTCTATGATTATTGTTGGAGGCAAGGCTTATCTTCTTTTTTCATTCTGGAAAGAATGAAGTATGAGAAACAAAAGTATAGAATGACAAAATAAAAATAGATAATTTTTTTTTAATTTAGAAAAATCTCTGTTTTGAAGCTAATCATCTGCTTGGCTAATACAATTATCCATGTCTATTTAATATCATCTCTGAGTCTCTGGGACAAGGATCAAGTACTTCAGTACAAAGTCTAAAGTACTGGGCTCACCAGGCATTCAGCAAGTGGGAATGATGAGGACCTTGACCTTTAGAAGTCCTTTTATCTTTACTATTTGCCAGAATTCACTCCATTGCTATTACTTGCTTGAATGATTTCACTGAATTTGGAAAGGGTATATAGAAAACATTGCATTTTCAATTCTCTAACTGCCATCTCATACCATGCATTAGTCAGCTCTAGAGAATAAATGAGTATAAATATTAAAATTTATTTCAATTTATTCTTTTTCAGTCAATGAAATTATTCAGCTAAAAGTTTTGGTTCTGGAAAGAGTTCTGATGTCTTAATTACACTGATGCTGGTTGCTCGATTAATTGGATCATAGTGGTAATGAAGTCAAAATCCTGTGCTGAACAATGGCTTTGCTTTTCCTAAGCTGCTACCTCCCATAACAGAGGTAGATGCTTAATACACATCTCGATTAGTCAATAGAGCAACAGAGTGTGAATAGATATGCAAAATCTATCATCGCCATTGAGGAAATTGTTTGGTATACATGCACAGCCAATAGTGAGAGAAAAGCATTTATTTGGTATAAAGATCTGGTTTGTTAGCTTTCAATTATAGTTTAGTTTGAGCAGAGCAATGCCAATGTCCTTGCCATATAGCACATAAATTGTTTAAAATTCTAAGAACCCTTATATAACAGCAAACATTTGGGACATCAATACATAAAAACATTAGGGTCATATTTCCAATTAAAATGTTTATACATCTTTAAATGAAAAAGCATTTCTGTTTATTATGACCAGTAGGAATACCCTTCTGCAACTGATAATAACCAATGGTCAAATGGTCCGATAAAGATTCATTGTTTGTGCTGGTGTTGCCTGATTATTTCTAATATTATTTGTTTCACATGGTGGTGGTTTAGTCACTAAATCATATCTGACTCTTTGTGACCCCATGGACAGTAGCCCGCCAGGATCCTCTGTCCATGGGATTTTCCAGGCAAGAATACTGGAGTGGGTTACCATTTTTCCTCCAGGGAATCTTCTCCACCCAGGGATCAAACCTGGGTCTCCTGCATTGCACGTGATTTATTTACCAGCTGAGCCACCAGGGAACCCTACCTTTATGATTATATTATATTGATAACATTGATATAAATGTATCTTTCGCTGGTTATTTTATACTTTTGATGCAAATAAGACATAATAGTGCACCACAACCTTGAGAATATTTCTGTACAGTTTTATATTCAAGGAAAATCCTCCAAGGATTGTTTTATGTCTCACTGGGACCCTGGAGCCTAGTTCAATGCCTCACACAGAGAAAACTCATGGAGCATGCTTGTGGAATTTCACAGATCCATTGAAGCACCATTGTACACTTACAGGTCAACAGCATACCTATGAGCTGTGTGTCTGATACTTCTTTGCAGTCCTAGATCCCCAGAAATGTGAAAATTCAGCCAAATTTCTCAAGTTTTCATCAGCTCACATGAGAATCATTTGGCTATAGAGAAAGAAATCATAATAAAATCCCTGTAGGGGGACAGGCAAGTAACATAAATCAATAATAGAGAAAGAGTATGAAATAGTAGAGAATCATTGAAAATGGCCAATTGGAGAGACCAATCTCTTTAATATGAGTGCTTCTTAGATTTAGCCAAGCATTATCAAATCATGAGCATCAAGAATTATCAAATAATCTGACTTCTAAGAGAATTTGGAAATCCAGAGTTCTGTATGAAATCTCAGATTATTCAAGTTTGGAAACAACTAAAAATATTTAAAAGTATGAGGGTCAAACAAAGCACATTCAAGCCATAACTTTATGATCTTTTGTGAACTGCAAAGAAAATGGAGTAAGAGTTGTGAAGATCTGGTTCTAAAATATAGCCTAAATTCCTTTTTTATTATGTAAAATAAAGATTGAATTACATTATTTTTAAGGTCCCTTTCTGTTGTAACAACTTACCTCTTTATTATATGCAGAAAGATATATGAAATATTGACCTCAGTCATAAAACAAGGAGCATGCCTGAATAATCCTTGGAACATCCAGAAATATACTGTGTAGTCTATCAAGGAAAAAGTCAGGGGGAAGTTATGGGGAGAATGAAAAAGAAGAATAAATAGGATGCCATTACACAAGGAGGTTCTGTGGTAAGTATTCACAAAACATGACTGAACTCGGTTTGCCTGTGGCAGGCGTAAATTTATACAGTCAGTGACAGAAGAGATAAGATTACTTGGAGGGCTGGTGAGAGTCTGTTTTGGTCATTAGACTTTAGAAAAAGAAGGTCAGAGGATTTATTTTGAAAAAGAGGTTTAGGGAATCGGCAATGGGGCTCAATATTAAGAGATATATTGTCAACAAAAGAAGTAGGAGAGAAAAGTTAAGAACAGGATTGTTGGAAATGCTGGAGTCAAAGGAAGCATTTTAGTTATGGGATAAGAAGAGTCTTATTTAGAAGCAGTGTCCACAGATAAATCAGAGGTAGAACAAAACAATGGGAGCTAGCTAAGTGATTTTAAAGAACTCACTCAAAATTGGCAGGCCTACAAAAATAGTCTGCTTTGGCGGTTTCTTAGAAAAAATTTTGATGAATCTATATTATTTATTCCCAAATGTAATAATTTCTTACATGGGCCTGAAATATGCTGGATACTTTTCTTATAAATTTGGAATAATAGTAAGAATGATTAAGGATTGATTAAGGATAATTGGAGAACAAACAACATATTCCCTTCCTATTGGCTAGATTTTATTCTTTATAATATTCTTTATCTAATTTTGATTTAAGAATGCAAAAAAAAAGAGTTCACTGTAAAGATAAATATACATATTATGGGCTCAGTTACTCAGTTGTGTCAAACTCTTTGCAACCCCACTGACTGTAGCCCACTAGGCTCCTCTGTCTATGGGATTGTCCAGGCAAGAATAGGAGTGGGTTGCCATCTCCTCCTCCAAGGGACCTTCCCAACCCAAGGATCAATATGTCTCCTGTATTGGCAGGCAGTTTCTTTACCACTAGAGCCACCTGGGAAGCTCCAAAACGTGCAAACATACTATTTGAAGATTAACAAACAAAAACACGCTGGATTGGTAAGTAGCAGAGTTCCACACTGCAGAGGAGGAGATGGATCTGAAAAAGGTAAGGTAAGCTTTATTCACTGCCTACATATATGCTGGGAACTCTGCTAAAAGTTCTATCACTCTTATATCTTAAACAGATGACAGAAATTACTTAATATGTATGGTGAGTGTGTGTGTGTTAAGTTATTTCAGTCTCATCTGACTCTCTGTGACCCAGTGGACTGTAGCCCACCAGGCTCCTCGGTCCATGGGGATTCTCCAGGCAAGAATACTAGAATGGGTTGCCATGCCTTCCTCCAAAGGATCTTCCTGACCAAGGGACTGAACCCATGTCTCCTGTGATTTCTGAATTGCAGGAGGATTCTTTACCGCTGAGCCACCAAGGAAGCCCGATATGTAAGGCATCACCACATTTCTGAGAAGAGAATATTGAGGATTATCATTCTTACATAATCTGCCTAAGGTCCCTGACGGCTGACCAGAATTTGTATTCAGATTAGGTGGATACCAGATTCTGTACTCAAAATTGCTCCAGTGTGTTATTTACCTCCAGTGGGTCAAGAGTAATCATTATTGCCATCCTCAGAATGTTTTTCTATTAAAATGCCTTCAGGTGGTCCACTGACTAAGACTCTGAAGTATTTTCAGGGTGGTCTACTGGCTAAGACTCTGTACTCCTAATGCAGGGAGCCTGTGTTCGATCCCTGGTCAAAGGAAACTAGATCCTGTATGCCTCAATGAAGATCCTGCATGCTGCAACTAAGATACGATGCAGCCAAATAAATAAACAAATAAATATTTTAAAACAAATTGCCTTCAGGCTTTTGTGCTTATTATCCCTTTTTTCCTGAAATGCCAGTCTTCCAAATCCTCAAGTAGCTCATTTCTTTTTCTCAACAGGTGACAAGTCATTGGCCTCCTTCTCTGAGAACCTTCTCTATGTGAGCTATGCCAAGTGGCTTCTTTCTCCAAGTCACTTTCTCTACTCTGCACTGTTTTTTCTCCACCATGGCACTTTCAATACCTTACATTAATTTAGTCATATTTCATCTCTGGAATCTACCTCCTTCACTTAAAATGTAATTTGTATAAAAGCAATCTTCTCATATATAGATATACATACATATATATTTTTATTTTTATTTTTCATGGACAGAGGAGCCTGGTGCGCTGCAGTCCATGGGGTCGCTAAGAGTTGGACACAACTGAGCGAATTCATTTTCACTTTTCACTTTCATGTATTGGAGAAGGAAATGGCAACCCACTCCAGTGTTCTTGCCTGGAGAATCCCAGGGAAGGTAGAGTCTGGTGGGCTGCATAGTCCAGTCTATGGGGTCGCATAGAGTCAGACACGACTGAAGCGACTTAGGAGCAGCAGCAGCAGAGGATAATTACCTCACAATATTGCGATGATTTCTGCTACAAATCAACATGAATCAGCCACAGGTATACATATGTCCCCTCCCTACTGCACTCTCCTCCCACCTCCCTCCCCATTCCACCCCTGTAGGTTGGCACTAAGCACTAACTTTGGGTTTCCCCGTGTCATACAGTGAATTCCCACTGGCTATCTATTTTACATATGATAATGTATATGTTTAATTTGATCTTGTAAATCTAACACTTAAAACCATGACTTGCATATATTAGCCACTTGATAAATCTGTGCAGAATTCATGAATAAAGACTGATTGTCTAAGCATGATTTCTGATTATTTTTGAGTAATAACTGATAGTTTTGTGAACTTTCTTTTTTAAAAAAAGGCCTTCATGTTATCATGTCAGATCCTCAGTTCTTACAGAAGTAAACACGAATAAACAAGGTATACAGTAAATATGTAAAATAGTAAATACAGTAAAACTTCCCTGGTAGCTGAGAGGTTAGAGCATCTGCCTGCAATGCGGGAGACCTGGGTTCAGTCCCTGGGTCGGGAAGATCCCCTGGAGAAGGAAATGGCAGCCCACTCCAGTATTCTTGCCTGGAGAATCCCATGGACAGAGGAGCCTGGTGGGCTACAGTCCACAGGGTCGCAAAGAGTTGGACACGACTGAGCAACTTCACTTTTACTTTCACAGTAAATATCCTTAAGGAGCTTCCTTCCATCTACTGCCACGACTCCGCCCATCAAATGTAACATGACATTCATGAACTATGAGTCCACGTCCCCATAGGTCTATTGATTTTCTCAATTTCTCTCACAGCCTTTCCTTCCTAGTGCTTTGCATATCACTCTTCCTGAAATACCCCTTACTCTCCATTGGCTAAATACTACCACTAATTTATACCTTGGACTGCAAGGAGATCCAACCAGTCCACTCTAAAGGAGATCAGTCCTGAGTGTTCTTTGGAAGGAATGATGCTGAAGCTTAAACTCCAGTACTTTGGCCACCTCATGCAAAGAGTTGACTCATTGGAAAAGACTCTGATGCTGGGAGGGATTGGGGGCAGGAGGAAAAGGGGACAATAGAGGATGAGATGGCTGGATGGCATCACCAACTCGATGAACGTGAGTTTGAGTGAACTCCGGGAGTTGGTGATGGACAGGGAGGCCTGGCATGCTGCGATTCATGGGGTCGCAGAGTCGAACACGACTGAGTGACTGAACTAACTAACTAATATATACCAACAGGTTCCTTTTCCCCACAACTTTGCTTTCTTTCCAAGTACAGACCTTACTTCGTAACACTGTATTGGTTATTTTCATTTCTACCTCTCACACCAGATTTTGGGATCTTAAAGGCTAGGAGAAGGCAATGGCAACCCACTCCAGTACTCTTGCCTGGAAAATCCCATGGACAGAGGAGCCTGGTAGGCTGCAATCCATGGGGTCGCTAAGAGTTGGACACGACTGAGCGACTTCACTTTCACTTTTCACTTTCATGCATTGGAGAAAGAAATGGCAACCCACTCCAGTGTTCTTGCCTGGAGAATCCCCAGAGGGGGAACCAGGTAGGCTGCCGTCTATGGGGTCGGTCACGACTGAAGTGACTTAGCAGCAGCAGCAAAGGCTAGGAACATGAAATAATTGACTTTTAAATGACTGTTTTACTGTGTCATGCCATTCTTAATGACTAGTTCATTTTGTCTACATTTTAGACTGACCTGATCTCTAAGAATGGTAAACCAATATTTGTTTCCATAATGAATTTTCTTTTTTGTATGTCTGATGGGAATTTAAACACTTTTCTGACTGCTATTTACCCATGATTTTTTAAAAATCGTGAAGATTGCTACAATCTGGGTGAAGTGAAAACAGCCAGTAGCAATGTGCAAATAACATTCATGAGATGGGTTAGTCATGGAATTTCTGGAAGCCTTTGATATATACCAGACCACAACTCAAGATTAAAACCACAGTAGTTCTAAAATATCTACAAAAACTAATGCAGGACAACTAGAGTCCTGAATTATTGTATGTATGTGTGTGTATATGTGTGTGTGTGTGTGTGTAATGTGTACATCAAATTTGTAGTTGCACTAATTTAGCTTTTAATTTAGAAAAGAGTTCTCTCCTACCCCTAAAGTAGCTTTAAGAACGATCTTGTCTGTGGCTAATAATCTTCCTATTACTTTATCTTCAAAGAATTAGAGTGACCCCTACTGTCCAAGTTAAGTAGATAAAGTCTTCCACTTTTCCTAAGGAACTTTCAAATGCAAATTTTAACTCACTGCTTACAATTTCTAATCAAAATCAGAATCCCTTATTTCACCTTAAACCCATTATTAAAGCAGAATGAAAAGAGACATTTGATGAAAGTTTTTCACCAATAAAAAATGTATGCACTTAATTTAGCCTCACTGCATATTCTACTCTTTCCAGCATGGCAAGCTTTTTTTTTTTTTTTTTTTTAATTATAATAAGCAAAGAAAAGAGGAACTGAGGTGAAATGTCAGCTTGGTAGTAAAATAGATATTTGAACAATTGCAATTGATTTGGGATGTAAAAGAAATGCAGAAAGATCTGAATGCAGGTTTGTCTAAAATCGAGATTTCAATAATTCTCTATTTTAAAAGACTAAATTAAAAGTACTGGTTTTCTTTCACATTTTTGGTTTTAATAGACATTGAAAGTTAATAGAAGGCTTGGCTGTAGATAATAAAGATTTCTGTCATTTGTTGAAGTAGTACAAATCAATATAAAAGCTAGAGACCCGCAGTCACAACAAAGACCTCAGTATGGGGCTACCAAGAAAGATGACATCTCAAATTTTCACAGAGAAAAGAAAAATTATAAAAGAAGTTTTTCTTTGAACTGCTAGATATCCATTCTACTTTTTTAAATAATGTGTCTTAATTGAGTTTTTATTGAAGCCACCTTTGGAGACCTTAAGAATTTTTTGGAACTCACTTAGGTTTTAGTATTGAATGCATCTTTTTACAAAATGTAATGTACCACATTGACTTGCATTAAAAATTAAAATACTTTGAAAACTTTTTAACCATTTCAGTCAAAATGGGTTCCAAATGAAAACAGAAGGGCTACAAAATATTGCTGTAGAAAAGTATGTTTGTATCCATGGTATCAATAAAGTGTCAATTAATATTCAAATGAAATTAGATTTGCAAGATCAAAAATTATTTTTATAATTATAGAAGTAACTAAGTTTGGATGTAATTTTTCATAGTTATTTGCATCATAAGATAGTTGCACCCCAAACTCTGTGATGGTTTAACATAATGATATTGAGATTAAAAAGTATTGGTATAGAAAATTCTTAACACATAATATAACATCTCAAGCTAACTTTCTAATAAGTATTGCTGATTTCTGCATGGGTCCTCCCTAATTAAGGAGCTGCTTTTATTTTTTCTATCTCTTAAATTTTTAGCCTTGATGTTTAGAGATCAATTTGCTTCAGACGACAATTCTGGAAAATTGATACCACAATGAATGGGGCCAAAGTAGGTTCTGGACTATTGAAAACACATAGCTTTAAGGAGAAAAAAATGGCAACAGAGGTAGGAAATGCTGAAAGACAGAAATATTAATGTACTCTATATTACTGTTACTAAATGCATCTGTTCAGCATGGTCCATTTGGTTTCTGCTTAAATTATATTGATTGTTATAAATATGTTATTGTACAATTCTTTTTCTTCTTACCATCACTAAATAATTTAAGACCTGTAATAAAGAAAAATGCTGGCTCCTCAAACTGAAGACAGTTTTGCTTTTACAAAATTAAAATAAATTTCTTATTTAACAATATATTTTAAGTAGAGGAATATAATGAAATATTATATTATTGCATGAAAGTTATCAAATTCTTTTGTTAAAATTTAGATCTATAAAAGGAGGCTCAAGAAGAGGAAATTCACATACTTGCTTTCAGCATAAACTTTAGTTAAAAAAAAAAATCCATAGACAATATACCATCTGTCTCCTTTACCATGTGAAAAGAAAAGCTTTGAAAATCCAGTGGCTGCTAATGTGACATGTTGAAACATTAATCACCCCCTTAGGCCAATATAATTGTAGCTCCATGTTAATTACCTAACAATTAACAGCAGTAATTTCCAAGAGGCAATCAATGAATTAGCTTGTGATTTTCCCACAGATTTCAGTCCCACACTGCCAATCTGAATGCATTTCAAATTCCTCACTGTGGTTCATCAATGACACTTCTGGTGTATGAAATAAAAATTCATTTGCACCCTTACTAATTAGGCTCAAATATGTCCCTATGTGTATTGCAAACTCTATTCACTAGCACAAAATCTCTGCCACAGGCATTTTTTCCCATTTAAAAATTCATTTTCTATTAAATTAGAAGGTCACCTAGCAGGAAAATGTACTAATCAAGATTTTATCACTAACGAATTAAAGGTTTTTAATAAGCAAGTTTAATTAAGTTATCCTAACAAGTGATAACAGCTATTTACAACTTACGGGAATATGTGTGTATGTGTGCACTAGAGTACTGAGAGTTTGAAATCATATTTCTTGAATTCAGTAGATGTTACATATTCCATATACAGAAGGAAGTTGACTAGGTACATATGTATAAGACTGAAATCGTTTCAAATATAACAATCTCTTGAATTGTTAAGAAGGGAGTTAAGAATGAGGTGCTTGCTTGAAAAAAATAGTTTTCTATATTTTAAATAATAAGAGACAGAGAATATTCAGTTTAACCGAAAATTATCTTCTTTGCTTGACCCTGTATTCGTACTGGTGTGAATTATATTTATGTGTTGTTAATTTGCCTTATATTCTAAATGCACAAATATTATAGCTGATTTTTCTCTCTTGAGATAATGATAAAAATTTTACTTCCAGCCAGTTATATATCATTTGAACAGACAAAAACATCATCTTAATGGAGATATGTTAAGAAGCACAAGTTTCTTCTTAAAGTGTGTTACTATCCACAGAGTAAAAGTGAAACTTAGATATGATAAATAACCATCTATCTGCTCAATTTCCTAACACTTTGTTTTTACCTTTTAAAGGAAGAAAAAATACAATTGTGGAGTAGCAAACCTGCCTATAGATGTCTTACTGGAACTTCACCATTGCTATACTGTTCTCTCTTCATCACTTATTATAAAAGAGGATATTCTTTTAAAGGAAGATATCTTTTAAAAAGGAAGATATATGTTTAATTTCTTAACAATTTGTTTTTACCATTTTTATTGTCAGGCACATATACAAAGATTCTTGTTCTCTGAAGAATATCCCCTTTTATAATAAGTGATGAAGAGAGAGCAGAGGAAAGATTAACAATATGGCAATGGCAAAGTTCCAACAAGACACCTATAGGTAGTTCTGCAATTCTACATTTTTCTTACTTTAAAAGATTTGTCAGTCAGATTCATCAACCCATAACTCAATTCATTCAATCATGAAGCACATACCTCTTTGAATACTATATCTAATATAAATCAAAATAAATATTTCATGTTATTGAATGGTGTCTTGAAATCTGCATGAGGCATGCAGAAAAGTTTTTTAAATGGAGAGAAATCAGAATTAGCAGAAGAAAGACCAAATCCACTGTCTTGTATGTGGCTCACAATGATTATTAATGAACACATGTACTGGGATATAGATAATTTAAGGAGACTCAGAAAATACAACCTAGAATATTATCAAATGCAAATCCTTTCATTCTCAGATTCTTTTTTTTTTTTTGAGCAAGTTTTGACACAAATTATAACTAAATCTTATTACAAAGCACTCAACATTAAATCATACAATTTTTAAACTCAGAA
Source organism: Oryx dammah (assembly GCF_014754425.2). Lineage (NCBI taxonomy): Eukaryota > Metazoa > Chordata > Mammalia > Artiodactyla > Bovidae > Oryx > Oryx dammah. The sequence continues at coordinate 50,864,398 of NW_024070203.1, read as the reverse complement.
GAACCTTAAAAGGTTAATTTAAAAATGGAAGAACTGAAGTTAAGTGATGTAAAGTGACCTATTTATGGTCACACAACCAGTTAATAGCAGACATAGATTTACTGACCTGTTAGGCCTATGCCCTTTATACCACATTATGCTGCTACACTGTTAGTAATGTCATTATTTTTGTCATTAATGTCATATTTAGCAATAATTACCACATTTTATAAAGAATTTGGGGAGTTTGCCTCTTGCCTTCCTGACCCATTCATTCTTTCCCACCATTAACTGTTAAGTGGTAACACAAAGAACACAATAATACCTCTTTAGTCCTATATGATAATAAGCACCCAAGAAACCCTCATTTACTGGCATTGAAGGCACCCATTAAACTGATTTTCAGTTCCCTATTATCCATCTCTATTTCCTACCACTCCCTAATAATCTTATATATGGGCAGGGATTTGACCCTTCAAATGAAAGAAAAAAAAAAAGGTACTATAGCCATTTTTAAATTTTTATATTTTGCAAAACAAACATACAAAATAACAGTACTGTGACTGCCAAATCTACAGTGACAATTCTTCTATTCAAAATTTACAAAATATCTTGTTATAATATCCAGAGGTATTTTAACCATTCCTACATTTGTTGTCAGAAAAACTTTGCCTTCTTCCTATTCAACTCCAACATATGATCAAAATGCATGTGCCCCCAAAATCTGCCTTCTATACACTAGACTTTTCCTATTTTCTTAAGTAACTTACACTTTTTAATGAGTGTATGTCACAAGTTAGCTTTAATTACTAAATTTTAATGTTTTCCCTTATTTTTATATAGCTGTATAGTGATATATTTATATGTGTCTCAGCTTAAATAGGAGAAGGCAATGGCACCCCACTCCAGTACTCTTGCCTGGAGAATCCCATGGACGGAGGAGCCTGGTAGGCTGCAGTCCATGGGGTCTCTGAGAGTTGGACACGACTCAGTGACTTCACTTTCACTTTTCACTTTCATGCATTGGAGAAGGAAATGGCAACCCACTCCAGTGTTCTTGCCTGGAGAATCCCAGGGATGGGGGAGCCTGGTGGGCTGCCATCTATGGGGTCACACAGAGTCAGACACGACTGAAGGGACTTAGCAGTAGCCGCAGCTTGAATATAATTTCCTCAAAGAGATCTTATCTGATCTCATCAAACAATGTAAAATAAAAACTCCAGCCAAAATTTCTATCAATACCATGATACCCTTTTATTTTAATTACATTTCAAATTCTGAAATTGTATTCTCTATTTACTCATTTATTTAGTGCCTTCGCCTTGAATAATGTAAATTTTATTTTAAAAAGTGACCTTACCATTTTAAATAATGTTCCCCTGGATCTAGAACAGGGTCTGCCTCAATCTTGACTCAATAGTAAAATCTGTTTTTCCCCTAAAAAAAGAAGAAAAAGACATGGATATCTACTTTGATTACTTGTATTCAACATAGTCACTTATGGCAATCCTAGACAAAGCAATTATGCAAGAAAAAGAAATAAAAGCCATCTAAGTTGGAAAGAAAGTAAAATTGTCTCAGTTTGTGGATGACACAATCTTATATATAGAAATATTGACTCAGCGAAAAACTTTTAGAACTAATAAATTCATCAAAATTGCAGGATGCAAAATCAATATGTGAAAATCAATTATTTCCACACACCAACTATATAAAAAGGAAATTAAAGGAATAACCCCATTTATAACAGTATCAAAGAACAAAATACTTAAGAATAAACTTAAACAAGGAAGTGGAAGACCTGTGTACTGAAAAACTATAAAACACTGGTAAAAAAAATTAAATGGAAATAAATAAATGGAAAGATATTTAGTATCCATGGATCATAAGATTAATATTGTTAAAATGACAATACTACCCAAAGAGATATATAGATTTAATGTAATCCCTAGCAAAATTCCATCACAAGAAAAGAATACCTAAATTTCTATGGAACTATAAGAGATCTTTGTTGTTGTACAGTTGCTAAGTCATGTCCTAAATAGTAAAAAAAAAAAAAAAATCTTGAACAAAGCTGAGAGCATCACACTTTCTGACTTCAAAATACATTACAAAGCTACAGTAAAAAATAATAATAATAATAATATAGCAGTTTAAAAAGAGACATATTGACCAAAGGAACAGAACAGAGAGTATAGACATAAATCCAAATATACATGGTAATTGATCTCAACAATGGTGCCAACAATACATAAATGGAAACAAGATAGTCTCTTCAACAAGTGGTATTGGGAAAACTTCATACCCACTTGTAAAAGAATGAAACTGAACTCATATCTTACACTATGTGTGTTCATCCTAAGTTGCTTCAATTGTATCTGACTCATTATGACACTATGGACTATAGTCTGCCAGCCTCCTCTGTCCATGGGATTCTCAAGGCAAGAATACTGGAGTGGGTTGCCATTTTCTCTTCCAGAGGATCTTCCCAACCCGGAGATCAAACCTTCATCTCCTGAAGCTCCTGTATTGCAGGCAGATTCTTTACCACTGAACCACAGGAGAAGCCCCATTTTAATGCTATATGTGGAAATGGACTCAAAATGTATAAAAACTTAAAAGAATATCCTTAAAATGTGCTACTTATTGAGAAAACATAGAAGAAAAATGTCTTGATATTGGTCTTGGCAATGAATTCTTGGATTTGATACCAAAACTACATGCAACAAAACAGAACATAGACAAGTGAAATATAAAAGACTAAAAACCTACATAGCAGAGAAAACAATCAAAAGACAAGATTACAAACAGATTGGAGAAAAGATTTGCAATCTACCTAATAATGGATTAATATCCAAAATATGTAAGAATCTTCTACAACCTAATAGGGAAAGAAACAAATAACCTGACTTAAAAAAATATACAAATGACTTGGGTAGCATTTCTCCAAAGAAGACAGCTGCTGCTGCTGCTGCTGCTAAGTCGCTTCAGTCATGTCCGACTCTGTGACCCCGTAGACGACAGCCCATCAGGCTCCCCGGCCCTGGGATTCTCCAGGCAAGAACACTGGAGTGGGTTGCCGTTTCCTTCTCCAATGCATGAAGGTGAAAAGAGAAAGTGAAGTCACTCAGTCATGTTTGACTCTTAGCGACCCCATGGACTGCAGCCTACCAGGCTCCTCCATCCATGGGATTTTCCAGTCAAGAGCACTGGAGTGGGCTACCAAATACAAAACAAAAAGATATTCAAAATGCCTAATTAATAGGGAAATTCAGAGCAAAACCACAATGAGATGTCACCTCACATCTATTAGGATAGCTCTTATCAAAAAATAGAAGATAGTGTTAGCAAGGAGGTGGAAAAAAAAGGAACTCTTATATACTGTTGGTGAGAATATCAAATGGTGCAGCCACTATGGAAGTAACACGAAGTTTCCTCAAAAAAATTGAAAATAGCACCACCATTTGATCCAGCAATCTAACTTCTGGGTGCATATCTAAAAGAATCAAAATCCAGATCTCAAAGGGTTATCTATACTTCTCCATAAATGAAACTGGAAGACACTACAAAGTGAAATAAGCAACCGCTGAAGGACAAATACTGCATGATTCCATGAATATGAGGTACATAAGGTAGTCAAATCCATAGAAACAAAGGATAGAATAGTGGTTATTTGTGTGTAAAATGTGGAATTGCCTTCTAGTGGACATAAATTTTCAGTTACATAAGTTCTAGAGAGCTGCTGTACAGCAAAGTACCCATAACAATACAGTATTTTGCACTTTAAAACATAGGACGAGAGAGGATAGATTTTATGCTATGTCCTTACCAGAAATAAAGAAAAGCAAAACATAAAAGAACTCAAGGAAATTTTGGAGGTGATGGTTTGTTAGTACTTTAGTTGTAATGGTATTACAAGTGTAAGCAGACATTCAAATTCATCAAGATTTTTACATTAAATGTATGCAATTTTTGTCTATCAGTTATACCTCAATAAAGTTTAAAAAATGATGACTAGCAGATCTGGGGTGTTCAAGCCCTGCATATTATTAAGAAAAGTCTGGCCCTTGACCTGTTTCTAGGAGACAACTTCTAAACCTTGGAATATGTTGCCTCATAACAGCATCCTTGTTTAACCTGGGCCTTAATACATATCAAATAGTTTATGATGACAGTGTGATCTATGGCGGGAGTCTTAGGCCGTGCAAAATCAGTTTGACCTCAGGTGTGACTGGGAGACTGAATACCTAAGATCAGCCAGGTATATCTGATTACTTATCTATAATCAGTAAAATCCCTGGGGACTAACACTTGGATAAACTTCCCTAGCTGGCAATATTCCATCCGTGTTAGTATGCATCACTGCTTGAATCATTAAGTACTATTCACATGATTCCAGTGGGAGATGACCACTGAAAGCTTGTGCCTGGTCTCTCCTGGACTCTACCCGTATGCCTTTTTCTTTTGCTGATTTTGATCTGTATCATTTTACTGTTAGTTGTAACAACTTCTCTGAGTTCTACGAATCTTTCTAGTAAACAATTGAATGTGAGGGTGGTCTTGATGGTCCTGAACACACTATGTTATGAGTATGGTAACCTTTGCTGTTGTTCAGTGGCTAAGTCTTGTCCGACACTTTGCCACACCATGAACTGCAGCATAGCAGGTTTCCCTCTCTACTATCTCCTCAAACTCATGTCCATTGAATCAGTGATGCCATCCAACCTTCTCATCCATCCTCTGTTGCCCCCTTCTCCTCCTGCCATCAATCTTTCCCAGCAACAGGGTCTTTTCCAGTGAGTCAGCTCTTCACATCAGGTGGTCAAAGTATTGGAGCTTCAGCTTCAGCATCAGTTCTTCCACTGAACAGTCAGTGTTTATTTTCTTTAGGATTCACTGGTTTGATCTCCTTGTAGTCCAAGGGGTTCTAAAGAGTCTTCTCCAGCACTACAATTCAAAAGCTTCAATTCTTCTGTGCTCAGCCTCCTTTATGGTCCAACTCTCACATCTGTACATGACTACTGGAAAAACCATAGCTTTGACTCTATGGACCTTTGTCAGCAAAATGATGTCTCTACTTTTTAATATGCTGTCTAGGTATCTTTCTAATTTTTAGGAGGGTTACAGTGTTCAATAAACTTTTGAAACTTCATAATTTTTTCCCTGCTACATATACATGCCTGAAAATAAAGTATGCAGACCCTCCCAAGACGTCTGATGCACCGGTAGGATGGGGCTAGCCCCTCCATATCACAAGTTCTCCTTCCTGTCCTTAACTGCCTGTCACCTAGTAACATTCAAACCACCAATGAAATCTTCTCATCCTTTTTCTTGTGTACACTACTGTGACCTTCAATTAAGGTATTCGTCCATGGATCCTGGATCTGCTTGCACGAGCCCTATTCCTTGGCACCCCAACCCCCACCATGTTTGGTCCCTTGTGGCATGTGGTAACTCTGTTTCTCTAGGACCTAAGACTATAGTAAACTTTGTTTTCTGGTACTCTTGCTATGTTATTTCTTGTGGGCATAACTGACTGACCATCTCAAAAAAGAAGGTATAAAATAGGAGCTCAGAAATGTAATCTCAAGTATTTTTATTTGCATTGTGTAGGTGGCAATTTATTTGTTTGCCTATTTTTTTTTCTGAAAAGGAGTTTTAAAACCCTCACTATCGCTTTTGTTTTCACAAGAATTGCTTTGAAGCAGCTTATTGTCTCTGACTGCTTATCATAATATGGCTATTTGCAATTGTTTCAAATCCTAGAGATTGTTCTTCAACACACCCCATCTAACAATCCAAGTGTAAATACAGCCTTAGGGGAAAAAATGATAATTTAATGAGTGACATCTGAACAAATGGATAACCCTAATTTTTTGTACCCCTGCTCTTCTGTCAAAACCTAATATGAACCTATATAAGAACACATAATATATGCATAAAATCTAAGCTCGTTGAACTTGTAAATGTCAATAGAGGTAGAATCACATATTTCTTTTATATACAAATTATCTCTCAGTTTAAATAAACAACTGTATTAGTATTAAACATTTAAGCCATCCAAGCTTGTGAATATCATAATGGTTAACACAACTTAAAACATATTTAATAGAACAAGGACATTATACATCTTTAGTCTCAGTTTCTGTATACTTCAGTAGCAGTTTTTACTATTGCTATTGAGACAGGATCCCTGATTTTTAAAGAATTTATAAATCCAATTATTTTCATCATCATTTTTAAAATCATCACTCTTTTGAAATATACCCCCAAGATGAGTCTGTTGTTTGGAGGCCAACATGCTAAATAAGTCCATATTTAGAAATGTCAAAGATGGATGAAATAAAAAAATACATATTTTATGTATTCAAATATATGTACACATTTTATATCACCTGCAGGGATTTCCATTACAATCTGATCAAAGATTACTCAATAAAGCAACACAAGTCCCCAGAGAACTTTCAGCATTGTCTTTGAAAGATGATATTGTAAGCCATGAGAGGAAAGCAGAACTAGGTAGAAAGAAAACAAAAATGTAGCAACCAAAACAACCTCTTTAAAATGTAAAATGTAAGGAAAGGGGAGAGATGTATATATTTAATGAAAAATGAATCCCTCAATCGACCTTTTTCCCCAATTTGATTTTAATTTAATGATTCACAGAATTTCCTTCCACCCAGAAAAGTATAGACTACCTCTCTCATGTGTAAAAATATTGCCAGTTCTGAAAAGTCTGTTCAACTCTGTTCTTTAATTTTTAAATTACAGATAAGCTCAGAAGTCTTAGTTCATCATCTCTGATTTTCAGCTAGTGGACCTGGAACATGGTTTCAGCCTTTGCATCATGTAATAGTCACAAAATTTTGTTGCTGTTCTTGTTTAGTCACTAAGTTGTGTCCAATTCTTTGCAAAACCATGGACTAGAGCCCACCAGGCTCCTCTGTCCATGGGTTTCCCAGGCAAGAACACTGGAGTGCGTTGCCATTTCCTTCTCCAGGGGATTTCCCAACCCAGGCATCAAACCTGCATCTCCTGAATTGGCAGGCAGATTCTTTACCACTGAGCCACCATGGAAGTCCATGGCTTAGATTAAAATTTAAAAATTAGCACGTTTCACTTTCCTCTCTGTTGTAAGTCCTTCATAACTAGCACTCTGTCTGTAATAGAAACTGGACCTTAACACCCCAGGTAAAAATCTCTGAAGCAAATAGGGCAAGTTTCCAAATATTCTGGTCATCTCTTTCAACACCTAGGAAAAACATCCTCCTAAAAAGAACTGAGCACATTGAACCAATAGCAGTAGTGATGGGATGCATGGGTCCCTAGGATAGATTCCATCAATAGAAAAATCCTTGGAAGCAGGATTGAAGTTTACTATAAACTTCAGAAGTTATAGTAATTAAAATGGATGGTAGGAGCAGGGGAAAAGTCATTAAAAGAAGGCAAAGGAGTGCTAACTAAGTCCATTCAAATCAGGAAATTGTATAGGACATTGTGAAATTTTTTTCTCTCAGCAGTAGATGAAAATAATTTGGCAAAACTGGGATTAAATCAGAGACTGAGGAAAATATTGTGATCCAAGAATTTTATACCTATGCAAGATATTTTCATTATTTTTTATCTTTTTTTCCTTAAAAATATATATGGAGATATGAATATCTACAGTGAAAAGGCAAAGAACACTGAAATCAAATACAATTTGCATTGCTTACTGAAATAAAGATATTTTATTCTTGTAAAAATATTTAAATAATTTTATAAGACTTTTCAAAAAGGTGTCTATTTTCAACTAAGTATGTAAGAATCAATAGCTTTTTATGCCAGTAACAACTAATTTGAACATATAATAAAATAGAAAATCCATTCAGAATAGGAACAAAAATATGACATAGTTAGGAAAAAGTATAACTAGAGATACACAGAAATTTACATAAAAAGAATTACACGGCCTTACTGAGGGATGTAAAAGAATTGAACAAAGAGATAAATTATATCACTGAATAGTTATTTTAATATCATATATATAATTTATATATTCCCTTACATGAATACATGTTATATATTCCCTAACTTGAAATTTTTAAAAGTTTTATTCTAAGGTGCTACTTGTTACTATATATAAAGATATAGATTTACTGTATATAAGGGATAAATACAAATATACTTATTGTGGTGATTTTTACAGTAGTAAAATTACAAAAACAAATTAAATGTCTAATGATACCATACTGAGCTTCTCTGCTGGTTTAGTGGTAAAGAATCTGCCTGCAATGAAGGAGACACAGGTTCAGTCCCTGGGTCAGCAAGATGCCCTGGAGAAGGAAATGGCAACCCACTCCAGCATGCACACCTGGGGAAATCCATGGACAGAGGGGCCTGGTGGGCTACCATCCATGGGGTCACAAAGAGCCAGACACAACTTAGTGACTAAATAACAACAACAATAGCACACTAGTTAATCTGTGATAAATCTATATACTATAATGATCATAACAAGATAAAAATTAATAATAATTTCTTATGTTTGAACATCATGGTATGTCACAGCATGTATTACAAAATTCTGTATTTAAAGGGGAAATGAAAGAAGTGTCCTAGTGTTCCAGTGGTTAAGACTCTGCCAACCAATGAAGGGGACAAGAGTTCGATTCCAGGTCTGGGAAGATTCCACATGCCGAGGAGCAACTAAACCCACGCCTTTAGTGGTTCCACACTGAAGTCTGCTCCTAGAACCTATGCTCCACAACAAGCAAAGCCACAGCAGTGAGAGGCCTGCGCACCCCAACTAGAGAAAGTCTGCATGCAGCTATAAAGACCAAGTGCAGACAAAATTAAAAATAATAAATAAATAATGTTTAAAAATACAAAAAAAGGATAAGAAAGAATTGAGTAATGACAAAGTTCTTCTTTAAACTAAAGAATGTCATTTGGAATTATTTTCCTCATATAATAATCATTCTTCAGTTGAACAAAACTACTAAAATAAGTTCTCAAGTCATAAAAAATGATAAATAACCAACAATTGTCCATGGGAAAACTATAAAGTGGTTGTCAATCTAAACGCAGAAATTCATGTGAGATGTGAGTCTGCTCTGCTTACTAGTGTATTCCGAAATGTCTTTCTCAGGTTTGGACCTAAAAGGAGCATTTTGGAGAGATGATTGAACTAAACTTGGCACCTTATCCTAGAGAATGCCTGACATTCTCAATACATTATTGACTCTAGACCACGCAATCAGTGCCGTTTCTCTGCCCCAGATCAATATGTGTTCTGCTGTTGACCATTTGTGCGACCATCAATAGGACAGTATATATCCAGTGTTGGCTAGTATCAACATACCATACAGATCCATCCATAAACCAGACCTCCAAATATCTTTTGTTACCTGGCTGCAAGAACTAGCCAAACACCCAAGGAGAGGTCAAAGAAGGGTAACAAACCAACAAAGGAAGGTACTGTGGATGTTTGAGCCAACTATTTGTGCAATTTGCATGTCTTCCAAATCCATTATAGTTGGACTGTGTCTTTCATATATGATCCCAATTCAATGGTAGTACATGTCTAATTTATTTATTTATTGGAACAGAAAATGTTGAGTTGGTGAAGGAAACTTAGGCCTAATATTTGGTTGATGTCTTATAGCCAGATGTTCAGTCTTTAACAGTCATTAGCTAGGAGCTGCTTCTCAAATGGAGAATTGCTACTGACAGAGGATGAAAAGACACTGCTGGAAATTATGGATCTGCCCAATGTTTCCCTTACTGGAGCTCAGCAGAGTCCCCATAAAGCATCCACAAGTGCAAAAGACACTTAGGAAGTATCATTGGTCATGATACTCAAGTCTTAGATGGTTTACACAGCAGCCTGGACTTGAAGAACTCTCTCTTTTTATGAGTCCTACTCCAAACTGGAACCCTTGTAGTTTGCTCAGCAAAATGATCAGAACAGTGTACCCAAATGTGGTATATGTTGCCTCCAAAATCCAAAAATCCCACTATGCCTCTTTCTTTGTGGTAGACAGTACAAAGTACAGCAATTTACCTTTACATAAGGGCTTCCCTGGTGGCTCAGAGGTTAAAGCATCTGCCTCCAATGCGGGAGACCCGGGTTCGATCCCTGGGTCGGGAAGATCCCCTGGAGAAGGAAATGGCAATCCACTCCAGTATTCTTGCCTGGAGAATCCTATGGACGGAGAAGCCTAGTAGGTTACAGTCCACGGGGTCACAAAGAGTCGGACACAACTGAGTGACTTCACCTTCACCATGGCAAGTCTATTTCAAACAAGCCCCCAAAAATGGAACGTCATTTGCACTGATGTGACAGGTGCCTGGAATTTCTTTCAACTTACCATATAACCTTCTAGCATATTTGTACATTTCTAAGATATTTAAGATACTTATGAGTTCTTATTTCTAAAAACAAATTAGCATATTTTCATAGAAAGGATGAATGAGCTTGGAGATGTGACATATCAAAAGGCTCAAGATCCTACCAATTATATGATGACCAAATACATATTGGTATGAATGTAATTTAAAACAGTGAAGATGTACTACTCTATCCAGGTGAAAGTGATCTACTTCTGATTGTCCTTATTAATATAGATAGAGAAAATGGCTTCTAAGTCAATAACTGCATACAGCATACAAGAGGCTATGGAATATCTATGCTCTCATAGACCCATATCTGAAATGAAAATCACAGTGGAAGTCACTACCTTCCTAAAGTTTATAATAACCTGCAATCATTCCCAAGACCCACCTAGTTTTTACACTGGCCATAAGGAGAGTGAGTACTTGAGAGATAACATCACCGTTAGCATCCTTGTTTTGCAATGGTGGTACTACTCAATAAGTTCCTTTTGTTTTGGTATTGTATAGTGTAGGAGGAAAGGAAACCCAATGGGGATGGGGTGGAGGTGGCTTTGCAGGGTGTCTCCACTTTGGTTCCCTTCCATAACCATTCTTACTCCATGAGCCAGGGGACCATTGTTGAGTTTGTACCAGTTGCCAATTATGGTTATGCCAATGGTACATTTGGGAAATATGGAAATAATCAAAAGATGGCACTGCAGACCTACTGAAACACAGTGAGGAAGAGATTCTTCCAAGGCTCTACAAATCCTCATGCTGTCCAGTGGATCACAGATGGTATTTTAAGTCCCCAGATATCTTTGTTGACTCATACTTGTGGTTTAATACTTTAATCCAATACTCAGGGAGAATGATGTGTTTTCATATTATGCCAAATAATACTTTTATGGGTTGTTTAGGTTTACTTTTTTAGTTAATTTTTATATCTTAACTGTCTTCTAATGAACATATTATTTTTAAAATATAAATTTTATAAATGCATATAATTAAGTTTTCTTTTAATTAGCCTATTCACAAATATGCTCACTTTTCTTTCTTTTTCAAGTTTGAATCCTTTTCTGGATCTTAGCAATAGCCTAGTAGACATTATATGCAAATGCAAAAATAAAATATTTAATACTAAAAATATTTTAAAAATCAATATCAGATTCACTTTAACAATATTTAGACACTCACAGAACTAGTATTTGCCTAATTTTAGGATGGCAAATTTCAAATGACAGAATAGAATAGTAATAGTGTCTGGAGTACCATGTTGAGAACAGTTCTGAAAACATATTTGGCTTCAGCTGAAAAACTCTGCTCTGATGATATAGTGCTATCTGTCATGGACACTGGAGACTCTACTGCTGACTGATATTCACATATTTGTCATTTAGACCTTAGAAAGTCTGATTGGAAAACTGTCTCTTATGATGTAACATTACAACTATTGTATATGCTATTCTATTTAGAATCAGAGATAGTTCTTTTTTAAACTAGGAATATTTGCATGCTTAAAATACATCAAAATATATCAAATAATTCAAGGACATAAAATGTGAGTTTGATGTTTCTTTTCTTTCCTGATTTTGTCCAACTTGAGTTTTATGTAGCATCTATATGATGAGCTTCCCTGGCTGCTCAGATGGTAAAGAATCTGCCTGCAATGCAGCAGATTCCCAGTCTCTGGATTGGGAAGATCCCCTGGAGGAGGAAACAGCAACCCACTCCAGTACTCTTGTTTGGAAAATCCCGTGGACAGAGGATCCTGGAGGGCTACAGTCCATGGGGTCGCAAAGAGCTGGGCACGACTGAGCGACTAACACACAAACAGATATGATTTGAAAAGTTTCGAAAAACGTGACTGACTAATTTCTGGTACAGACTAGCAATGATCTGACATAAACCATTGCACAGGGCTTGAATTGAGTGCTTTTTCCCTTTTGGATCAATAATATCAACTTTCATTCTGGATTGTCTTTAAAATGTTATGTTTAGTAATATGGTTGAAATACTGGTTAGTTAGGCTGTCAAAATATCATCTATCAGCCTATGATTTAGTTTCTCACATTGTCATATGGAAAATGGAGATTTCTTGTGCAGTTTTCAGTGTCAAAATAAATGTAGTCCTGTCTGAATGCTTCAAACACATTTCCTCTAATTAAATAACGTGCTAAACATGTTGAAATCAGGTACCATTTGAATCTGTGTATCTCCTGATTAAAACAAGTCTTTTGCTAGAAATGTTTCAGACACACTTTATTAGCACATTTTAATTTTCTTTTTTCTATGTTTGTAGAGGGTGTTGTTTGATACCCTTTCTCCATAACTTACTGTGTTATCATAATTTGATTAAGATTTAACTTGACTATATCAGAGGTTAAATGTTTATTAAATGTATAGGAATCTATAAGAATTAACCACCCACCTTTTTTCATAGTCTTATCAAGGGTATTTAACAAAGTGTCTTGATAATAAATATCGAAGCTATTTTCAAGTTGAATTTATCCACTGATAATTAGATAAAGCCCACTTGGAAAGTTCAAATTATTTCACAAAAATCCATTATTAAAAACAATATTATTTAGATTTTTTTACTGAAGTGAGATTACTCAAAATATTAGTTTCAAGTGTACAACATAATGATTCGATATTTCTATTAGACACCACTTAAGTTTTTTTTTTTAATTGGCTATATTCCCTATGCTGTAAATCACTTCTGTGTATCTTATTTATTTATACCTTATAGCTTATATATCTCACTTCCTTTCCTCACTTGCCCTTCCCCTCATCTCACTTAGGTTGCCTCCATATTTTGACTTTTGTAAATAATGCTGCTGGGCTTCCCAGGTGGCACTAGTGATAAATAACCCGCCTCCGCCTGCCAATGCAGGAGAAATAAGAGATGCGGGTTCCATCCCAGGGTTGGGAAGATCCCCTGGAGGAGGACACAGCAACCCACTCCAGTATTCTTGCCTGGAGAATCTCATGGACAGAGGAGCCTGGTGGGCTACAATCCGTGGGTTTGCAATAGTAGGACATGACTGAAGTGACTTGGAAGAGTACAGCAAATAATGCTACTATGAACATTAAAGGGGATATGTCTTTTCAAACAAGTGTTTTCATTTTCTTTGGATATAACTCCAGGAGTGGAATTGCTGGACCACATGATACTTCTATTTTTAATATTTTGAGGAAAATGTGTACTGTTTTCCATAGTGGCTGTATCAATTTATATTCTATCGGTGTTCTGGAGTTTCCTTTTCTCCACATCCTTGTCAACAATTATTTGTTGTCTTTTTTATTTACTTATTTATTTACTACTATTTTGACAGATGTGAGGTGATATCTCATTGTGATTTTACTTTTTATAGATTAAGTTTACTTATTTATTAATGCCTGGGCTGGGTCTTTGTTGTTGCAAGCTGGTTTTCTCCAGTTGCAACAAGTCGGGGCTACTCTCTAGTTATGGTGCGAGGGCCTCTCAATGAAGTGGCTTCTCTTGTTGTGGAGCATGGGCTCTAGGGCACTTGGGCTTATGTATTTGTGGCACGTGGGCTCAGTAGCTGAAGCTCCCAGGCTTTAGAGCACAGGCTCATTAGTTGCGGGGCACAGGCTTAGTTGCTCTGCACCATGTGTGATCTTCCCGGCCCAGGGATTGAACCCGTGTCCCCTGCATTGGCAGGTGGATTCTTTACCACTGAGCCACCAGTGAAGTCCTCATTGTGGTTTTAATTTGCATTTGCCTGATGATTAGTGATGTTGAGTATCTTCTCATTTTCTTGTTAGCCATGTGTATCTTCTTTGCAAAAATACATATCTAGGTCTCCTGCCTAGTTTTTAATCAAGTTGTTTGTTTGTTTTTGATATTGCATTGTATGAGTTCTTTATATACTTTGGATAGTAACCTTTTATCAACTGTATCATTGGCAAATATCTTCTCCATTCTGTAATTTGCCTTTTTGTTTGTTGATGGTTTGCTTTGCTGTGCTAAAGCTTTCTAGTTTGATTAGGTCCCATTTGTTTATTTTTGCTATTTTTTCCCTTGCCTGTGGAGACAGATCCAAAAAGATATTGCTAAGACCTATGTTAAAGAGTGTACTACCTATATTATCTTCTTTCTTTGTGCTTTCAGGTCTTGCATTTAGGCCTTTAATTCATTTTGAGTTTAGTTTTGTATACCATGTGGGAAAGTAGTCCAGTTTGATTCTTTAACATACCTGTCAGATTTCCATAGCATCATTTATCAAAGAAACTTTTCTCCATTGTATAATTTGCCTCCTTTTTTGTAAATTAATTGACTTTATGTTTGTGAATTTTTTTTCTGGGTTTTATATTCTGCTCCATTGATCTATGACTCTGCTTTTGTGCCAGTAACATATTATTTTGATTACTGTAACTTTGTAGTATAGTCTGAAGTCAGGGAGCATGAAACCTCTAGCTTTTTATTTTTTTCGCCCCTTCAAGATTTCTTTGGCTACTCAGGGTCTTTTGTTTCCAAATTTCCATACAAATTTTAGGATTATTTGTTATATTTCTGTGAAAGATGTCACGAGCATTTTGATAGGGACTGCATTAAATTTGTAGATTGCTTTGAGTAGTGTGGACATTTTAACAGTACTAATTCTTCTAATCCATGATCATGGATTGTCTTTCCATTTGTTTGTTTTGCCTTCAATTCCCTTTATCAATGCCTCACAGTTTTCAAAGAATAGATCTTTTATCTCTACAGTTAAATTTATTCCTAGATGTTTTCTTTTTTGATACGATTGGAAACGAGATTGTTTTCTTGTTTCCTCTTTCTGATAGTTTATTATTAGTGTACAGAAAAGCAATATGTTTCTGTATATTAATATTATACTCTGCAAATTTATTGAATTTATTTATTAGTTTTAATAGTCCTTGGTAGCATTTTTAATGTTTTCTATATACAGTGTCATGTCATTTGCAAATAGTGACAGTTTTACTTCTTTCCTTCCAAAGTAGATCCCATTTATTTCTTTTTCTTTGTCTGATCACTGTTTCTAGCATGTACAATACAATGTTAACCAGAAACAGTGAGAGTAAACATCTTTGTATTGTTTTTGATCTTTAAAACAATGTGCTTAGAATTTCACCATTGAATATGAAGTTACCTGTGGATTCCTCATAAGTAGCCTTTACTTTTTAAGATGTATTTCCTCTATACCTACTTTATCAAGAGTTTTTTTTTTAATCATAAATGGATGTTGAATTTTGTCAAATGATTTTTCTGCAACTATTGAGATGATAATATGATTTTAATCTTTCCTTTTGTTAATATAGGGTATTACATTGATTGATTTGTGAATAGAGTTTATACCTCATCAAAAATGCTAATTCTGATGGAACCCAGCCATGGCTATCATGGGTAAGAGTAACATTCTGGCTAATATTCTAATTATTCTTAATTCTCATCCCATCTGGAAAATAAAAGGCTAATGGATTCATGGACCTTAGAGAGGCTTAAGAAATTTCATGTTTTAGTATCAGATCTCTAAGGTTTAGTTGCAGACATACTATCTAATGCTGTTTGACTTTCTCTATTGGGAGAGAAACTCAATTGATTAGCCCATCTTTTCTCCAAGAATAGTCTAACACTAAAGTGCCTCTCTTGCCATTAATGGAAAATTTGCTTTTCTGTGTAGCAAAAGAATCAAACATCATTAGAATCAAGCATCAATTAGTACAAACGACGGTGTGACCATAGATTTTTGAGGAACTAACAATGTGTCTGACAAAATAGGAAGAATAAATGAAGGCCAATATTTAGGTTTTAAAAAGCTGCGTAACACGTGTCCAAGTAATTTATTTACATCTTTTCTAAGTGATCTAAAATTATTTGGGATACTATTTCCTCATGCTTCAAAGAATGTTCAAATAATCATATAAAGTATTATGTTCCATGTTCTCTTCATTCATCTTCTGGAAGACGGAACCTTGTCTATTTTTCTTCAGATATTTTAGAGAATTTTCTTTCAGATTTTAGTTTATGAATGTAAACCCTAGATTGCACTACTGCAACTATAAGTAACTTTCCAATTTATTGCATGTTTAATGAGAGACAAATCTTATTGCAGACACTGGCTGACTACTTCAACTACTCCCCTTCTTCCTAATTTGGTTCAAAACTTTGTCCCACACATAAAGTCATTTACTCCAGGGAACGTTTTCATTCTAAACCTGTATTAACTAATTATGATTGGGATGTTAAGCTAATTGTGATCAATTCATTCACTTTTAGAGAAATTAGTGAAGTAATAATAATTTGATAAAATGTTTGTCAATGAGACAGAAAGGGGAAAAAAAGATCTAGAATTCTGAAACAAGTTTCCTTGCTCTTAAAGATGCAAAGGGACAAATGACCCTTTTTTTTTTTGATGAACATTTTTCAGTGCTAAGTGAACAATATATCAGGGTCTTACAATCATTAAGAAAAAACTGATACACTAAGGAACAAAATGAAAAGATAAAAACAACAAATGGAAAAAATAAAACCATGTATGATTGAATCACTGAATTAAATAAACCTGGAGCTGTCCCAATTTTTTACATTTTTCTTATGATTTTATGAAATTTTTTAATGATTTTCCCTAATTGTAGACAAAAGGCACTCCCGAATATTTTCAAAGTTGTATTTTCTCTAATGTCATCTACCTACTCTAATAAGTATGATTTGTGGAGTGAGTGTGTAAAGAAGATATGATGACCCGAATTTAACTGTAGACTATCAGTCCTTTTATCAAATTTTTCAAAACCAGTTTCCTCTTTGACATTCTGATTAATGTAATTTTAATGTATTCACTTAAGGAATTTTAAAATTACATATTTAAAAATTTGATGTGTTACATACTAAAATAGGTTTACTTTAGTCTTTTATACAAAAATACAATTTGATTATTTTTTCAGTGTTCTTTGTAAAATATTTTTATATAGCCATTACTCATAATGTTCTAAGAGGTAATATTATTATCAGAGCTTACTTCTGTTTTAACCAAAAATCTTCTGGCCTATGAAAAATTTAATTTGTTAAAACATGATAAACATGCATCTAAATTTAACCCTAATTTGTGAAAATTAGGTATGTTGTTTGACATTCATGTATCAAGCTTTGAAAATTTCACATTTAAAATGCAAAACTATACAAGCATCAAAATGCCATTAATCTTCTATATAATGTATATGTTTTACTTTAAAGAGATAGGTGTATGTAATTTTAATGTCAAACTCAGAATCACCAAAAAGTACCCTGGCAATCAGTGGAAAGGTTTAATAGGTTTTCTGTCTTGTTCTTAATTTGCTGAAATTACAAAATCAATACCTTCAGTTGTAGCTGCAGTTACCCGTTTTACTGCTTTAAGATAAAGTCTACCAGAAAGTAACCTTCACTTTCAATTTGTAGTTGAGAACATCAGGTTGTTCTTGGCCACTAGTTAAATAGCCTGTCCTCGGCCATCCTGGGAAAGATATTCCAAATGTGCTGTGGTTCCATTTCCAAGAGGATACATACTAAAAGGAACTGTGATTAATATGAAACAAAGAGAAATTCAGAGCTTTACACTTTCTCCCTTCCCCTTTCTCTTCACAACATTGAAAATATCTTTATTTATTTATTTAGCTTGAGCTCATCTGAATTCTCACTCTAATCTTCAACTCTGAATCCTAGATTGGCATCAAATGTCCACAGCACTCTCCACCAAAATAAGAAATAGTCTTAGTGTGTCTGAACTCTGTCTTACCTCTAAGATTGTTGTTACAAGGGCACATTTCTGCCACTTTTAAGATAAGGAAATTCTAGCAAGTAAAGTCAGGTTAATACAAAATAGACAAGTAAGTACATTTCTAAGATTTTGGTTTGGGGAAAATGTGATAGATTAAACAGTCAGTTTAAATGTCAAAGATATTGGAAGTTACAAAGGGATTTTGAGTATTAAAGCTATATGTTTTTTCATTGTGATGTCTCAGTAAACATGGGCAATATCACTACCAAAACTTCAGCTTTACAATGTTATCACATAGTCTTCCATGTATACCATGTTTACACTGATTTCCATATGAAGATTTACCCTTTGTGTACCAGAAAAGAAGCAAGAGTTTGGGCTTAACTCAAATGCAGGGCTTTTTTCAGTCTCCAAATTCAGAGGTATTCTTCAAGCTATTTAGTAGAAATGAAAAATGTCTAAGTAGAAATGAAGATCTTACCAGATGTGCTTCTATATTGATGTTTTACTGTCAACATTTTCTTTGGCTACAAACACATGAGATATTACTCTTTCATCTCATGACCACTGTGTCTGAGCTACAATAGTAATAATTACATTCTATTTTAATTTACCTCTTTACACTTTGTCTGTTCTAATAGATTATAGGTCTTTGAGGGAAATGATTTCTTATTCATCTAGAACAAACCCTATTAACATAAGGCATGCAGTATATTGTCTAGAATATCAGGAAAAATTAAACAAAATGTGAATCAGAATTGAAATCATCATAAACTGCTGATGAACTCAACGTATGAGAAACAGTAACAATTTAAAGGTTGTTACTTCTAAAAGATTCATAGCATTCTGTCTAAGCAAAAGTGAAGGGGGGGGAGAACTTTGTTATAGGATACATCACACAAGTAAATTGTTTTTATCTTATTTGACACTGGTCCTTAGACTATTGGTTATAACCCAGTAGTGAGTCATGACATTGATTTAGTTGGTAGTATCCAATATTATTTGTCTTGATAGAATGGAAAGAATGGAAGAAAGCTAGACAGAATAGAATAGAAAAAAATTGAATAAGAAAGAAATACAATGCAATGAATTATAATATAGTAGAATAGAAAAGAAGATACCAGAAAGTACACACCGCTAAGTCACTTCAGTCGTGTCCAACTCTGTGGGACCCCATAGACGACAGCCCATCAGGCTCCACCAGGATTCTCCAGGCAAGAACACTGGAGTGGGTTGCCATTTCCTTCTCCAATGCATGAAAGTGAAAAGTAAAAGTGAAGTTGCGCAGTCGTGTCCGACTCTTAGTGACCCCATGGACTGCAGCCTACCAGGCTCCTCCGTCTATGGGATTTTCCAGGCAAGAGTACTGGAGTGGGGTGCCATCACCTTCTCCGGAAAGTACACACTAAATAAAATTAAAGTCTTCTAAAGATTCTTGATTATATATTTGTGTATGTGTGTGTGTGTGTGTGTGCTTAGTCACTAAGTTGTGTTCGACTCTGTGACCCCATGGACTATACTAGCTGCAATTTTAAATGTGTTTTAAAATGACAGTATTGGTCCAAATGTTTGATAAAACACAGAGTTAGAATATGAGTTTGGCTGTTCTGTCAGACACCAAAGATAATTTTGGTTTAAATTAAAAAGAGGTTGATTTATGTCTCATGTAAGCATCCTGAGGTAAAGAATCCAAGACTAGCACGGCACCTCCACAGGATCAGTTCCTGTTCCCCTCCTACCTTGTTGCTCTGCTCTCCTTAGAGATATCTTTAATCCATGTGATTCAGGATAGCTCACTTCGCTATCCACGTTTTACTCATTAGGAGAGAAAAAAAGGAAAGAAGAGAGCATGACTCAGAAGCTACCCACAGTGCTACGCCTACATCAGATGCTATACCTCATCTCAAGACAGATTGGAAATAGGATCTTAATTGTAAGCAGTCATCTATCTAGCTAAAAGCCTAGGTTTCAATTACTTTGTAAGATGGGGAGAAAGGAGATTTGGAGACAAATAGCAGTCTTGCCAGTTCTATGTTTGGTAGATATAAATCGGAAATATACAAATCACTTAACAGACATTTATTAAGCATCCACTTACTAGCTATGGACACTGTTCTAGGCACTGAGGATAGAGCAGTTAACAAAGAATGAAAGGTGTCTGCCTACATGGAACTTACATTCTTTTACATACTGGGTTATATACTTTTTAAACTTCATATTTTCCTGGAAATTCCCTGGCAGTCCATTGCGCAGTGGTAAAGAATTTGCCTGCTAATGCAGAAGACGCCTGAGATGTGAGTTTGATCCCTGGAAAGGGAAGATCCCCCTGTAAAGGAAATGACAACCCACTCCAATATTTTTGTTTGAGAAATTCCATGGACAGAGAAGCCTGGAGGGCTGCAGTCCATGGGGTTGGAAAGAGTTGGACATGACTGAGCTTAGAACTTGGTGCTCTCACTGCTGAGGCCCCAGGTTCAATCCTTGGTCAGGGAATTAAGAGCTCACAAGCAGCACGGAAAGACCAAACCAAACAAAACCAAACAAAACCAAAAAAGCCTTCATATTTTCCTGATGCCTCAACACCCCTACAAACAGGTAAGTGTCCTGTCCAGGCAACTTTGCCTACCAGTGTAGCAAGGATGATCCTGTCACGTCCCCCCACTTATCCTATGCTGACTATGACCAAGTGACATGAGAAACACCAATGAAACCCTCCCATGTCTTTGACTGTGTGCTCCTGTGTGACCCTTAACAAAGACACTTACCCATAGGTCCTCACTGTCTCTCTCAGCTCTGCGCCTTAGTACATGAGCTCACACAGCGCCTCCTAGTGGCCCTCTGAATGGCAAGCTGTGTCTCCAAGGATCTGTGAAATTTCCTACTTTCATATGCTTCTCCGTGGTGTTACTCTGTGTTTACACCAAACCCAGCATCAGAATACTAGCTTTTAAGTAATTATTTCTTACAACTTAAATAGCTTTAAAAATAATCACAAATGCTCATAAAGTAGGATTTATAAGGATGTCCATTGTGGTTTTATTTATAATAATGATAACCTGGAATGCACTGAAATGTCCATCAATATAAGAAGGGCTAAACTAATTACGATTTCTCTATGTTATAGATAATAAGCTTCTGCTAGAAAGAAAGACAGAGCTGTGAATACTAGCAGAGGAAAAGCTCCAAATTATTCCATCAAGTGAAAAAGGCAAGTTGCAGAATAATCAATTAAATAACTGCATGTATTTCTCAGCGGAGAAGGCAATGGCACCCCACTCCAGTACTCCTGCCTGGAAAATCCCATGGAGCCTGGTAGGCAGCATTCCATGGGGTCGCTGAGGGTCGGACACGACTGAGCGACTTCACTTTCACTTTTCACTTTCATG
The DNA here is from genome assembly GCF_014754425.2 of Oryx dammah. Classification (NCBI taxonomy): domain Eukaryota; kingdom Metazoa; phylum Chordata; class Mammalia; order Artiodactyla; family Bovidae; genus Oryx; species Oryx dammah. The sequence goes on along the minus strand of NW_024070203.1, from coordinate 50,842,935 downwards.
CATTGGAGAAGGAAATGGCAACACCCTCCAGTGTTCTTGCCTGGAGAATCCCAGGGACGGGGGAACCTGGTGGGCTGCCATCTATGGGGTCACACAGAATCAGACACGACTGAAGTGACTTAGCAGCAGTACTTCTCAACAAATATTCTCATTTATTTTTTCAATCTTTATCTCCTTGTCACTATATATTCATTATATTTGTATATTTTACCTCCATAGAAAAACTCTGAATCTATATATACTAATTAGTCAGTGAGTTAGTAGTGGTTATTATAGGGACAATGAGTGGGATGTGGGAAGAAGGAAAATATTACATTTTTATGACATAAATTTTATTGTATTTAAATTTTAAAGGAAAATGACTACAAATTGTCATGCAAGTGAAGTCAAATAACCATGCAACACATACTCTTCCTGCTGGAACAACAGTCAATGGAGGGAATTGCCAAGAAGAGAAGACTAGCAGGTAAGTAGTTTCCCAATTCCCATGTGTATTACACTCAACAGAGTTCCATTAAAGGTCTCCATCAGACTCCAGTGAGGTACCCTAACACCTGGGGTGTGTGACTTTTTAGCTGCCAGTGTAGGGAAGCCAAAGTCCCATACCTGGTCACTCAGGGGCCAGGATATAAAAGAAATGTGCTGTGGAAGAATCTTTAATCCAGCACTAGCCCAGAAACTAATTAATTGCAATAAGAGTACACTGGTCCCCCCTTTGGCCTGATTGCAGCTTAGGGTTCAAGTCTCGCCATTGCCGTTAAATGACATAGCAAAGTGTAAGTCGCTCAGTCGTGTCTGACTCTTTGCAACCCCATGGATTGTAGCCTGCCAGGCTCCTCTGTCCATGGGATTATCCAGACAAGAATACTGGAGTGGGATGTCATTCCCTTCTCCAAGGGACCTTCCCAATCCAGGGATCCAACCTGGATCTCCTGCATTGGTAGGAGTACTCTTTACCATCTGGGCCACCAGGGAAGTCCAAAAATGATATAGCAAACTGGTTGCCAAATTTGCCACATCAGCATTCTTGCTTAGAGAAGCAGCAACTTCCCTGGCATAATTAAGGAGCCGTGGTCCTAACCTTGAGGTTGGTGACGTTTGATTGCCTTAAGCATGGGGATGTAGCCAGTTTCCATGGGATTTTATAAAAGATCACATTCTTTTACAGGAAATCAGTCTTGGGCATTATTTTTCACATATATTTCTTAAGAATCAATATATTTTAAAGTGTAATTTAGAGGCAATACAGTAGTTGTTAACATGTTAAATTTAGATATAGTAAGGACAATGGTAATCTTACAGAAAGTGGTAGGTTTGAGGCAAAAGACTGAGATCCTAGGAGGGAAAAAAAATGGCAAATGAGTGTATAAAACTTTGTGAGAAATAGGACTTTCAAAGAGGGGTAACACTCAGCTGAGTGAATGAAAGCAGATCCAGAAAGGCCATTTCAGTTGTGTGTGATGAGGGTGTGGAAGAGACTGTAGAGAACTTCAGGGAGAGTAAAATGAGGAGGAGCCAGAATCAGAGAAGAGAGATCATGATGGGCGAGTGGTGACCTTCCATGAGCATGAGAATGTAGCAGGAAAGACTGCCCCTAGGTGAGAGAAGGAACTCCTTTTCCATCACACCTGGAGGAAACAGAAAAAGGATGGCGCAGAGGCCAACATTTTGTATATTTTTATGATGAAAAGTGAGGGAGGTCCTATCTTATAGTTTCCAGTTTATCTAAAAAGTTGAATGGAATTCAATTTTTTTTTCTAAGAATCAAAGGAAGAATACTCAGCTTGAAAAAAAAAAAGATGGTATTTGAAACAGTTGTCATGGAGGTTAAGAGATGAATTTTTTTCAGCAGTGTTCCACATGAATACAAGTGACAACAACTTGCACTATTGTCTTATTTCCCCCAACAGGGCTAAACAGGCTGGGTGCAGATGTGGAAAAGACAGATATTTGGACTGATTCAGAATTGGGAATTTTCCAGTTTAGTGTGAGGGGAAAACCATGAGCTAATGCTGTGCCTAGAGCCCAATACATATAAAACATTCAATAAATCTTAGCTATTGAAGCAATCAATGGGTTACAAAAAAGACTCTCCCAAATGATCTGAAACCCAGTGCAGTGGGAATACAAGCTAGATTAGAAATTTGGAGATGTGGAATTGGATTTCAGGAGGAGAGTGTTTTCCAATAAAGGCATAGTACAGATGGTCATCAGATAAGTAGGAAAAATGATGTTGGGCAGAGAGTCACTGAAAAAGAGATTGAATACTCAGTACTCTTAGAACTTAACAGAAATGGACAGGAGGTCTAGCGTCCTCAGTGTGACTCTTCCCTATTTTTCTAGGTCTTGGGAATTGGTGACAAAGCATAGCAATTGCCAAGGAAACGAAGAGAAGCTCATGGTCTTGGTATTCTGGGATTACCCACTGTTTGAGGGCATTGGATGCAGAGAGGCAGGGTCCCATTTCCCGTGCCTATGTTGTTTGTTTGTTTGTTTTAATTTATTTTAATTGGAAGCTAATTACAATTTTGTGGTGGTTTTTGCTATACATTGTTTTGTTGGTGGTGGTGGTGGTGTTTTGTTGGTGGAAAAGGAGATTTACTCAGGAAGTCAGCAACCTGGGAAGATGGTGCACCAATGCCCTAAGACCATCTCCAAGTGGCTAGTTAGGAGAGAGGTTTTAAAGGCAGTGTGAGGGAGAGGGCTGCAGGGTGCTTGAACAGCTTGTGCACAATTCTCAGATTGGTTGGTATCAAGGTAAAGTCTCAGGCATCAGCAATCCTCTGACTGTAACTGGTCTGGGATCTACATGATTCTGGTCAGCAGTTTTCATCTGATGGGAGTTCTGCTTCCTGTAAAAATAACTTAGGAGTGTGTGTTAGACCCTTATCTATATCTTTCAGAGAAGTGGGAGTTCAGCGACTCTGCTATGTGGCAAACCTTTGTAGTTTATATTTATGATTTCTACTTCAAATTTGGTTTCCTTCTCAGAAACAGTTGCTTTATCAGAACATTTGAACAAGAAGTGTGCCATTTTGAATTGTTTCACATCAGAATATTATTCAGTTCAGTTCAGTTAGACACACAGTCGTGTCCGACTCTTTGTGACCCCATGAATCGCAGCATACCAGGCCTCCCTGTCCATCACCAACTCCTGGAGTTCACTCAGACTCACCTCCATCGAGTCAGTGATGCCATCCAGCCATCTCATCCTCTGCCATCCCCTTCTCCTCCTGCCCCCAAACCCCTCCCAGCATCAGAGTCTTTTCCAGTGAGTCAACTCTTCGCATGAGGTGGCCAAAGTACTGGAGTTTCAGCATCATTCCTTCCAAAGAAATCCCAGGGTTGATCTCCTTCAGAATGGACTGGTTGGATCTCCTTGCAGTCCAAGGGACTCTCAAGCGTCTTCTCCAACACCACATTCAAATGCATCAATTCTTCGGCACTCAGCTTTCTTCACAGTCCAACTCTCACATCCATACATGACCACAGGAAAAACCAGAGCCTTAACTAGACGGACCTTAGTCGGCAAAGTAATGTCTCTGCTTTTCAATATGATATCTAGGTTGGTCATAACTTGTCTTCTAAGGAGTAAGCGTCTTTTAATTTCATGGCTGCAATTACCATCTGCAGTGATTTTGGAGCCCAAAATAAAGTCTGACACTGTTAACACTGTTTCCGCATCTATTTTCCCATGAAGTGATGGGAAATAAATGGGGAAACAGTGTTAACAGTGTCAGACTTGGGTTGGATTCTTCTGCCAAAAGTTATAGCTGTGTAGACGTGACAAAACTTAGTGTGTCCTGGAGGTATAAAAGACTGGAGTCTCTGAACACATAGTCCAGACAAGCAATAACATTTTTGATGGACATCTTTAAAGACTGGAAGTAGTTGTGTGGATTGACAAAATTAGTTTTGGACCTGAAGATGACAATACTAAAAATAGACTAAAGGATATAGCTTGGTTCACTGTGCTACAGAATTCCAGAGGGAAAGCAAGTAGCAATGACAAAGTTTATTTGTAATGCCACTTTTATTGTAACTCTAATGGAAACCAGGAATTGACTTGCTTAAGATATAAACCTGATGATTAGACTACATCATCTGATCTTGACACCACCAAAACCATTTGTTTCAATTCAGGCTAAGAGAAAGTCAAACCGTTTGTCTAGAGAATAAACAAGTGCCAACAAATTCAATGACCATCCTTCCAGTTTGTTGTGATTGGCCATGTTTTCAGCACACTCATCTCAGCAGGCTCAGAACCCCAAATCTATAGTTAATTTAAACATTACACCATCACACAAAAGTCTTCCAACAAACTCACTGCCATTTAAAGAGAAAAGACAAAAGCAACTCCTTATCAGAAGCACTTTATTGTCTCAAAAGAAATAATAACAATTACAAATATGTACTTTTTAATCCAAGAAAATTGATTTTAAAAAACAATCCCTTTTCTTTCATTGTGCTTCTTAAAAGAGTTAGGAGAAGTTTGCACTGGAACTGATAACTTTAACTTCATGCAGAAAAAGCAAGAAAAATATTACATAAGATTTGAGAACTAAAAGTAGACTTAGCTGGCATTTGAATTTAGATTTCAAACCTTCATCAAAAAGGCTTCCCAATTATTAAGTGATCGTTTTATCTATTGTTCATTTCTCTTTCCTGGTAAGAAAGAGCACAACTCAGATGCTGGAAGAGATTTTAGAGAAGGATCTATTAACAGAGGTGTAATTGGGTTTAAGAGAACAAAGAGGCCAGTCTAGTTCTGAAAAAGCAGGGGGAGAAAACTGAGTTACTGGAAGCCAGTGGGAACTGAAGCCATAAGGAGGAGCCCTATACTAGGGAGAGACCAAGTAAGTAACACAAATTGCTGCTCAGAGCAGGAGGAACAGAGAAAAAACACCCAGACTTCTCTTTATCTTCTCCCTCATCCTCCCATCTCATTCTGATTCTTCCCATAAACTGAAACAATCAAGTCAGTAGGTGAGGGAGACTAGGTTATGCAAAACAGGTATCACACCCTAGGGAAGAAAGTAGATTCAGGGAGGGACAAGATGGGATCCAGAAGTTCTAGGAGGGGAGAAAGAGATAACCAGAGAATATCAGCCCAGACGGACCAAGTTTCCATGTACCATGAAACAGAGCCTAGCTGTTCAGTTACTGACTCTGCCACATAGTCATTTCATAGACTTGTGCAATTCACCCCCTTCTCTGACCCCTGGTTTTCTTTCATAAAGATACCTGTGAGAGGGTTGCATTCTTACAGGATTTTCAAATTTTCTTAATGTTAGGTTTTAGGGGTGGGTGAGTTAGTATTTAAAAAAAGGAAAGTACTTAAATACTGACCATCTAGGGTTGAAAACTAATTTGAAAAAGAAAATAAGAAAGATAAAATGGTCTACAGGGACTTCCCTGCTGGCCCAGTGGTTGAGAATCCACCTTCCAATGCAGGCAGGGAACACAGTTTCAATCCCTGATCAAGGAACCAAGATCCTACATGCCACTGGCCAGGTAAGCCCACACAGCAATGAGAGAAGCCTGAATGTTGCAAAGAAGACCCAGTGCAGCCCCCTAAAAAAACCCCAAAAGGTCTACAGATGGAATTAGCTGAGGCAAGTACAAATTTGTCACTGTTTGCCAAACAGCGGCATTGATGGCTCCATCAACATTCGTGAACACCTTGATGTAGCTACCCAGGAAAATAGAAAGAAAAAGTCCAGATTATGTACCAGAGGCATGACACAGGCTCTTAAATATTGTACTCAGGTTGTTTAAACCCTTTATATTCTTTCTATTTTCACTTCCTGCTTTCATTTGAAATTTAATTCACTCATCTATTCACCAGCCATGGAATCAGCATTTCAGTTCACTTCAGTTCAGTCACTCAGTCATGTCCGACACTTTGCGACCCCATGAATCACAGCACGCCAGGCCTCCCTGTCCATCACCAACACCCGGAGTTCACTCAAACTCATGTCCATCGAGTCAGTGATGCCGTCCAGCCATCTCATCCTCTGTCGTCCCCTTCTTCTCCTGCCCCCAATCCCTCCCAGCATCAGAGTCTTTTCCAATGAGTCAACTCTTCACATGAGGTGGCCAAAATATTGGAGTTTCAGCTTCAGCATCAGTTTAGTTTGAAGAAAATCCTGTACTAGATTCCTAGGACACAAATATGGAAATGACATTAATCTGTCACTTGAGGACTTCTTACAGATATAAACTAACTTATAGTTGCAAGGAAAAGATCTGTATTTAATCAGTAAATTCTCTGCCAGCATTAAGGGGAATGTTAATAGAAAACTCGAGTACTGTTACATTTAAATTTTTTTCCCACTTGCCTGACATATTTCAATATAAATTATTAAATTCATTTACAGTGTGTGTTGGGACTTAAGGGACAAGTGTTTTGTTTTTTTTATCATTCTATTATAGTATCTTATCTTGTTGACAGAATGGTCCAGTTATTGCTGTTTCTGGGATCTAGAAGATCATTTGGAATATCTCACAATTTCAGAAAAAGAAAAATCTGCAAACAATCTAGATTTTTAGCTTATCATAAAAATGAATTCTGAGATGTCAATACCTTATCTTTAATTATAAATAATATTTTCCAGAAAGCATCTTAACTCTCTCCCCAGTTTTAAGGTTTTAAAAAGTTGCCATCTGACATAATCAAATTAAATCTGTTCATATAATCCACTATGATTAAGTTGTCAATATAATAGAATTCTAGATAAATGATTGATCTTTGCCCTTTTGACAAGGCATCATGATCTTGTTTATGTTTTGTTGGTTTTATTTGTTATTGTTATGTGCCTAGCTTTGCTTATTTCAGAAAACAAATAAGGTGTTTGTAATGATGGCTATTTCCATGAATTTTATTTTACAATATTTTGAATTCATAAAAATAAAACCATTTTACTGGAACCTGAAAATGCAAACAAAAGTTTTTGTAAGCAATATGATTCTTGTGTGAATGAGATGATAAGTTGATATCTGACATTTTCATTGGATCAATAAGTTATGTGTATGGATACAGCCAGGCCCAGACAGGGCTGTGACGCTGCATAACTTCACAGGAACGCCATATTGAACAAGATGGCACCCAGAAAGGGTCGATCACTATAGCCCAGAGCCAGCATCGACTAGCACAAGTCAGAAATTATACAGTATTTCATTTTTATTAATCTATGCTTTAATCCCCCAGTGATTTGGGGCAGCAAGATTTGTTATTACAGTAAAGGCTGTGACCCAAGGGTGTTTGTTTGGCATCTACAGTACAATGGTTGTTGCTACCTTGTACTTTTAGATCTGGTCTTAAAGAACTAGCATTCTACCTTGAATTCTTTAATTTACACTCTATTAATTAATATAATCCAGAATCAAAACACATCACCATCATATGTGATGCCATAGGGCTATGGTGCCACCACTACCACCTTGCTATTTTTATCATTTCAACCATTATTAACATAACTAGCACTAATACCAAAGTTCAGCAGAGACCTCCTGCTTTCATACCTTGCCCAGTGGATTTACCTCCTGTGGCTGTTACACCCACTAATCCTATATAAATTTGTCATCACGTTGAGTTGTGTTCCTTTGGCTGCCAGTGATTAGGCTGATTTCTCCAGTACAGTTTTCTATGTGGTTTCAACTTTCTCTGCACCATACTTCCTAACTGATCCTGTTTAAATTGTAAAAGCATTAAGCACCATATCAGATTTAATAGCATTTATAAATGTAAAAAGTGAAAAATCAGGCACTGTAACCTAAAAAGAAATAGTCTTCAAGTGAACTGGAAATATGATTGTAAAACCAGATGTCCACAGACCTTCATTTTGGTCTCTGCTAAGCTCTTTTAAAATATTCCCAATCACAAACCACCTTCCTCTCATCCCTCTGCCATTCACCTCCACTGATGGCACATGCTTTTCTCTACATCCTAATTCTTTGACCTGACGAGATGGTGCCACCTCTTCTCAGACACATCCTGTGCTCCTCGCAAGCAGCTCTCCTTCTTATTGGTAAACTTATCATGTTCTTTCTGACTGGTTTTCAGAAACCCAAATTGGGCAATTGTTGTTTAATATTTTATACTCTGTAAAGGTGGAAAGAATTTTGGGGATGTATATTAAGCATTTGGAATGATGTTAAACACCAAGACACAATGAAAGATGGAACATGTTAGGTAATAATTTGCCTTTGGGATGTTCTCACTCTAGTTGGGGAAATAAAACATGAAAAGTAAATAAGAATAAATTTATAATTTATAATTAAAGATAATGAAAGAATTCTCAAAAGGCTGCACAGAGTAATCTCTTCAAAGAATTAGGGAATAATTGTTAGGACAGTTGAGATGAGTACAGCTGGTAAGTAGTCTGGGAAGAGAATATTCTAGTGCGTGCCATATTACAAGTGCAAGTAATGATATAGATGACCAAAAAGGACCATCATGAGTAAACTTTTTACTAAAGAGAACGATTTATGAAGGAGGTTGGGGAGATGCCAGAAGGCATGCAGCGGGGAGAAGGCAGGATTCAGATTATTCAGAACCATGAGTAACAAGCCAAGTCATCTCACCTTCATCTGGGAAATAATTAAGAGCTATGAAAGATTTTGGAAATGGATAGTAATGGGTCCACTTATCTAGTGATAGTGTAAAGGATGGTTTGGGTTGCAGACAACTAGCAGCAAGACAAATCAAGAGGCTATGACAGTAGGTTCTAGTGTGCAGTGATAATTTACAGAATCAACAGAGAAGCAATGGGGAGAGAGATGAGCTATCTTGAAGAACTAATAGGCACTAATTTCACTTATTCACTAAGAAAGAAGAAAAAAGGGAGTCAGAAATGATCCTAGAGTTCTTTTGAGTTGAGAAGATGATAGAGCTCTTTTTTAAGGCAATGGCACCCCACTCCAGTACTCTTGCCCGGAAAATCCCACGGGCGGAGGAGCCTGGTAAGCTCCAGTCCACGGTGTCGCTAAGAGTTGGACACAACTGAGCAACTTCACTTTCGCTTTTCACTTTCATGCATTGGAGAAGGAAATGGCAACCCACTCCAGTGTTCTTGCCTGGAGAATCCCAGGGACGCGGGATTCTGGTGGGCTGCCGTCTATTGGGGTTGCACAGAGTCGGACACGACTGAAGCAACTTAGCAGCAGCGGCAGCATAGTTGCTTTACAATGTTTCTACTGTTCTACAATGTTTCTGCAATATTTCTACAATGTAGAAATGTTCTACAGTGTTTCTTCTAATGTTTCTACAATGTTGTACTATAGCAAAGCAAATCAGCTATACGTATACATATATACGTATGGATTTTTTGGATTTTCTTCCCACTTAGTTCACCATAGAGCATTGAGTAGTTTCCTGTGCTATATAGTAAGTTCTCATTAGTTATCTCTTTTATGCATAGTATCAGTAGTGTGTTGAGTTGAGAAGATGATAGAGTTCTTCAGACACCAGCTTTGGAAAGCCATTTTAGAGGAAAATATGAATTCAGTCTTTAAAAAGATACATATTCAATTATACAAATGCGTCAAATTTACAAATGAACTCTGGAGTTTAAGAGAGTTAAACTCTCTTAAGGTGCATAGTTTGTACAGTCGACAGAGAGGGACTATTTAAAAGTACAATATGACATGCTGTAAACTAAACTCAAAGGGAAGGAAGCGTAGAGAGATACGCCAACTAGCGTCACAATAAGTGCAGAGTGATACTTAATATGGGTTACTTGATGATCATGCAACAATGTGAAAACAAGGCTCTGAAAATAGTCTATCATATATGGCTTCCTTGAGAGCACAGTTGGTAAAGAATCCACCTGCATTGGAGAAGACCCCAGTTTGATTACTGGGTATGGAAGATCCCCTGGAGAAGGGATAGGCTAGTATTCTTGGGCTTCCCTTGTGGCTCAGCTGGTAAAGAATCTGCCTGCAATGTGGGAGACCTGGGTTCGATCCCTGGGTTGGGCAGATCCCCTGGAGAAGTGAAAGGCTACCTATCCAGTCTTCTGACCTGGAGAATTCCATGCACTACAGTCCATGGGGTTGCAAAGAGTCAGACACAACTGAGAGGTTTTTACTTTCACTTTGAACAAAATCCTGATCTCTGCTAGACCACAGACTGCGACCTCAGATCCCATATGATTTATGATAGCATCTACTACAATTTTGTATTTAGTGCAATAAGTATGCATTCTAGCTGGAAAGTAGGGCTTCTAACGAAAACATGGACTTCCCAGTTGGCAGTACTGGTAAAGAGTCTGCCTGCCAATGCAGGAGACATGAGACACTAGCTGAGTCCCTGATTTGGGAAGATTCCTTGGAGTAGGAAATGGCAGCTTGCTCCAATAGTCTTGCCTGAAAAACCCCATGGACAGAGGAGCTTGGAGGGCTATGGGCCATGAGGACACAAAAAGCTGGACATGACTAAGCAACTGAACACAATGAAAATATAATTATTTATCTAATTTAAATAGTCAATATATACTGGCAGATGTGAGGCAGTAGAACTAATATTGTAACCATAGCTGTAAAGTATGTTATTGAAATAAATGTTATATCATTCCCAAAGAAAAGCTGTATTTTTATAAATATGTCATAGGGAAGTAATGGCATTGTTATCCTCTGATATGTTAATTTGAAGCATATGAAAATTGAAAACCCCAAAGAGTGGAATATTGCTAAATTTATATATTCTACTTATAGTTTACACTCATATCTTAAACAGGTTTCTAATTTTTAAAATTCAACTTTAAAACTTTATAATTATCCAGTATAAATTAGCTGATTTTACTTTCTTTGACTTACAAATATTCTATTTTCTGTTATATTTGAATCTCAAAAAAATCCTTATATTTTATTTACAAACATAAGAAAAAGATCATACAATGATTATTCTACTACAGAACCTAAAATTAAATAAAGATCTGGTAACTATTTGACAATTTGGACAAAATACACATTTTGACAAGTAGTAAAAACAAAAAGGTATACCTTTGTTCACTTAGCATAGTGTCTTCATTGATCCTATTAACAAGATTCTTCCAAACTCTGTTTTACTTTCTACTCCTTGGAAACAAAGCCAGTTTATTTAAATATATCAAAATGCTAAACCAAGGGCACAAAAATTACTTCTAAAATATTGATCTATTTTTAAAGTAGATTGGACATTTCAGCATCGGTACATCATGAAGCTCAGTACAAAACGGATTTTCTTCTTTCAAGGCAGACACTATCATAATGTACTTGCTAAATGCATGCATTTGATATAAGAAAATTATGGTAATGTGACATTCCTACTACATGATGGAATATTCTTTTAGATAGTGAAACATATTAATAACACACATGATAGAGTTCTTTTTGGTTCCTGACATTTAGAACCAAATTTTTCAAAGGTTGTCTTCATTATGTATGTATACAGGAAATCTAAACCACACCACGCATACAAACAAATGCCTCAGCCCTTGCTTCAGTAGAATTTTGCCCAAGTCAACAGGTGATCAAAATTCTCTAGTTCTTTTAAATACAGTCCTTAAAGAAAACTAAAGGAAAGCATTTCTTGAGAAATTATTGGCACTGCCACAATCTTTTGAGATAAGCTTGTCTTACCTTGTGATAAAAGCATTTGGGATAAAAAAGAACATTAAATCAATGTCTCCTGTTAAAATTCTGCAAAATAACGTGTACTAGGATTCTGTATGTTTGCTTACATCTACTCATGAACATGCAGGTGCCTTTATACACAGGCCTATTACGCATAGACATGTGGTGGTGGTTTAGTCGCTAAGCTGCATCCCTGCTTTACGACCTTATGCACTTATACAAAAAGGTATACCTTTTTGTTTTTACTACTTGTCAAAATGTGTATTTTGTCCAAATTGTCAAATAGTTACCAGATCTTTATTTAATTTTAGGTTCTGTAGTAGAATAATCATTGTATGATCTTTTTCTTATGTTTGTAAATAAAATATAATATAAGGATTTTTTTGAGATTCAAATATAACAGAAAATAGAATATTTGTAAGTCACAGAAAGTAAAATCACCAGGCTCCTCTGTTCATGGAATTTCCCAGGCAAGAATACTGGAGTAGGTAGCCATTTCCTTCTCCAGCAGATCTTTCCAACCCAGGGATGAAACCTCAGTCTGCTGCATTACAGGCAGTCCCTCGCATGGCAGGTGGATTCTCTACCGGCTGAGCCACCAGGAAAGCCCATGTACAGGTTTATATACATATATATCTTCGTGACTAAAGTTAAATAACATCCTAGGCAAGTCATTGCAAAAGTTTTCATGTCATCAATCTGATCACTTTGTCTCAGATTCTAACATAGCCACTCCCCACAGATACACACCTGCAGCCTCTGTGTGCCATTTCCGGGTTCGATACAGCTCTGGGGTCTAATCACAGAACTTCCCAGCTGCTGCTGTCACTGCTGTGACTTAGCCAACATGTCTTTGTAGATTTGTTTTAGATGGCTTTATTACTTTTGAAAGGAATAAATAAAATAGCCTCATGTAAATAATTTTGACATATTCATTATTAATACTGATTTAAAATTCCCAAGAGGCAGCCATCATATAATATTACAGAGCCCCAATTTGGAAGTTAGACCTCATGGATATTTGAACTTATCTCTCCCAGTACTGGCTTTATTGATAAGGCACTTGACTTCTCTGTTCTTGGTACCTTATCTTCCAACTATGAATACTAATAATCATAGAAAATATTCAGCATGGAAAAGTGCCTATAAAGCACTTAAATGTGTGCCTGCACTTGAAAACATTAATGGTAGAGTGTTATTATTATTGTCAAAGTCTGTCTCTTAAGGCATTGATTTGCTCTGTTTTTGGTTATCATTGGACTATCCTTTTTCATATTATATGTATGAAATATGTAATAGCCTTTTTCATATTACATTGTATCCATTGCACTAATTTATAGACTATTAAAATTTCCACTTGCAGTGGAGCCTTTTGGGGTTTTTTTGCTTTATTTTACTTTGCTAAGTATCACTCCTCCATGAAATAAACTCATGACCTGAATGAAAGCACAGTAGAAATTGGCATTACCATCAGACCTATTCCACTGCAAAATGTGGCAAGGTGAATTGGAGGTCAAGGCCCATTCTTATACATTACTTTCACTATCCAAAAGGTAGTTATGCTTTATAGTTTAAGAGGTAAGACACTCTCAAACATATAACATGACGCTTATGCTTTATCTGTTTCCTGAATTTAAAACACTGGAAAGTTTAATACTACCTTTGCCAACATTTGGTAAAAACTTGAAATTGGCTACTGGGTGTTAATTACAAGAAATTAGAAAAAAAAACTATCTTAATTTATTCACTTGGATTTTGTGGTAGATTCTATATGAATAGTTAGCACAATATGGAATACAATGATGCTGAAGCCAGACAATTTGGCTTCAACAATATATATCTAGGAGCATAGCACAACACAAATTAATCTATAAAATAATCATTTTCATTTTAAAAAAATTTTGGTAATGCAAGTACTTTGATAGCACAGCAGCACAAATACTTGTACAAAGGGAGGTAAAGGAAAGAAACAGATTGGAAGATCAGGACACCAAAACCAGTTTGTTTGTTTGTTTGTTTGTTTTTCTAGGCAAGGGTTTTCATTTTTCTAAATCTCAATTTAGCACCTTCTACTACAAACTGATATAATTTGACTAGATTTGGAGAGGAAAGAGGCCCAATGTCAACTCTGAATGGTAACTCCCTCAAGTTGTACTGAGACTCATTTTTAGACTCTATTTCTGTCTTGCCAAAGGGAGAACGATGCAGTGGAAGAGGATGAAGGCAGTGACAGATCATGTATTTTTACGACTGCATAATTATATAAATAAATAAGATTCTTGATAGCTCTAAAAAAGTATTAATTACTTATGGCCACTCTGAAAATCATTTAAAATAACACTTTCAGGGGTATTCTTTTTAAAATAAATATTAATATATAATCATGACATTCAACTGAAATGCATTTGACCTGATAAAGGAATAAGTATGAGTCTGTTTTTAAGTATAAATTTTTTAATTAAAAAAATCCAAATTACTCAGTATGACTTGGTTTACATCACTTGAAAAGTGTTGTATGCTTGGAAAATTGTTTGCGCGACACAACAGATGTCTGAATCTCCTTAAATAACAAGGCAGAAATGAATGTGGGTTGTGAACAGAGTGGAAATGCTGTGGATTCAGTAACTTCTTGAGAGCAGAGGCAATGTCTTAGTTAGCTTTGTGTCCCTCCCTAGAGCCTAATGTGAATAATATGCCATAATCTTAAAAGATGATGCTGTGAAAGTGCTGCACTCAATATGCCAGCAAATTTGGAAAACTCAGCAGTGGCCACAGGACTGGAAAAGGTCAGTTTTCATTCCAATCCCAAAGAAAGGCAATGTCAAAGAATGCTCAAAACACCACACAATTGCACTCATCTCACAAGCTAGTAAAGTGATGCTTAAAATTCTCCAACAAGGCTTCAGCAATACGTGAACTGTGAACTTCCAGATGTTCAAGCTGGTTTTAGAAAAGGCAGAGGAACCAGAGATCAAATTGCCAACATCTGCTGGATCATTAAAAAAGCAAGAGAGTTCCGGAAAAACATCTACTTCTGCTTTATTGAGTATGCCAAAGCCTTTGACTGTGTGGATCACAATAAACTGTGGAAAATTCTGAAAGAGATGGGAATACCAGACCACCTGACCTGCCTCTTGAGGACCCTATATGCAGGTCAGGAAGCAACAGTTAGAACTGGACATGGAACAACAGACTGGTTCCAAATAGGAAAAGGAGTACATCATGGCTGTATATTGTCACCCTGCTTATTTAACTTATATGCAGAGTACATCCTGAGAAACGCTGGGCTGGAAGAAGCACAGGCTGGAATCAAGATTGCTGGGAGAAATATCAATAACTTCAGATATGCATATGACACCACCCTTATGGCAGAAAGTAAAGAAGAACTAAAGAGCTTTTTGATGAAAGTGAAAGAGGAGAGTGAAAAAGTTGACTTAAAGCTCAACATTCAGAAAACAAAGATCATGGCATCTGGTCCCATCACTTCATGGCAGATGGATGGGGAAACAGTAGAAACAGTGGCTGACTTTATTTGGGGGGGCTCCAAAATCACTGCAGATGGTGATTGCAGCCATGAAATTAAAAGACGCTTACTCCTTGAAAGGAAAGTTTTGACCAACCTAGACAGCATATTAAAAAGCAGAGACATTACTTTGTCAACAAAGGTCCATCTAGTCAAGGCTATGGTTTTTCCAGTGGTCATGTATGGATGTGAGAGTTGGACTATAAAGAAAGCTGAGCACCAAAGAACTGATGCTTTTGAACTGTGGTGTTGGAGAAGACTCTTGAGAGTTCCTTGGACTGCAAGGAGATCCAACCAGTCCATTCTGAAGGAGATCAGTCCTGGACGTTCATTGGAAGGACTGATGTTGAAGCTGAAACTCCTACTTTGGCTGCCTGATGCAAAGAGCTGACTCATTTGAAAAGACCCTGATACTGGGAAAGATTGAGGGCAGGAGGAGAAGGGGACGACAGAGGATGAGATGGTTGGATGGCATCACCAACTCAATGGACATGGGTTTGGGTGGACTCCAGGAGTTGGTGATGGACCAGGAGGCCTGGCATGCTGTGGTTTATGGGGTTGCAAAGAGTCAGACTCAACTGAGCAACCGAACTGAACTGAAACATGGATAAAATTATAGTGTTCAACTGCTCTAACTTCCATTTAAACATTTACTGAATATTCAGTTATTCTAGTACTAAGCAGTGTTATTTGCTGATATAAAAGTTTTTATTTTTTTTCCTTAAACCAGTTATTCACACTTTGAGATCATTTTCACAGTAAAAACTTATTTGTGAAATTTTTTACCCACATTGTGGTATAGTTTCAGGCTATACAGCATAGAGGAGAGAACTTAACATTTCAAGATCCTCTTGACTCTAGTTTAGTATGTATTGGATCTTAGCTTTGGGCACAAATTGGATTCCTAGGAAATGGGCTTGGAGATGAAGATTAGTGTGCAAGAAGGTTCTCAGCAAATGTCCGAGGAATAAAACTCTGGAAAGGGAAAGTGGGAAAGCAGGATTGAGAAGTGGGAGAGAGAAGCTTAGATGTGATACATTCTCAATGAGGATTTCAACCATTTATAGGGGAGGTTCAGGAGCTAGGAAGACCCTTAAGCGTTGTCTCAAGTTGAGGCTAAGCTTCCCCTGTGTTTTTCATTAGGAGTGGGTCTCCCCAGAAACCCATTATGTACTTGGGTCAGACACTTCTCTTCAGCTCCTTAGGGGCTGGGCAGCCAAGACCCGGTTCAGGTGTCATTTGCTGCCGAGAAGGAAGTAAGTCCTTCATTTCTGAAGGGACTCTGCCTCATGCACCACACTGTCTGTCTCAGTACAGTGGTTCTCTCTTAAGACAGAGGAAATTATCTAAGCACAAAACAACACAGGCATAAAGACCATCCCATCATACGTCTGGCCATCATTTCTGAGAATTCTGAGAAAAGAAATGTCAGTTATTAGTAGGTATAACCCTAATTAATTTGGAATGTTGGCTCCGACTGTGGCTTGTGCTGGGCCATGGGGCCAGGGTGGCAGGAGGCATAGGGGTTGCACTAACTCTGCCAGCCTTGCCTTGGTGAGAGGCTTCATCTGCCCAGAGGAAGGAATTGTCTTATTGCAGTCTGCTTACCATCAGGTCAATGAATTCAGCTTTTACAGAGGTGCTGGGTGTTTTAGTAAGGGCTCAATCTTTATTGATATTCTCACTCACATATAAACACTGTGAACACAAATATAGCCTACTTTATTCCTTTGTTTTTCTCTTTCAGATGTAAACAATGACTGTGTTGGCAGTGGTGAAAGAATTCCATTTTTCTCCTATCAGCCTAATGGGTTGCATATTGTCGAGAAACACTATTTTTAACATATATACATGTCACATGATAGCCTTATTTACATTGCTACACAAAACAATGCCAGAAGAAACATGGCAGTACAGAGTAAATTGTATTACTTAAGCATTTTGAATGATTGTTTGATTTTTAGAACACCTGAACACTTCCAATACTAAATTCCATAGGATTTGAAATTTAAGAGGAAAATTTTGAAAGAAAAATATTAAGTGGTTTATTTTTATATGTATTAAAAAGTTAACATCTTTATGAATTCTACTAAATGTCTACCTATTAATCATATTTATTGTCATAAATTTTAATCTGCATTTCTATTTGACATATTGCTGGCTGTATACATAAAATAATACTAAGTAATAATGACAAAAAATATCCTTAGAATTTTTGAAGTTTACATCTGTGTTCTCATTTGTTTATATATGTGAGATTATATACAGAGACGACCCATTTCCACTGTTCTTCAATTCAGATCAGAGTATTTAGGTAACAGTGCCACCTATTGCTATAAAATTGAAGTAACCCTGTTTTTCATCATTCTCGTAGTATTTCATACTACAATTTTTCTGTTTCCTTTAGCCTAAGTTTGCATTTCTATTTCAAAGTAATAGACAATTTCATGTAATTTAAATATATATGATACTTTCAGGAAAATTACATTTAAAGAACAGTTTTATTTTGAAGGTTTAAGTACACAATGGTTCAAAAACAGTATAAAAATAAATTAAGCTAGAATTTTTTGTCTGTCTTTGAAAAGCAATATTATAGCAGTATAGGTCAGAAATTTGTATTTTAATTAAATTTTATGTCATTATCAAGCATAAATAATGGTCTTTTTTTAAATTTGTGACAAAATATACTAAAATACACTTAAGACAGATCTTTAGAAACAGAAGGTAAATTTACTTCGCTCTGCTAAAAATGAATTTATTTTCAAAAATTTGTCCACAGTATTAATTTGTATTTAGATAAGAATATGTAAATTTGCACATTTGACTTCATACTTCTATTTTGCAATAAGTCCAAAATTCACTGCAAACATACATTTATGTAATTAATATGTAATAAAATTACTTATTCTCAATAACATGTATGTGAATATATTTTTGGATATAACTACATTTTTAACATCAGTAAAATTAAAAAGTTCATTTGCTTGATTAATTCTTAAAGACTATGAAAGGTCATTTAGATATATTGTGAGTTTTTTGTTTATTATTTTATTTTAAAAATAACTGTGTAAGGTTTTGTAAATGATGAGATTGTCTGAAAAAATGTAAAGGGAAGTTATGAATTTTCCAGTAGCAAAATCATCAGTGAAATAAAATAAAAGAAAAGCAGAATTTCCTTTACCTCCTCAAATGGATTATGATTTAAAGTCATACTTATAGAGTTTAAAAATACTTTAGATGAGCAGAAGAAGGATTGATTTTTAATTTGCTTCTCAGTCTTTAAGGAAGATATTATAAATTATGCTTTTCTAAAACCTAATTGTACAAATTTTATGCTTTCAAAATAATCACTGCAGTTTTGTATCATCTTTGTAATTAAACAAAATTTTTTTCAATCTTTCAATTATACCTTTTAATTTTTATTTTCAATTGCAATGAAATGTTTTGTTGATTGTGCCAGCTTATATAAAAACTATATTCTTGAATCACTTCAAATTGTGTCATTTAAATTAAAAGTAAACTTCATGAATGCTATTTAAATTCTGAATATGTTGAAATATTGAATCAGTTTACTAAGTGGTAAAACAGTGGGGTATATGTTCAGAAGACACTCAAGTTTAGTAAAAATATGGCCAAATTCAAATTTAAGTGACCAGGAAGTATTTGTCTCTTTTTTTGGATTCTTAAATAATTTATGCTGTTAGTAAAAATGCAATATAGTATGATATAGACCAGGAATTTTGTACATAACTGCTAGCACAGTTCTTGGCACATAGTAGGTGTTAAAGAAAGTGAGTGAAGTCGCTCAGTTGTGTCCAACTCTTTGCGACACCATGGATTGTAGCCTAACAGGCTACTCCATCCATGGAATTTTTCAGGCAAGAATACTGGAGTGGTTGCCATTTCCTTCTCCAGGGGATCTTCCCAACACAGGGATTGAGCCCTGATCTCCCTTATTGCAGGCAGACGCTTTATCCTCTGAGCCACCAGGGAAGCCCCCTAGTAGGTGTTAAGCAACTATTTATTCCAAGTTAAAAGAATGAACACAGTTATCATTTGTCTTAGAAGGATCAAAACACATTTTTCCAAATTTTAGCTCCCTTGTGTATAATTGCTATTCTTATTCAACATAATTGATTATTTTAAGCACCATTCTAATCAAATAGATTGTTTTCAGAAGTATTTTAACTCAGATTTTTATAAGACAATATATATTTTAAGGTCAGAAAAAAATATTGGAAAAACCTGACTATTGTTTCAAATATCCTTGTTTTATACAATATTAAAAAAAACTTTAAAATTATTGTCTATTAACATCTTCACAAACCTTTAAAAATTCCTCATTCTCAGAATAATTACTTACTATTTTTCAACTGGAAAAAATAGAAACAAGTAGCATAAAATATAAAGGATGGGCTAACAGTGAAAATATCCCAAGCAACTGTTTTGAGATAACCTCATCCTGTAATATAAGAGGGCATAAGAGATTTTGTTTATATAGAACATGCTATTGTCTATAAGAGTAAAGAATACTGATATATTGAGAACAAAAACATGTTGCTTGAGAAAAATAAGCTTACTTTAATGTATATACACTGAGCTTGATAATTCTTGGAGTCTGGTTTGACTTGTTTTGTGCTATTGGAATCAAAACAAGTGTTTTATATAAAGATCTTCAAGTTATTGAATTTAAATTTTGAGATCATGGTCTTGTTTACCAGATTATTATTAGAATATAATTCAATCTGGGATAAAAATGGGGAGGGGTGGATATTTAAGTCTAACATTTAATTATTCATCTTAGCTTCCCCACATACTTTTCTAAAAATGCAGACTTGGAATGCAAAGATAAGATGGTTATATCCCAACAGCTAACATCATCATTGCTTTTATGTCTTGGTTTTACTAGATCGTTGCTTTAAATGAGCATCACAAAACCAATGGAGCTTTAGTGTCTGCATTACCTTCTCCTCATAACCATTTTCAATTTATTTTTTTTCTTGCATGTCATCATTTTAATGTAAATCTTTCTTTTTCTTTCCAATAAACTGAAATGATTAAGTAATTCTGCCTTTTGCATGATTAAAGATGATGGATAAGCTTGGGTGGATAAATATCAAGGCTCCTAACAGAATCTGTACACCTCACATGTCAGATTTCTTCTAGCTTGCTCACTGTTAATGACAGGAAAAATTAGCATGTCTGTGGATAGCCTAAGAAGAATCCAAAGATAAGGAAACTATATCACTTTTTCTTACTAAATTTTAAATCACTTTCATTTTTTGCGGTAATTAATCTCTACTGTAAAGAGTAGAAATTGAATTGCATGTAAGTCCTAACCACAATGCAGGTTCACATAAAACTAAAAAATCAGTAGTTATTTAATAATGGTTTCATAAGTACACAAGTATAAGCATATAAAGGATAAAAAGAAAATATTAATACAAGGATAGTTACTGAATCATTGATGATATGAAACACTTATAATAGCACTAGTTTGGTCACTTTTTCATTTAAATGGTAAATACCAACAAAATTGATATTTACCACTTTAAATATCATAACTACTTTATCTTTCATTTTTTTCATAACTTACTTAGATATATATCAAAAAGAAACTATTGCAAAAGAGCATATATTAGCTTGTCATTGCTTCTATATGTAAGTTAAGTGATGTTAAGAATTAGGTTTTTGGCCCAGCACTATCTTCTTGTGATCAATTCAGATTTTTAAGAAATTCATGCTAAAGACCAAGATTACTCTTTTAACACTTCTAAGGATACACCATATTTTCCTCAGCCACTCTTAGTTTTATAATATATTGATAAAAATCACTGTGTTCTAAGCAGAGGCCTGTGACAACAGCAACACCCACCCTGCGCTAGCTTTGCCACCCAGGACCACACAACATTTCCTGACCTGAGTTTTATAGATGTCTGTATCATGGTAGCCCTGATTTTTTTCTTTTCTTTCTTTTTTTTTTTTTTTTGACAGAATAATGAGTATTCTCTGATTTTTTTTTTTTCCTGCATGTGTTCTGGATGGCAAAATTTGGGCCACAAAATGCTAATTTCTAACCTAACACCATGACAGCAATCACAGCCTTCACAAGGATGGAATAAAGAGAGCAATCTAACATCCAGGGGTATGAGTTTCTCATCAGTGGCTGGCAGACTGCCGTGAAGGCTTACAGTAATCCCATTGGACAGCCCCGGTTGATGAAGCCTGGGAACAGGCAGCCACAATGTAGGGAGTTCACAATTGCAAGCATTTGTCCATAATTTAAAGCTATACGAGAAGTGGAGAGCATTCATCTGAACAACAAGCTGTAATTTAACTGGAGTAACATTTACACAGTTTTTAACCCATTAACTCCTCCTTCCCTCATGCACGCTGACTTTGTTGTTTTAGAAAATATATCTTCCCAAAAAAGCAACGTGCAAACACCTAACACAAGCTTATCTGTTAAGCTGTGAAAACCTGCCATAAGAATAAAAGCTTTTTGTTTGGAAACACAGCTGTGAGTGACATTTCTAAATCTCAGCCTTGGCAGTTTTTTGATAGTTTCCTCTTATGCAGTGCTTTTAGTACTTGAAATTCATTTTTAGTATATCACAAGCATATCTAGGCTGGTATTTAGCTTTTTTTTTTTTTTATGTGAACTAAGTCTGACCACCTATTACTCCAGCCTAGGATATTTCCAATATAAATGTAATAACTCAGGTAACTCAGTTTTGCCATTCACACAGAACTCTGGGTAGTGTGTGTGTTCTTCCTTGCTATTGCCCCAAATTATAGACTTTTGCAATGTATGCCTTATTTGCTTCTCATATTCCTTTAGAAATTGGACATTATTTCAAGAAAAAAAAGATGCATTTTGTTATATCAATAATACAGACTGATAGTTAGGAAATATACAAAGCACTTCTTTTTTTAAGAAAGTTAATGGTTAGATTGTCTATAGGTCATTTTGCATAAAAGTCTGCGATCATCTAAAACTCAGAACTGGAAAGTTAATGCTGGTTTCTCTTCTGATAACTACTATTACAGTCTTTAACACCTTGGTCTTCTGGTCCCAATTACTTTCTCTCTCAATAAATTTTTTGAGAGATATAGTGTATCTGCTTGTTTACTAATCCAATCATTTTAAGCACAAAAAAACTCCTACTTTTAAAATCAAGATCATTACCTGTTGTGTTGAAGTAGCATAGGTTGCACTAGTGGTAAAGAAACTGCCTGTCATTGTAAGAGACACAGGAGATTTGGGTTCAGTCACTGGGTCGGGAAGATCCCATGGAGGAAGGCATGGTAAGCCACTCCAGTATTCTTGCCTGGAAATCCCATGGACAGAGGAGCCTGGCGGGCAAGAGTGCATGGGGTCACAAAGAGTTGGACACAGTTGAAGCTATTTAGCACACAAAAAGAAAGAAAATCAGTAATTCTTTTTAAAATTAGACATTTTATTGAGGCACAAATCAGATTCTCTACTATCTATTATTGTTTTTGTCCAATCACTGTCTTGTCTGATTCTTTCTGACCCCATAGACAGCAGCATGCTAGGCTTCCTTGTCCTTCACCATCTCTTCACTATGCTCAGATCTATTGTTATAATAAGCCAAAGTGTACACTGGCATTGAACCCAGTGGGGCTGGTGTGCCTAGGTTTTCCCTCTTTCTTGAGCCAGCTGGCTTTTTGTGAAACTGTCTCAGATACACTATGTTATTACACCACAGTACCTGTGGTATCTGATGAATGAGTTTCTTTTTCAAATACAATCTAGAATCCTCAAGAATAACCAAGTATTATTGCCAGATGGCCCTATATGTGGCATTTCTATTCACCTAGAAGAGGGACATCTATTCTCAGATTATCCTTTGTAATTCAGACTAAAGCCTACATTTCTCCAAAATATGTTCATTATATTAAAGACAATCAATAAGTAATTGCACATTATCAAATTCAGACTCCTTTCCCTAGCATTCAAGGTCCCAGCTTTCCGTGGTGGCTCAGATGGTAAAGAATCCGCCTACAATGCAGAAGATCTCAGTTCGATCCCTGGGTCAGGAAGATCCCCTAGAGAAAAAAAAAATGGCTACCCACTCCCGTGTTCTTGCTTGGAGAATCCCATGGACAGAGGAGCCTGGCTGGCTACAGTCCATAGCGTCGCAAAGAGCTGGACATGACTGAGTGACTAACACTTTCACTTTATCAAAATTAAATTCAGGCTGCTTTTCTTAGCACTCAAGGCCCCGACCTCAGTTTATAATCTTTTTCAACTTTTTTATCATAAAATAAAACACAGATCTGGAAAGCCACACTTACACAGATAGTATGGCTTAATGAAATATTATAAGGCAAAGCCTCTTGTGACCCCACTTAAGTCAAAAAACAGAACTCTGTCACCCAAGCAACCTCTCCACAGGGTCTGTCCCAGTGGAAGTTTACTCTCTTTGCATTCATTTACGGTTTCAACACCTATGTGTGCAGCCCTAGTCATAAAATATGTAGTCTTGCCAAAATTTTAACTTGATATCTCATCCATTAAAAAATGAATCTTTAGATTCTCCTCTCCTATCCTTTTCTTTCCATATAATTTTTCAGGTGAAGAACACACAACTGGTAGTATCTTAAAGAACATACAAATAAATGACCTGAATTTGTCAGTCTAGATTTGCTGATTGCATACTCTTGGTACAATTTAACAAGTTCTTCTGTCCTTTAGTTCCTGAAAATTGGCATTGCATTCAAAGTCTCAATCTCAAGACTGATACAATGGATGGTGTGTTCTTTCATCAAGAGACACAAAATGTTTTCTGTGATGTTTACAAATGGAATGCAAAATTCCTAAATCTGTTAATTCATTAGGAATCGCAAACTCATGATACTCTGATTCTATCATTTTGTCTTTATTTATTAGATGGAACAACTTCATAAGGAGGCTCTGTAGGATAGAGTTAATCTACAGCTGGTCTTGGAAAACTCTCTCTTTATCTCCAGGGATGCCTAGATGTCTGGCTTTGACTCTTGACCAAGATAAGTGCACTGAAATTTATGATGTTTGGTTTAAAATCCAAAACTCCCCCGGTGAGCCCCAAATCTCAGAGCCAGTTTGTTTATGGATAGTTTTCTACTGGCATAACTGGTTACACAGCTGGATGATTATGTAACCAGAAGGGCATAAAAGACCTCCTGGAAGCTTCTGCCCTGAGCTCTTTTAAAACCAAAATTCATTGCCCAGATCAAGTCAAAGTGAACAAAAACCATGGGGAGACTTCACCTGAATATCTTTTGGTTCCCCAATGCCTACCTGTGCTCCTTTTCTTTTGTTGTATTATCCTCTTGGACTTTAGATAATAGCCTTAAATGAGCATGTTCCATTGAATCTTATAAGTCTTTTCAAATATCCCAAACTAAAAAATACTTCCAGAGACAATTCCCCTCAACTACTAATTTGTTATCCAATAGTTTAGTTCATATAAATAGGCAAGATAATGTTTATTTCTTTACTCTGATTTAACCAGTTTTTCAAAAGAATCAATTCATTTTCTGTTATATTCAGCAGTAACCAATTTTTTTTTTTTACTATACTTTTTAAACTTGTTTGTTTTAACAAGTTTTAACAAGTTCGAACATAGCCAACAAGTTTAGATCAATTTCAATGTTTATGAAGTTCAGATTGTCCCATTTGTCCCAGTAATCTTTGACAACTTTCCTGCTTGGTATGGCAGCATGGTCCAGAGTCACCTTTTGCATTCCCACCCACCCCCAAACTGAGGTTAATAATATCCATTATTCCAAAAGCACAGTCTGCATGCTGGGAATGCTCATTGCTACAGAGTCACTCATTGTCTTGAGACCTTTTCAGTGAACAGAACTAACTCGTAAACAAATATTTTAGAATATTTTAAGAGTTTATACTCATGTTCTGAATTTAAATGAGCCCTATCTTGCATACTTGCTCAGTCACATCCAACTCTTTGCAACCACATGGACTGTGACCCACCAGGCTCCTCTGTCCGTGGGATTTCCCAGGCAAAAATACTGGAGTGGGTTGCCATTTCCTCCTCCAAGGGATCTTCCTGACCCAAGGACTGAACAAGTATCTTTTGCATCTCCTGCATTTGCAAGCGGATTCTCTATCACTGGTATCACCTGGGGAACCAACAGGATGTTTGTTTAACCTCTTCTATATATCTTCTCCAGATTGAATTCACAATGAACTCTAATAGAAATTTTGACCTCCTCAAATTTCTATTTTTAAAAAGGGAAGTTACAAATGTTTGGCTATAGAGGTAACACAAAGGTTAGGACAATAACCTAGAGCTTGTCACAGATGAGCTGCTACCAACCTAAAGTACAAATGAATGAGTGGAACCTAGAAGGATCAAGAGTTGTGGAGTCAGTCACCTTATCAGGAATCATGACCACAGTCAGTGGACATGATTCAAGAAAAACATTGCACGGAGGGAGCCAGAAATTAACTCTGATCTCATTCTCTTCCCTCCTTCTGATCTCCTTCTAGTGAAATTCATGTTATACATGTTGTTTTGTAACCTGTTTTTTATATTTACTCTGTCAATAACTAATCTTCAAGAGTAATATTTCAATTACCAAAAGATATTCTACTGCACTGTTGTTGTTGTTCAAACACTCAGTCATGTCTGACTCTTTGCGACCCCATGGACTGCAGCACACCATCTTCCCTGTCCTTTACCATCTCCTGGAGCTTGCTCAAACTCATGTACATTGACTCAGTGATGATATCCAACCACCTCATCCTCTGTTGTCCCCTTCTCCTCCTGCCTGCAATCTTTCCCAGCATCAGGGTTTTTTCCAATGAGTCCGTTCTTTGCATCAGGTAGTCAAAGTATTGGAACTTCAGCTTCAGCATCAGTTCTTCAAATGAAGGTGAAAGTGAAAGTTGCTCAGTCAAGTGTTGGACTCTTTGCAACCCCATGGACTATAGAGTCCATGGAATTTTTCAGGCCAGAATACTGGAGTGGGTAGCCTTCCCCTTCTCCAGGGGATCTTCCCAACCCAGAGTCGAACCCAGGTCTTCCCCATTGCAGGTGGATTCTTTACCAGCTGAGCCACAAGAGAAGCCCAAAAGTACAGGAGTGGGTCAGTCAGTCAGTTCAGTCACTCAGTTGTGTCCGACTCTTTGTGACCCCGTGGACTGCAGCACGCCAGGCATCCTTGTCCACCACCAACTCCTGGAGTTTACCCAAACTCATGTCCATTGAGCTGGTGATGCCATCCAACCATCTCATCATCTGTCGTCCCTTTCTCCTCCTGCCCTCAATCTTTCCCAGCATCAGGGTCTTTTCAAATAAGTTGGCTCTTCACATCAGGTGGCCAAAGTATTGGAGTTTCAGCTTCAGCATCAGTCCTTTCAATGAATATTCAGGACTGATTTCCTTTAGGATGGACTGGTTGGACCCCCTTGCAGTCTGAGGGACTCTCAAGTCTTCTCCAACACCACAATTCAAAAGCATCAGTTCTTTGGTGCTCAGCTTTCTTTATAGTCCAACTCTCACATCCATACATGACTACTGGAAAAACCATAGCCTTGACTAGACGGACCTTTGTTGGCAAAGTAATGTCTCTGCTTTTTAACATGCTGCCTAAGTTGATCATAATTTTTCTTCCAAGGAGTAAGCATCTTTTTATTTCATGGCTGCAGTCACCATCTGCAGTGATTTTGGAGCCCCCCCAAAAAATAAAGTCTGCCACTGTTTCCACTGTTTCTCCATCTATTTGCCATGAAGTGATGGGACCAGATGCCATGATCTTCGTTTTCTGAATGTTGAGCTTTAAGCCAACTTCTTCACTGTCCTCTTTCACCTTCATCTAAAGGCTCATCAAAGTGATGTCTCTGCATTTTAATACATTGCCTAGGTTTGTCATTCTATTGCATACATTTGCCACAAATAATGCACTCAAGTAGTAAATATTTAATTTCTCTTTTCTGTTAATTTTCTACCATTATAGAAGAGTTTTTATGGAGGTTTATGTCACATATATTGCTTGCACAGCTTTGTAGCTATATCTTGGTTGTGCTGTGCTGAGTCACTTCAGTCGTTTCTGACTCTTTGAGAGACTATGGACTGTAGCCCACCAGACTCCCCTATCCAAGGGATTCTCCAGGCAAGAATACCGGAGTGGGTTGCCATGCCCTTCTCCAAGGGATCTTCCTGACCCAAGAATGGAACCCACATCTCTTATGTGTCCTGTATTGGAGGCATATTCTTTACCACTAGCACCACATTGGGTAAATATATTTTTCTATAATATATAGAAATAGAAATGAAATTCTAAGTAGCAAGTATATTTTCAGTGCTCTGGGGATATTTTTTTAAAGTGCTCTCTACAAATATAGTACCACACTATATGTCCTACAATGTTTTATATTGTTTATTTAAAATGTGCTCTCTGGGGACTTCCCTAGTGGTCTAGAGGCTGAGACTCTGAGCTTCCAATGCAGGGGCTCAGGGTTCGATCCCTGGTCTGGGAACTAGATTCCACATACTGTAACTAAGAGTTTACATGTGGCAACTAAAGATTCCACATGCAACTGAATATCGAAGATCCCACATGCTGCAACTAAGACCCGATGTGGCCAAATAAATAAATAAAAATAATTTAAAATAATTAAATAAAATGTACCCTCTGATGCCAGATCAGAGCCTGACTCAGCCACTGCTTAGCTTTGAGGCAAGTTGCTTAACCAGTCTCAGTGACCTTGTACTGTAACTAGAGTTGATAGTTATCTACCTACTTGTAAGTTTGTTGGAAAAATTAAACAGGATGCTGAACCTTTAAAACAGTATCTGACATATGGAAAATAATAAATGTCAGCTAAATGACAGCAGGCACTGAAACTCTAAACTACACATTCGACAATTTAATATGTATAAAAGTTATTATTGTTTAGCTTGAAATTCTTTAATAATAGCTTGAATTTTTAAAAATTTCATTATAGGTGTTAATCTTTTTTCTTTATGAATTGTTTATGCTTTTCACATATTACTTTTATTTCATAGTATTTAGTTTAAATATTAAATAAGGCATACATATGTTAGATGTAGTTTGGATATTACATATGCTTCAAACTATTCTCAGGTTGCCATATGGATTTTAATTGTACATTATACATAACTGATTCTATCATTTTTTTTAATGATTTCTGATTTTCTCATCACGATTGTAAAGGCCTTCCACAACTTAAAATAGCAGAAATAATCTTTCTATTTGGGTTCAATCCCTGGGTTGGGAAGATTCCCTGGAGGAGGGCATGGCAACCCACTCCAGTATTCTTGCCTGGAGAATCCTGGCAATGATTCTTGCCTGGACAGAGGAACCTAGTGGGGTACAGTCCATGGGATCACAAAGAGTTGGACATGACTGAAGTGACTGAGCATGCATGTATGCTCAGTCATGCTCTCTTATTATGTTTATAATTTTGTTTTGTATACCTATACCTTTAACATCTTTGCAATTTTAAAATAGAGAATTTAAATATCATTTATCCATGATGACTAAAGATTATTTTAACAATACTTTGTATGTGTAATATATGATTTTATCACTAATTGCCATAGCATTCTTATTTTACATGAGATTATTCATATAAATATACATATAATTCAGGAATTTCTGTCATTTCACTCATATGTCTGTAGCTTTCTTATCTATGTGAATATATTATAAGGTAAAGATTCTTTTTTAAATTTATTTTTAATACTTTTTTTTTTTAAAGTTCTTCTTTTATAGATTTTTTTATAACTCTTAATCACACAACCCACACAATCACATAATCCATACAATCACATATTTGGTAAAGTACTATATTTTAAATATAAGTGGGTCATAATTCATTTAAGGTTCTGGGAGTTAATTTATTGGAAGTCACTAACGTTTAATAAATAATAAAAATACAGAAAATGTTAGACTTCATTACATGTATTTGTGGTAAATTGCCTCTGGGAGTGTGTTTGTATGTATATGTGTGCATATGAAATGTCCTAATTCTAAATATGATTTATACAGTATTGTTACTGTTGCTCTTTAGTCACTAAGTTGTGTCCAACTCTTTTGCGACCCTATAAAGTATACCCTGCCAGGCCCCTCTGTCCATGGGATTTTCCAGGCAAGAATACTGGTATGGGTTGCCATTTCCTTCAGGCAATCTTCCTCATCCATGGATTCATGCTGTAGATTACAATAAAAAAAAGATTGAAAGTCACTGCTGCAATGTAAATCCTTTAGATAATATTAGAATACTTTTTTTCAAGTTTCAATGTCCCCCACCAAAATTTTTCCATGATATTTACTGGCTTTATATTAAACATCACAATTTTTACTTTCCATTTTAAAAGGTAATTTTGTCCAAAGTAGTCTGCAAGCTTAATCCATTTCCATTACATTTTAGTATTTATCAATATGTTAAAGAAATCTAATTTGGAACTAATATGGATTTGTCTTCTGTAATTTCTTCTCTGCATCTCCCTGGATTTTATTCACTACTTGGTATTGTAACATTTACTCATACTAAATTTACAGCTTCTCTCTGCATCAAGAAAACCTTATTCCATCAGCATGAATGTGAGAGCTTTTTCCCATGCCAAATGAATGGGTAGTATGCCCTCTGCATTAAGTTGCTTCAGTTGTGTTCAACTTTTTTGTGACCCCCATGGACTATAGCCCATCAGGCTCCTCTGTCCATGGAATTCTCCAGGCAAGAATACCTTTGGAGCAGGTAGCCATTTCCTTCTCCAGGGGATCTTCCCGACCCATGTCTATTGTATCTGCTGCATTGGCAGGCCAGTTCTTTACCACTAGTGCTACCGGGGAAACCCAGCATGGCCTACCCTGCACCATTTTAATCCTGGCATTTAAAAAACAATTGCCATATCACTGAAAAGTACAGATAACAATGAAACACTTTTGTATGCTGAGAAACTGAAGGAGTAAAGCTTTTACATGTTACCTGATGTTATATGAGCTTTGACAGGAAAACAGTAATCAGATTATAATCTTTTATAAACTAAATGAGCATTCATAAATAATTGTCTAAATGTCAAGGCTAGATCAATAACAGACAGATAGCTAGAGATATCTATATCTATCTGAAAATGTAACATTCACTGCAAATACATGTAACAAAGTCATGTTTTCTGTATGTTTATTATTTATTAAATGTTAGTGACGTCCCATAAATTAATTCCCAGAACCTTAAATGAATTATGACCTACTTATATTTAAAATATACTGCTGCTGCTGCTAAGTTACTTCAGTAGTGTCCGACTCTGTGCAACCCCATAGACGGCAGCCCACCAGGCTCCCCCGTCCCTGGGATTCTCCAGGCAAGAACACTGGAATGGGTTGCCATTTCCTTCTCCAACGCATGAAAGTGAAAAGTGAAAGGGAAGTTGCTCAGTCGTGTCTGACTCTTAGCAACCCCATGGACTGCAGCCCACCAGGCTCCTCCGTCCATGGGATTTTCCAGACAAGAGTACTTTACAAAATATTCACTTATGTTAGTAAGAGTTATAAAAGAGTTGTGACCTAATTATACATTCATGTGTATAAGATCACATTTATACATACTGCATATCCTTATTTATAGTACCCTTACCAGCACCAAGGCTCCATGTAATATGTGCCTGGTGTGGTGCTTTATTCAATTTAAATCCGCCCTGTGAAGTTTAAACCCTCATTGCACAAATGATGAAACTGACACTTGTAGTTTCAAACTTTGTATGTTTGTGTCCAGATCCTGGGCTGGAAGTCAGAGTTTCTCACTCTGAAGCACTACAAAACAGGTAGAAAAGCTGGGGGGTTTTGTGGGTTCTATCATTTTTGGAAACCATCGGACATAATTTTTTTTTTTCTTAAGTCCAGAGTCACTTGCAGCAATTAATATTATCATTGCCACGGCCTGGATCCGCACTTTATCCCTTTCTCTCAATTTCATTTTGCAGCAGTTACCCCAGTTCTTTTCACTCTAGACATATTGGCTTTTTTTTCTTTTTTTTTTGAAATTCCATTTTTCATGTATAGAACTTTTTGAGAGAATACATGATTCATCTAGTTGAACTTCATATACAGGACAAAGCCAAACAAGTTGAATGTTTTCATTTTTCACTTTGGGGAAAAAAATAAGCTTTTAGTCAAATCAACTTAAGAAACAGCTTGAATTGCAAGATAATACTGCTTCTATAAGTAATTGCTTATGTGCTTGTCCTATTTGGAGTAGAAGAGCTGTGATTTATGAACATTTTTATTTAAAGTATAATCTTGGATTTACTCCAAATAATTGTCATCTTTGAAATGTTGTCAACCTGGGCTAGCCACAGGGATGCCAGAATTAAAGTATTATATCAGCTCACCACATGGTCCACCCATTGGGCTCAAGTATGTTTTTATCCGCCTCCCTTTTATCACATATTTCCTTACTTCACATTTACATTTAATCCATTGACTTCCGTGATTTCTTTTATACCAGAGAGCATGTAAAACACAGGGAAAATGACTCGACATATTCACTTAGCAGGAGCTTTATTCCTGGTTCCCTTTCTCTCTCTTTCTGGATGAAACTCCATTAGGCAAAAGTGCTCCTGGTATTAATCTAAGATGATTAGCTGTGAAGTGGAATACAAAGGCCAGCCTGGGGTGGAGACATCTGACAGTGGGAAGATACTTTAGAGCAAAAGAATCAAGAGGAACATGAGTTTAAGAGGCAAACCTCAAATAATACTAGGCACAGGAAATAACGTTAGCTACAGCTGCAAACCAAATGGGAAAGTACATTCACCAGTGTGGAGACTGTTACTGGCCTTCCATTAGAGGTGCATAGGGCCCAGAAAGTAACATTGGTGTTTTTCAGTTGTTTTCTTCTCTCTCTCATTCTCCATTTTCTTTTTAAATTTTTATTTAAAAAATTTTTTTTCAACAATTTTTTGATGTGGACCATTTTTTAAAGTCTTTATTGAACTTGTTACAATATTGCTTCGGTTTTATGTTTTGTTTTTTTTGGCCATGAGGCATGAGGGATCTTAACTCCCTGCCAAGGGATCTAACCCACACCCCCTGCATTGGAAGGGAAAGTCTTAACCAGTGGACCTCCATGGAAGTCCCTTCTTTTTGAATTTTTAATCACCTGACCTTTTTCTCCTACACCCCCCAGATCTTATTTCTTCAGCTTGTCTAACCAGCTGTGAATATAACTAGCGTTAGAGGCAGCAATGCTTCTCATCCATAAACTCTGCACTCTCCTAAATAATTCAGCCTCCCTTGCAATTATATTAGGCCAAGGGCTTCTCCGGTGGTTCAGTTAGTAAAGAATCTGCCTGCAATGCATGAGACTACCTGCAATGCAGAAGGCGCAGGTTCAAGCCCTGGGTCAGGAAGATCCCTTGGAGAAGGAAACGGCAACCCACTCCAGTATTTTTGCCTGGGAAATCCCATGGACAGAGGAGCCTGATGGGCTCCTGGAGGGCTACAGTCCATGGGGTTAGCAAAGAGTCTGACACAACTTAGCAACTAAACACCGCCACCGTGAAGATAGTTCTAGTCAGTACTGATTTATCAGAGGTGACTTGCTGCACTTAGAAGCCAAATATATGAAAGACAGTATGGTACCTCCCTGGGGAAAGGGTGACTGACATCAAAACCTGTAGAGAACCTGGATCCTGGAGTCAACCAATGAAAGAGCTTCGCCAGTGACTGGCATTAGACTTCCTATGAAAAATTATTAAAAGCTGTGTATTAACCTATTGAAGGCTTCCCTGGTGGCTCAGAGGTTAAAGCATCTGCCTGCAATGCGGAAGACTTGGGTTCGATCCCTGGGTCAGGAAGATCCCCTGGAGAAGGAAATCGCAACCCACTCCAGTATTCTTGCCTAGAGAACCCCATGGACAGAGGAGCCTGGTGGGCTACAGTCCACGGGGGCTCAAAGAGTTGGATAAGACTCTTTAACCTATTAACCAATTAACCTATTGAAACTCAGAGATTAATTTTTCCTAAAGCATAGTCTAGTTTATAAATTAAGCTACATTTTAAACTAATCTATGCATTGATATTCATTACAGATATGCCAATTAAGTAGAAAGAATGCACAGACCATACATTAAGAGTCTAGAATCTTACTTCTTATCCATTCTGCATTCCTTCAAACAATGTGTGGAGTTACTACAGTATTATAATCATTATTTTAGATATGCCTTGGGAATAGTAAATAAGACAGATAAGATCCCTGTTCTCAAATAAAGTAGTCAGACCAAAATTAAGTAAATGAACAAATTAGGTAATTCAGAGGTTAATAATCACTGTTAAAGTTGATACTAATATTGTGATAGACGGGTGACTGGGGGACTATTTAATTGCATAGTTCAGGAAGACCTCTCTGTCTTAGAATTAAGATATGAATGAAATAAAGGAGCTAGGCCAAATATTTCAGAGAAAAGAACTTGGGTTTATATATTCTTAATGTATAAGGAAAAGAAAGAAATCCAAGAGAATATCACAGTAAACCTGGAGAGAGTAATATTATATGGGTCAAGAGTGATATAAAGCATATTCAATCCATAGGAAGGATTTAAAATTTTATTCTAAAGTTATGAGAAAATATTGGGGAAATTTAAGTAAGAAAGTATTTTAATGGTGTTTACATTTTCATAAGGTAATTATAGGCATAGTGAAGAAAACAGACATATTTTAATGTAGAACTGACTAGACTCACTAATAAATTAGATTAGCAAAATAAAGAAATGAAGAAACCAATAATAGCTCCTAGAATCTAGACTTGTACAATGGGGTATGTAGCAATGATTTTTGCTAAGATGAGGAGGCTGGGAGGAGGATTTTCTTCCAGGTGGGATTTTTGACGCCAATTACATGTCCAAGCAGAAGTGTTTAAAGGAAATTAGATATAAAATACTGGGGTACAGTGTAAAAAAGCTAAGAAAAAATTTGGAAATATTTTAAGCAAATATTGAAGGCACTGTATTGATTCCAATCACTTTGGAAGAGAGGCTAGGCAGAAAAGAGGATGAGAATAAAATCCTGGAATATTCCAGTGTTTGGTAGTTCTGACCTAATTCCTCCATCTCTTATTCCTCCTCAAAGTGGATGACTCAAAGTTTCTAAGAGCTTTGTCTTGAGGGGATCCATAAGGAGTGATTCTAGTGAAATATTTGGGTATAGTGATAAGCCATCGGGAGAAATAAAATCAGGAAGAGGGCACTTTGAAAAATATCTATAAATCACACAGCTTATGTAGTTGCTTATTCTATCTGAAACCCTGATTTAATTATGAAATAGCTAACTCAGAGAATCCTCATTATATGACTCTACTATAGAAAGTAAGTGCAAACTACTTCCTTTAATATATACTGGGAATACAATCATAAATTTGAAATAAATTATCACCCTGCCACAAATCTTGATTGGATTTCCATGAATAGCCCACTAGTGAAATATTCACTTGGCTAGTCAAGGAAGTGATAAGGGGGCCACAGAAATGAGTAATTGTTCCAAGAGTGATCTGACCTAGTTTGTTCTATGGCTTGGGGACATCACTCAAATTTCCTGTGTGTGTTTTGAAGCAAGTGCTCTGAAATGACCAGCAACAGAAGTTCCATTTACCATCTTCATGGCCTATTTTCACAGGCAAACCACCACCATTGCTCACCAGGTAGCACAGATATAGTTTTTAACAGTAACAAAAGAGGCTTTAGGGATGGGAGCAAAAGATGTCTCCATGAAACAATGATATTTAGCTCTTGAAAAAGCTCTGTTGAATTCCAAAATGCCAGCCACAGACTTCTATTTAATACTGTGAACATGGGGTCGAGGCAAACTAGAGGAAGATAGTAAATAAAAGGCCTGTATCATGGTCCTAATCAGCAACCTCATGATCTATCTTAGTAAGAAAGAATTGTTTTAGAAGGAAAAATTAGTCACCTAATTTGTTTTGGTAAATTCCTGGATGTAACTCCCAAATCTCATATGTATACACAGTGAAAGTAGATGAACAGAATCAACATGCATTGGTTTGATTACTCATGAGCTATCTCAGGGTCACCGAATAAGTATTGCTTACACTGGATCATTGTGCAAAATGCAGTTGCTACTATAAATCTGAAGAGGAGTGAAGACAAAGAGAGAAGATGGAACGTGAAAGAGAATAAAGGGGGAGATGATTCCTTACATGAAGTCTCAGCTCTAGGATTTAACAGCTCTCAGCTGGATGCATAACTGAGGATCCTTGTATTCACTGTCCCTTCTCAAAAGCTTCTTTGGTCCAAACACATGCCTAATTTACCTAATTATTAACTTTCTATTGGATCTACCAAGTTCTTTCTTCATTTCCCAGTTATACATTTCTTTGCCCAGCAGTCTATGTTCACTTCTTTTTTTTTTTTTTTCCAGCATGAATTAAGCTGGTTAAGCACTGGATGTTTTTTTATTTTAATTTTTGTTAGAGTATAGTTGATTTACAATGCTGTGTTAGTTTCAAGTGTACAGCAAAGTGAATCAGTTATACATATATATGGGTGCATGTGTGTGTGTACACGCGTACATGTGTGCAAGCACACTGATTTAGTTGTGTCTGACTCTTTGTGATCCCATGAACTGTAGCCCATCAGCTTCCTCTGTCCATGGAATTCTCCAGGCAAGAACACTGGAGCAGGTTACCATTTCCTACTCCACGGGACCTTCCTGACCCAGAGATCAAAGCTGCGTCCCTTGCATTTCCTGCATTGGCAGGCAGATTCTTTACCACGGTGCCAATTGGGAAGCTCTACACATACATATATCCAGTCTTTTTGACTGTTTTCCCATATAGGTCATTACAAAGTACTGAGTACAGTTCCCTGAGCTATAAGGTAGGTCCTTATTGGTTATCTATTTTATACATAGTTGAGTGTATATGTCAACCCCAGTATCCCAGTTTATCCCTCCTCCCGACTCAGAATTGGGTTTTTGGGGTACCCCAAAGTTTACATCTGTTACCAGTGAAACTTCTGAAAAACTAAAATAATACCTGGGTTTAGGCTGATGAGTATGGTATATTTTTTATCTTGCATTTATATTTTTGTTTAATTTTTCCTGAACGTTCACATATCAAGCACTTTCATATAGTCATCAATTTATTTATTAAATATTTATTGAACATTTACGTATACTAGAGATCCCTTTATGACATACTAGATACAAAGCAGTGACCAAGATAGGCATGTTCTATGCCCTCAGACAACAGATGATCTCATATGGAAGCAGGCATTCTATTAAAAATTACGATGAAATTTGATGACTTCTGTACAGAGCAGTTTTGGGGCTCATGACAGCTACGAGCTGGAGTATCATACAAATCATGTCCTATTTTAATCTGTAGAAGACCTCTAGGAGGAAGGACCTTAAACTGTCTTCTGAATTCTGATTCACAGGCATATTTCCTGACTTTCATAGAATTAGTACCACTGATTGTCTTTGTCTTTCTCTTCAAAACAATTTACTAAGGTATTTTCCTGATATATTAAAATATGTATCCTGTGTTTCACATCCATGTAAATCCTGAATACATAATCTCAGTCATAGTAGAAACGTCATAGAATAAAGGCCATCCACTAAATCAGAGATAGTGAAGTGGTTTCAACACAACTGATGATGCACACTGTGTTGAGAAAGATTCTGGCGTCACATCTGAGATCAGCAAGAAGGACTAATGACAATACCTGGGACATGAAAATAAGAAGAGGCATGGATCCATCTGCCCTCTGTGCTACACTGAGTGCACCCAGCAGCCTCTTTGACTAGACTGAGACCTCCTCCATAAAACTGCATTCCCTGAGGGCTGAAATTTCTACATTTATTTAGGGGCTGAGTCATTATAAACGAGACAGGAAGTTTATATCGCCTCCTTCTCTCCACTGAAAATTATCAGCTAGAAAAATTTTTTGAAATTTAACCCTATACCACATTTTTTAATCAATTGGAAGAGGATTTATAAGGAATTTTCTTGGAAAATGACTCATTTCTATTCTTTATTACAGGGTATCAAACTCTGCCTTTCTAATTCATATAATGTCTTTCACATTCATATGCTGATATTATTATTTTCTAAATTCATACTCCACCCAGAAAAGATGGAGGTGCCAAATGTAAAAAAAAAAAAAAAAAAAAAAAAAAATATATATATATATCAAATTAGCAAGGTACAACACGCAAATGACAAAAAAGGGACTTTTTTTTTTCTACTTTTCACTGTTATTCAACAACTCAAGTACTTACAGGATGAAACTTCATAGAATGAAGAAAAAAGAGTAAAAAATACATTAGTACCCTATTAAGCCATGTGTCACTCCTTATGAAAATGTTTGTCTCTCAGTCATGTCAGCTCTTTGGAACCCTATGGAGTGTAGACTGCCAGGCCCCTCGGTCCACGGAATCTTCCAGGCAAGAACACTGGAGTGGGTATCCATTCCTTTCTCCAGGGGATCTTCCCAACCCAAGGATCCAACCTGGGTCTCCTGCATTGCAGGCAGATTCTTTACTGTCTGAGTAACCAGGGAAGCCCAGAAAAACTCTCAAATTCTGTTTCCTTCAGTAAAATCAATAATATGTACCTATAATAACTGAATTTTTCACCTGCACAAAATGGCAAATTGTTGTAACATTTGTTCTAATAATATTTTCCTTTGTTCCCTAAGGAAAAGGTGTTTTCACAATTTTCTCTTTACTAGTGCGTTTCTTAGGTCTTTCTCCACACCCCCGCCCCGGGCACTATTTGTGCTGAGTAACTTGTGATTTCACATGCTTATTTGGCACTTTCCTAAGTGCTTATAAAAAGCCTTTCAAATAATCATTCAACCAGATTAAAATTTTAGAAGAGAATGAGATTGGTACTTTTGCCAGGCATAGGGTGGGCAACATTGAAAGAAAATGGTTAATGTTGTCTATACTACTTACAATGATTCACGGTGAAAAATGTGTCTTAGTTTATTGCCTCCATCTGAACAGCAAATCTATGTAGAAAATCTGATCAAAGCACACTCTTTAATAATGCATCATCTCTTACTATTGACATTCTTAAGTTGTGTTGACTTTTACAACACTGGTAATGGTGAGAGAAGCCTAACATTAATAAGTGAACTGATATTTAAAATATATATGCTCCACCTGAGTCTTTGGAAAGTCATTTGAATGCTGTCTTAGGTCAAATATATTGTGGGGGAAAAAATCTCTCCCAGTGGCTGAGGGATAAAAATGTAGCTAAATGTAGACCAGTAATCGTCTCTGTGCATTTTCCTCTCATCTAGTAGAATCTCACTGCCGTGTAGCACGTTTGCACTTTAGCTGTTGGGTACCCAGTGGATTGGTCATGAGTGTCTGATCTGTGAGTGCTGAGTTTTCTGATTTCAACACCAGCAAAGGTGTTCCAAGACTGTTGTCTCCTCCTCGGTATTCTAATGACCTTTCAGCACTGAATTGAGATAAAGCAATGGATGCCACTAATAGAATTTGCTGCAGGGAGGCTCATGGTGAATTGCTGACTTCACCATGAACTCTAGTGCTATAGGACACGAAAACAAAGCTACGGTGCAGGAAAGAACAGTGAATGGAGCATAGGAAAAAAGTACAATTTTTAAAAAAAATTAATCTGAATATTCAGACTGTGTAAAAACATTATGTGGTTTAACATGTAACAATTGTGTTCCTGAAATCTGAAGCCAGGCTGGTGTCTTCTTAGGTGAAATAAACACTATGGCAATGCACATGTTTTTATGCCGCTTTGCAGGGCTGAGGACGGTATTATACATTATAATAAACAAAATGCAGGAATGTCACAGTTGGCTAAATTCCTATCAATTATGAACTTAATTTTTACACACATTTAATACTTATCTCATTTCAGACTTGGCTATACTGAGAAATTTTCTTTTAAAGAAAAATGGTTTATACAGTTCACTTCCTACCATAATCAAGGTCTTTCTAACCTGATATCTGAAGGTTATGCTTCAGTGAATAATTCAGTAGGTTAGTGAAACTCTGGCAGCAAAGAAAGTGCTAATCTTAGATTGAAGCTGTGAGGGATATTAAGAAACAATTGCAAAAAGTGACATATTTAATAGAGAAAGATTACGCTGTGCTACATCTATTTAATTTGAATTGAATAAATTTTGCCAGTATTTTATGAGATGCAGACTAGAAATTATGTGAAACTTCATAGTGTCACTTTATGAGAGAAAAGAAAGGTCTCAAATATATTTTATTGTGATTTTGAAGACGTCTCTGTCATTGAAGAAAATTTTGAGGAAACTGGAAAAAAATTCACTGTGGAACTTTATTCATTTGAATTTTAAAATAAAGAATCAGAGAAGGTGATTTACCAAGAGATAAATAAAGTGTGGAACTAAAAGGAAATCATGTCATATGAGTCCTTGAAATCAGGGAATTCCTTCTGGACTGTGACTGAGTGAGGCTGGCTTCCTTCTTCATTTTTCAAGGGAAATTTAGTTGATCTGGCTGAGACAAGTCTGAAATTATGAATAATTGCAAGCGCTAAAATGATAGGGAGCAGTGTGTGACCTTAATCACTAAGTAGAACCTCATATGAACCCATATCTGACATTTACAATTATGTTTTGCAATGTGTACATCTGACCTAATCTCTGAAAAAGAAAACATAAATGCTTCTAATACTTAACCTATCACTGCTTAAGAACTTTAAAATGGCATCTTCATTAATAAATTCACTTGAATGATATTTATCTGTGGGGGAGACTGCAAGTATAAATATGTTTCAGAATCTGCTCTCTCTACCCAGACTGTGTTCCATGAAAAGTAGGATTCTATTTTAAACAATCTTGGGGAAAATATATACTCTATCTTCTTCTTGGCCATTCCCTTCTTGAAGGGATCTTCCTGACCCAGGGATTGAACTCAGGTCTCTTGCACTGAAGGCAATTCTTTACTGTCTGAGCCACCAGAGAAGCCCCATCTTCTTCTTCGCTGTTCACAATATGATTTAACACGTGAAAAATCTAAAATAGCCTTCTGGAAAACAAATTAAATTTTTCAAAGTATAAATGAATCAAAGTAACATTTTTTAATCTCGCAGTTCCAAATTCAACTTCTACAGTCTCTCCTCTTCCATATAACACCTATCTTGAAAATACACTTTTGGAAATTGTTCCTTATATTGTTAGATGGGTGAAGTCGCTCAGTCATGTCCAACTCTTTGTGACCCCATGAACTGTAGCCCACCAGGCTCCTCTTTCCATGGGATTTTCCGGGAAAGAATACTGGAGTGGGTTTCCATTTCCTTCTCCATATATTGTTATAAGGGACTGAGTGTTATGTGCTGACACCCTAACCCCCAATGTGGTGGTATTGGGAGGTGAGACTTTGGGAGGAAATAAAGTAAGGCTTGGACATTAAAGAAACTGCCTGCAATGCGGGAGACCTGGGTTCGATCACTGGGTCAGGAAGATTGCCTGGAGAAGAGAAGGGCTACCCACTTCAGTATTCTTGCCTGGAGAATTCCATGGACAGAGGAGCCTGGTGGGCTATAGTCCATGAGGTCACAAAGGTGTACATGATTGAGTGACTAAGGTAAAGAAGCCGTAGAGAGGAAGCCCTATGATGCAGTCAGTGCCCTTACAAGAACAGGAAGGGCCCCAGAATTCCCTTCCCATGTGCACAAGCACCCAGGAAACGCCATGTGAGGACACATTAGAAGTTGGTCTACTGCATGCCAGGATGGTCTTCATCAGAACCCAACCCATGCTAGCACCCTGGTCTTGGACTTCCAGTCTCCAGAACTGAGAGAAAATAAATGTCTCTTGTTTAAACTCTTATGTTATGTTGTCATAGCAGCCTGAACAGACCAAGACAATCACCTTGTCACTTTCCATTTTTTATCATATTTCACTTATATCATATTCTTGAATCACAAATTGTCTTTGGTCCTTAACTTGCATAGGGATGTGCATCACAATCTTTTAAAAGGCAGAGGTGAGTTAACATGGAAAGGACAATGACCCAGGTTTTGCTGCTACCTATCCTGGAGTAATTAGTCTACTCACCGAAAACAGTATTAGTTACATTACACAGCTAAAGTGACATGAAGATTAAATAAGTCACCTCGTATAAAATTTTAAAAGAGCTGGTGCAGTTGGTAGACAATTAGTTTCCACCAAGACACCATTATGATCATTATTAAAGGAAATCTAAAAACGAAGACTACTGGACCTCTGTGGGTATGCACGCATGTGCTATAATGATATCAAAAAAAACTTTGAAAACAGATTCACCTGTACCATCCAAAAAAGAGGAGATATGTGTATATATATGGCTGATTCACTTTGCTGTACAGTAGAAAATAACACAACACTGTAAGGCAAATATGTGCACATGTGTGCCCTGTCCCTCAGTCTATTCGCAACCTATGGATGGTAGCCAACCGGGCTCCTCAGTCCATGGCATTTTCCAGGCAAGAATATTGAAGCAGGTTTCCATTTCCTACTCCAATCAAAA
Organism: Oryx dammah; assembly: GCF_014754425.2. Taxonomy (NCBI): domain Eukaryota; kingdom Metazoa; phylum Chordata; class Mammalia; order Artiodactyla; family Bovidae; genus Oryx; species Oryx dammah. The sequence goes on along the minus strand of NW_024070203.1, from coordinate 50,801,252 downwards.
TTAAAGCAACACAAAACAAAAAACAACTTTGCAACATCATGGCATAGTAGGTAGCCTTAGGAAAGAAGTGTGTGGGCTTTCTGATCTCTTTCCTTCTTAGCCTTATGGCAGATTGAGTATCAGTTCAGTTCAGTCACTCAGTCATGGCTGACTCTTTGTACCTCAAGGACTGCAGCACACCAGACTTCCCTGTCCATCAACAACTCCCAGAACTTACTCAAACTCATATCCATTGAGCCAGTGATGCCATCCAACCATCTCATCCTCTGTCATCACCTTCTCCTCTTGCCTTCAATCTTTCCCAGCATTAGGGTCTTTGCATCAGGTGGTGAAAGTATTGGAGCTTCAGCTTCACCATCAGTTCTTTCAGTGAATACTCATGACTAATTTCCTTTAGGATTGACTGGTTTGATCTCCTTGCAGTCCAAGGGACTCTCAGCACCACAGTTCAAAAACATCAATTCTTTGGTGCTCAGATTTCTTCATGGTCTAACTCTTACATCCATACATGACTACTGGAAAAACTTGCTTTGACTAGACAGACATTTGTTGGCAAAGTAATTTCTCTGCTTTTCAATACACTGTCTAGGTTGGCCATAGCTTTTCTTCCCAGAAGCAAGCATCTTTTATTTCATGGCTGCAATCACCACCTGCAGTGATCTGAGCGCCCAATAGTCTTTCACTGTTTTCGGTGGTTCCCCATCTATTTGTCATGAAGTGATGGGACTGGATGCCATGATCTTAGTTTTCTAAATGTTGAGCTATAAGCCAACTTTTTCACTCTCCTCTTTCACTTTCATCAAGAGGCTCTTTAGTGCCTCTTTGCTTTTTGCCATAAGGGTGATGTCCACTGCATATCTGAGGTTACTGATATTTCTCCTGTCAGTCTCGATTCCAGCTTGTGCTACATAGAGCCTGGGATTGTGAATGATGTACTCTGCATATAAGTTAAATAAGGAGGGTGACAATATACAGCCTTGACATACTCCTTTCCCAGTATGGAACCAGTCAGTTGTTCCATGTCTGTTTCTAACTGTTGCTTCTTGAGCTGCACATAGATTTCTCAGGAGGCAGGTAAGGTGATCTGGTATTCCCATCTCTTTAAGAATTTTCCATGGTTTGTTTTGATCCACACAGTCAAAGGTTTTGGCGTAGTCAATAAAAAAAAAAATCAGCTACAGGCCTATGGCAGACTGAGAGGGAAAATCCTGCCTGTTCAATTACTATGGCAGATGCTATCAGTTCCTTTGCTACATCCTTGAAACTTACTTGTTTGGTGTGCTCCTGCCAACTTCCAGTTGCTAGCCTGCCACCTGTGAGTGTTATATGCCTGAGAGGGCTGTGATCTGGCCAGTTGGCCCACATGAAGCAAGGTGGATGGGGAAACCCATACCAACCCTACTCCCCATTCTTTAAGAAACAACTCTTGAGAGTTGGGTATAAACCTTCCAGTTCACTTGCTGTTGGGTGGGATCATTCTGAGTGCATTTTTCAGATCTGGATTAAGTTAAATCCTTGCTTTGTTTTCGATGTTTCCTGCCAGTGGTTCACAGTAACAAACCTGCCTGCCATTTGGGAGAGCTGGATCCCTGGGTCAGGAAGATCTCCTGGAGAAGGAAATGGCAACCCACTGCAGTATTCTTGCCTGGAGAAACCCATGGACAGAGAAGCCTGGCAGACTGCAGTCCATGAGTTCACAGTGGTCACATGCGTCTCTCTCTCACACACAGATACACACACATACACACACACATGCACATTGCAAATAAACTATTTGCCCTTGAAGATTTGTCTCAGAATCTGCTTATAGGAAAACCCAACCTAAGACAACTGGGACTCCTTAGAGTAAAAAGGAGGCAGTTCAAGTGGGCTGTGATGAACCCGCATGTAAACAGCTTCTTCAGAAGTGTTCTGAAGTCTAGGCTTGTGACGGCAATTATGAGCCCCAACTAATCCCATTGCCTTTGCTGTGAACATTATGAAAACTAATATAAACAAAACATGAGAACTGAATCCACACTGTATGTAATGGAAACTTTAACTCATACAGCATTATAGTTGACACTTGAGTCAAAGCCATCTCATATCTCTGTATTCCACATTGAGAGAGTCCAAAAGTCCTTCTGGAATTTTCTGAAATTACCAATAAAAGGAAGTTAAATGTTAGTCACTCAGTCGTATCCGACTCTTTGTGACCCCATGGACTGTAGCCCCCCAGGTTCTTCTGTCCAGGGAATTCTCCAGGCAAGAATACTGGAGTGGGTTGCCATTCCCTTCTCCAGGGGACTTTCTGGACCCAGGGATCAAACCCCTCTGCATAGCAGGCAGACTCTACCATCTGAGCCCAGAGAGGAATGTAAATGTTCGCAGCACACTTGCCTCTTGGACCATGCTTCTATGCAAGTCTGTTTAATTTATATAAAATTCCACTCACACCAATTAGCAGTAAGTATAGTAACTGGTGAAAACTGGGGAGGGTGGAAGGTGAGAAATGGTTTACATGGGACGAGAAGTTATTGTTTTTCCACAGAGCTTTCGGCAATCCTATGTCAAAATATTACCTGGCTACTATGTTCTCTGGGGTATAAAATATTTCTGCATGATAACAGATTCCATGCCAGCTTTACCTAAACCCATCCCTTGAGGCATACTGTCTGTCCTGCTGCAATCCATCTTTCTTTCTCCTCCTTTTCATCCCCCTCTTTGAGAAACAAATTGTTGCTTAGACCCTGAAAACTTCACTATTTCCCCTGAAGTCACTGCAAGTTATTTTTTCCCCTTTAAGGAGTACTTTGGTGACACTTCTTTATATTTTTACTTTTTACTTTATACATATATTGCTAACAGTTTCTTGTTCTAATTATGTAAGCAACCTCCACAGTAATTGTTTTTGTAATTACTGACCCTTCTCACTTTGCTAGAGTTAATAAAAGTGGTAAAAATTATAGAGCTCAATGCTATGAGACAAACAGGTGAACATTGCTTATTAGTTATAAATTTATTTTATGTGAATTAGAAGCAATAAAACTATAATTCAAACTCAAAGTTTCAAAGAACTCAATCATATAAGAAGAAACTACTAGCATAAAATCTAATTCAAATTAAAATCAATAGAAATAAAAATATTATAAAGAAAATACTTCTGGCATGGCCAGTTGTCCTACCAAGAATTATAAAGGTGATGTTTGACTGAATAAATGAAATTTGAGAAATATTCCCCTAGAGTAATGGTGATGTGTTTAATAAACAAATGGCTGGGAGATTGTTTGTTATCATTCAGGTCCTGTTTTATTTGTCTCAAAGTTTTATATATTTTTGGAAAATATATGCTACTCTCAACTGGACTGTTAAAGTTATTTTAGCAGATCTGATACACTGATTTAAATTCATTGTGACTTTCCACTGTACCAAGTGTTCCAAGCTGAATACTGACCCTATTAAGAAAAGTGATATTGCTCTAATTGTTTTATTTAATACTTCACACATTTTTGCAAACACATACATAGCAGAAGATAGACACATACATAGATAGATAATAGATGTAAAGTTATAAGTATAGGTAGTCATATTTTCAACCATGATGCTCTTTTGCTGGCTTCTCTTTAATATTCCCCTCTCAACATATAGTCTTCTATGTTCTTCCAGAGTGAGTCAGTTTCTCTAGACTACTGTGAATTTGAAATATAAAGAATAAATTCCAGGCTAATTACTATCTCAAAGAAGTTTTTATTTATTCTATGGTTGTTCAATCCAAAATTCTTGTTCTTTGCTCCTCCCCAAACTTCAAAATGCATGACTAAAACTGATCTTCATGCCACTATACTAGAATTGCATTATTTAACAGTTTTGGAAACTTTATCAGTTACATTTAGATTGGTCCCCAAAACTGGGGACAGGAGAAGATGAAAGTTATAGCAACTTTCCAGAATGCTTCTGGATATCAGTGGTCTTTCTTTCACTAAATATTGATCTAACATTATGCTTAGATTAACATAAATTAAGACAAAATGAGTCTTGATGTACAACAAAATTAAATTATATTTTTTACTTGCCCAGCTTCAGAGTGAATGCAATAAAGTGCCCACATTTATACTAAATATTAAAATATTTATCTAACACTGACTGAATAGGCTACAGCCTAATTTCAAACTTTGCCATCAGTGCAACTTATTGAAAAAAAAAAGAGACTAAAAAAAATAAACAAATTTGTCTCCACCTGTATTTGTTATTACCTTGTCTTTGAACAATATTTCATACTTTAAAAATATTGTCCATATATTCCTAACAAACAAATCAACTGAGTAGTTTATAGCATCACACCAGATTCATCAGTTAGGTCATAGACAGATGAGAGAAACATGTAACTCCTTAAGAATGACAAACACACTTATTTCTGTCTCCATTCCAATCCCTCCTGCTTTGATTACACACCCATCTGGTTGGCCATCTGGTTGGCCATGGACAAGTGGATCTATAATGAAAAAAGAAGTAGCTAGGGCTTCCTGGGTGCCTCAAATGGTAAAGAATCTGTCTGCACTGCAGAAGTCCCAAGTTCAATGCCTGCGTTGGAAGACCCCCTGGAGAAGGGCAGGGCTACCCACTCCAGTATTCTTGCCAGAGAATCCCATGGACAGAGGAGCCTGGTGGGCTACAGTCCATGGGGTCACACAGAATCAGACACTACTGAGCGACTAACTCACTTTCACTTCAGCAGCTAGAGAAGGGGTTATGCACTCATACATCTCAACCATCCAACGTTTACCTTAAAGCAAGTATCCGTGCCTTCATCTTGTACCTTCACCAGGTAAAACATTGAGCTCATACATTTACCCAATCACTGCTATTGATACAAATACAAACAAAAGAATGACCTATTGTCCAAAAATTGTGATTCAGTGGCTCTGTTTAGACACCTCATAGAAAGGACATTTGTCTTTTCAGACACCAGCCTTTCCACTTCTGCCCTAAATCCTGTAATTTTCACTTACCTTCTATTTCATTTCCTCTCCATCCATCCATCTCCTCACTTCTGCCTTCAAGCACACCCAGGACATTTGCTATTAAAAGAAAAAAAAATTCAACACTGTAGCTTCCAACTAGTATTTATTTTATTTTTCCTCCCATTGCATTTTTTTAAGCTTAATGTTCCACAACCTCTCTCTAGATAAACTTTAAACAATACATATTATAAATACTTGAATATCTATAAAAGTTTAAATCTATTAAACAGTGAAAAATCACTCTTTTTACCAGCTTCCACTAGTACCTAGCTCTCTTTCCCAGAGGCAATCATTTTCATCACTGTGTGTTCTTCCGAAGGTGGCCTAAACATGTTTAAGCATATGTTTATGTCCTGTTTGTTTTTTACACAACTGATTAATTGCAAGGCATCTTGTTCCATGTGTTGCTTTTTTTTTTTAACCTGATGTTAATATACCTTGGAGGCTGCAGAATATCTGTACATATGAAAACACCTAGGTTTATTTTTTGTTTATTTGTTTGTTTGTTTTAAGAGATGCTCAGCAGTCATTACATGTGACTATTATCATTTATTTACCTGTAAATTAGCACATAGGTGTCTCAAAATTTGATATTTCAGTAATACTGCCACTAATACCCTCTACATAATTCATTTGGCAAGTTTAAGAGGGGCTTCCCAGGTGGTGCACTGGTTAAAGACTTTGCCTGTAATGCAGGAGACACAAGAGATGAGGGCCTGATCCCTAAGTGCAGAAGATTCCTTATAGTAGGAAATGGCAACCCACTCCAGTATTCTTCCTGGAGAATCCCATGGATAGAGGAGCCTGGTGGGCAACAGTCCATGGGGTTGCAAAGAGTTGGACACAACAGAGTAACTGAGTACAACACACGCATGTGTAAGATACACTTCTAGGGATGAAATTGTTCACTTAAAAACAGAATTTAAAAAATCATTTAACCTTTCTCTCTGAATTAGTCTATATTCTAGTCAAAATAACTCAGTAATCCTTACTACCTAGTTACTCGCCTGCCTTTACTGCTTTTCGTGTCCATTTTGTGCACTTCTCTTTAAATGCCCTTGGCACTCTTTTCACAAACTTATCTTCTTTTCAATGAACCAAAATCCTTCTCCTTCATGAACCATCCTCTAATTCTTCATCTGGCAAGGACACACCCCTGTTTCTTAATACTGCCATTAAATCTCATTTACAATTAACTGTCATGCCATTTACTACTCTCAACTTGGTAATTTAGCCATTTGCATTAGTACTTTAGTTCCCCCCTAGTGTCGGAGAAGGCAATGGCACCCCACTCCAGTACTCTTGCCTGGAAAATCCCATGGGCGGAGGAGCCTGGTGGGTTGCAGTCCATGGGGTTGCACAGAGTCAGACATGACTGAAGCGACTTAGCTTAGTTTAGTGTCTTAGAAGGCAGTCCATACCTTCTTGTTTGTTTCTTCCTTAGTTGCACTTAGCCCAGGCCTGTATATTAGTAAATGTTTGTTGCATGAGTATATTATTAAATAAATTAATGAAAGTGAATAAATGAACAAGTGAAAGAAATCTAAGTTTTGCAAAGAATCACAATTCAGTCTGAGAAGGCTGTGCGTATCCTTCCAGAATTTTTTTCTTTTTATCTGCCTGATAATTTTTATTTTCAAGGCCACTGTTAGATGAATAAAATCTTACGGTACTTTGAATCCCTTCCAGATTGAGATAAATTGCAATCCCTTCAGATTTAGCATTACCCCTACATATCTGACATCCAAACGAAGATGGCATTAAGAAAATATTTTTCTATTCTAGTTGTGTATACAGGGTTAGATATTAATTCCTGTCACTAATAGAGAACAAACGCATAGCTCATGAAGAAGAATCTCTTCTATTCATCATTGTTTGCGGAAGTTTTGCCTTCCCTGCTCGCCTCTGTTATTTTCTTCTAGAGTCTAGATTCTACTGAGGTTTGAGGAAAAAACCTAGACCTCATGTTAAGCAAACTACAGGGCCTCTGATTAGCTGTGAGAGACACACATTTGTGAGAATTACTATCCTAAAGCATCGCTGACCACATTTGCCACCACTCACTATACAAATAACAGAATTGGAGATTTTGTGGAATGAAACTCTGCCTTTCTCAATAAGACAGACTAAGGCAATAAACTAGCTCAAATGTTTAACTATTATAAGTATTTTTTTTTAATTTTAGACGTTCTCAAATTTTGCCATTAAAAAAACGGCTTAAAAATGTAGATAATAGGATATTGTGATATTTTTAAAATTACATTAGAAATGACAAGACGGACTGCTGTCCTAACTCTGCCTCTGTCACATTGTCCGGTCAGTTATCTCTCTGTCCTCCATCTTCTCATTGAATAAATAACGATTTAGACTAGAAAATTTGAAGGTCCATTTAAGTCCTAATGATCTATTTAGGAATGGAGCTCTGGAGATAGAAAACCTGCCTCTCAGATACAGTTCCACTGTGTCGTGCTAAGTGAGTCTTGGCAAGTTATTTAAGTCTCTGTGCCTCCATTGCTTTCTCTCTTTTTTTTTTTTTCATTTGGGGCTAATGATGCCTGCTTTATACAGTTATTGTGGGGTGCAAATAAAACAAAGTAAGGGAAACGAATTGCAAATTCCAGAGTCACTGCATGCAAATAGTAGTTATGAAAATAGTATTGGTATTTCTGCCTTAATTATGAATGGAGACAATGCTCATTTTTCTTGCACAGTGTTTTATTAGGTAGCATGTTTGGTGAATAAAGCGTGGCATGGCACACTGTCTCCATAACCTACACTCTATTTTTTTATAAGGTTCAAAACTCTGGGAAAGTCAAATTATATCTTTTAGCCACAAGCTTTCAATACCCTAGGATACAAAAAAAAATCTTTTTTTTTTAAGAGAATGGAATAAATGCTAATATAAAAGAAGAGTGTCAAATGCCCTGCAGGAATATTTGAAAATAAGCCAACTAATATCAAGAAGTGCTTAAACATTTTTAGACTCTCTGTATTTCTAATAGTGGGTAATAGTTTACATTTAAGTTTCAGACAGTTTTTAAGGACTTCACATGCATTAATTCAATTAATTTCAAAATGAAAAAATTATCATTTTAATTTTATACTTGAGCTTAATTGGGGAATACTTTAAATAATTTGATCAAAGTCAGATTACTAGGTAACCTAGTCACCATTTCAATTCACACAATTCAAGTCATCATCAGAGATTATGATTGTACCTGGCTCAGAAAAGGTGTTGAATAACAACAACAACAAAATGTAGCTTAGTAGTAAAAATTACTCCCCACTCAGATATCCTAAAGAGTCATACAAATAAAATTTAGTGTTAAGACTTATTATTCTTGCATTTTTAAATATAGTTTGAAAATAATGGAGAGTCTATATGAGACAAGAAGTCTGTATGCAGCAAAAGGAGGTGGGAAAGACCATTTACAAGTTCATGATAATTTTTGTTTCAGGCAAATTAGCCACTGTCTTGCATTTATCATTTCTGTAGAAGATGAACATTGATATTAACTGCTATTTGATAACCAGTATCAATACCACTTATAATAGTATCAGTATCAAAACAGGTTAGCATTAGTACACAAAAAAATATTTCTGATCATCAAAACTATAAACAAAAATGCACCATCCAATTATTTTCTTTGATTTTTCTTGCATTTCTTAAAAATATTGCCAAACATTGAGAAGCAGTGGAAAAAAAAATGAATTATTAACACTTGTCTGCCCTTTGAAGCAACAATAGTTATATTGTTATTATTTTCCATTTCTTTATATAAGTATGAAGATTGACTCTATTTATGTTTTGATGATTTACTATGTTTGATTATAAAATGTAACAAGTTCAGCATCAGTAATATTTGTCTCTATTTCAATTAGAAACTAAATGAAAAGTTTAAAACCACCAAACAGTTATCATTACAACAATATTACCAAATAGAAGCAACTGGAGATTTTGAGACAGTAACTTGCCTTAAATGCTTTGGACTTAAAAAGCTTTTAGAATCTAAGAGCAATTATATCACTGATTTTAACAACATGAATAGGTCACTGAAATTGGAAAAGATGGTATTGCTCAGAGCATGATTTATTTACTTTCCACAGATGAAATGTTATTTTATTTTTTAAAAAATAAGGTTGCTTGAAATCTTGCTAGCTAAAGTTACATTGAGCAAGGTAATATAGAATTAAAGGATCAGAAGGACAGACAATCCCAGAAAATGAGAATAACGTTTCATCAAACCTAAGACACTGGGTGCAATTACATACTATCAAATATATGGGCTTGATGAATCCAGTTCCCTTTGTGTGTGTGTGTCTGTGTGTGTGTATATTTCAGCATGTCTTTGGTACAGATGCTGTCATTTACAAATGCACCTTTGTGTGCACATGTCACAATAGTTGTGAAGAGGTATTGGCAGAAAGATCCTTAAACAGGAGGATTGTAGTTCCTGGGAAGAGAGGGAGGGAGGCTATTCTCTAAGCATTAGCTACTGTGCTTGCTAACTCAGAACTTCACTTTAAACTAGCTTTTGAAATTGTACCCCCCTACCCCCCGTAGATTTAAGGCAGTTAATATAGGTCCTTTGTTTTATGTCTAGTTTGTTCTTAAGTGGGGAAAAATATCCTTCAGTCTTCTGTCCGAAGAGTTTAAACTCCCCCGTTACCAGAAAGGTACTTGAACAAGGTTCACAGGAAACCCTGCATCCTCTTGCAAAACAAGAAACTAGGAGAAAATGCTTGCTTTATTTCTAGCAATATATAATTAGCAAACCATTCTCCGTAAAGCAAGCAAATAGAATATGAAATACAGAAACAGAAACAAATAGAGTCCTCTTAAAAAAGGATACTCCTCTTATTTCTTGGTTTTTTAAAATGAAACCCTTAACTCTTTTTTGTAGGTGATGTACAAGTGGCATAAATCGCATTATAAAAAACCTCATATAAATGCATATACATATATATGTACATGTATTTATACTCATCTAGATAGATTTGGATATCCATATGGATAGATACAAATATATATCTACCTAGATGGATAGATAAAGATTTAAATATAAATATACATTAAGAGAAGAAAGAGAACAAAAGAAAGGAAAGAGAATGGAAGGAAAGAGCAAGAACGAAGTGGGGAGGGGGGAAAGGAGAGAGAGAGAAAGACAGATTTTTATGAAGAGGGGATCTTGCAGGATCTGAGAACCACTTCATTTGCTTTCATACCCTTTGCTTCTTAGCAGCTATAGAGCTGAGTGGAGTATTCTCACCAGGCTTAGAGAAAAAAGGAAAATTTCTTGCCTCTTTTTCTCTAACCCCTCCAATTAAATCCCTGCCAACAACCTGTACTTAGTCTCAAAGCATCTCTACATAATGCGGGGGATTATGCTGAACTATACTCTGAAATTGAGAATACCCATTCAATTGTGTATTTCCATATAGAGAAGACATTATAAAAATGAAACCAATTCTATCAATAGTTTATATTTTAGAATCTATAATAAAACATAGAAACAACAACAACAAAGGAAATGTAGATTGATACACAAATACTATTCAGGCAAATATAGATTGACATCACAGTATTTATGAAACACCAATTAAAAGATGCATGTTCTAATTGCGACGATGAATATTCCTTTCACAGAACATCATAAATGCTCAAGTTGTCCTCAACCTAAAGAAAAAAAATATAATTATATCGCCACCTAGTGGATACCACTGGCAAAGCAGGTGTAAGAAGTAAAAGCTAAAAAATTCTCACCACATAACAAAAAGCAGCAAATCAGGCTTGTTATAAAAATCTCGAAAATGAACCCCAAATTAATTTGTGATGTTTTGCAGGCTTTCAGAAATACTAGGGTACTCCTATTTTCAATGTTTTGTACTGAACAGCGTTATTCTGTCTCTCTGGATTTCAGGAAAAGGTGCCCGCTTCTCTTTCATAGGCAAGGTGTCTTCACTGAGCAGCATTAAGTCGACTTTATGTTATGCATTTGAACCATGCATTGAAGCTGGTCTTAGACAGAGAAATATGTACTTTAAATGGAACTGAAGATTAATCTGTTTGATTTGTTGTGTTTTGGCAGTATATATTGCCTCTTAAATTTTTGTCTGAAGAACAATGAGCTTGATGATTATCACTAGAAGCCAAAGGATATTCCAGATAAAGCAAAAATTAAAATTATAAAGAGATCTTTGCATTATATTAAGGGCCTGCTTATTAGCAATTATTTTGACATTAATGAGGGAAAAGCTCAGACAAACTCATTCAAAACTAAAGCTATACAGAGAGGTTATTTGGTGCAATTTAATTTCTTTAAAAAAAAAAAAAAGCTGTAGCATTTTTTAACCAACACAAACATTTTTACCGTAGGACCCAATGAAAAATTTTATTTTGTCTCTCTCCCTTAAGTGTTCAAGGGAATGTTATAAATATTTAAAAGCTGTGATTTACAGCTATAAGTTCTAAAAGCAGTGGACTGAAATAATCTTTACCATGTAATATGTTTAGCACAATAATGTTCATCACAAAGACGTATATTTGGTGTATGTTTTGAGGGGAGGGTGAAAATGCACTTACTGGAAAGCCAGTGAATAGATAGCAATAAAATGCCATGATTTCTCAACATTCAAAAAGTATATTAAAATACATCATTGCTAGTAAACCAAGATCATTGATAGTTTTAAAGAAATTGTTGGATCCAAACTAGGGATGACTTTTAAAAATCATAAATTTTTTTTTTAAATAATGTACAGAAAAAAGAATTGTTTAGAATTAAACAGTAAAAAGTAGTAGAGCTTATATATTCTCCATGGTAGACAGGGATGAGGACGTGTAATTTATGGACTAGATATTCTACGTATCTAGAAAGGATATTATTAATCCTAGAAAAAATTATTCAACAATAAAGTTATACCACTAAAAATTATAGTTGCAGGTAAAAAAGTAAAATAAAATAGCAGCAGGGAAAATAAAATTTCAAAATAGTCCCTCAACTGATATGCTAAGATTGATTTCATTTGTGCTGTTTTTTGCTTGTTGTTTCTTTATATTTCTCCTTTGCTTTTGCTTTTAAGTTTTCAGATCTGAAATATCATGTATTTCTAAGTAACAGAACAGCTTTTGGAAAACGTTTTCACAAGGCTAGCACATTTAATATCCTGCTACCTAACTCTACCATTTTCAAAACTGGTATTAAAAACAATTTTCTAATTTAGTAACAAGTAAAAGAACAAAAACTTATAAAAATTTTTTTCATAAAGATTCTCTCTTTAAAATTTGACTGGCATGTTTCTGATCCAAAGATCAGAAATTGAATTACGTATATCAGTATTTGGTATAATATTTTAAGTCTGTATCATGGTAACTGAGAAAGCTAATTTACTAATATAGCTGCTTCCAGCATATAATAACAGAAATGAGACTCTTTTCTACAGATACATCCCTGCAAATGTTTTTGAAATTTTTCCCAGGCCTTTGTCTCCTTTCTTGTGAAACTAAATATAGATCCTATGCCTGCTGTTTTCCTTCTACTAAAGATTTAAATTTAAGAAATAATAGATGCCTGTCTAGACAACCCTAAAATTGTTTTACTTACTGATGTATGGATGACTGATAAATGTCATCTTTTCTGCCTGCAGTGCATTTTGAATCTAGTCTACTGACATTTGTCTGTAGGTTGACCTGGGTCTGCATTTTAGATTTACATGAAACATTTAAGTTTTACAACTATAAACCTCTCTATTTCATTGTTCTTACTCTACATCCAATACAATAAAACAATTAGATCCTCTACCATGTTTCTTCCTCTTCACATGGATGTTTTTAATTAAACCAGCAGGGAAGATTGTAATCAAACGAAAGGCAATGGAATTTACTTCATCCCTTACCTAGTGAAACAATTATTAAATTCCCTAGCTTCATATTTCTCATACCGATAAAATTAAATCTGCAGCTCTGCTAGGAAGAGTGGGGGAAAAAAAGAGCAGTGCCAAGTAATCAAAGCCTATAGGTCTTCAGAACAATAATGCAAAATATATAACTCTGTTGTCTGGAAAATTGTTAGCTTACTCCTGTAGATTTCATATCAGTTTTCCTTATTTTCACTTTATTGGGAAGTGTTCCTATATTTTACACATAATAACAGAACAGTAGCCCTTAGAAATGTGGTTATAAGACCTAATTAGGTTATTTCTGAACAATGTTTTTATAGAATAATGGTTTACCTTGAGTTGACCCACGGTTCTATTGAAAGAAATAGGTTTTTTGCTTATGTTATATTACAAACGTGAAATTACCAAGAACATGAATACGAAGAAGTGCTTTGCAAGCTGTGTGTCTATGAGTCTTTGTTAGACATCTCATTACCCTGATACACTGTGACATGTGACATTCCCACTTTTCACCTTTTACACTGCTTACAATGCTTGGACAAGTTTAAAAATTTATACAGAAAACAATCATCCTTACATTTTTAACATGTAGACAAAACAATTTACATAATCCCTAGCCAATAAAGAAACAAAGAATTTGAGCAGCTAGAGAAGTGATAGTTCAATAATATGAACAATGATTCCTGACAGCATTCCATCTAATTTAGGTTTGCACTAGACATTTAGCTGGCAATAACTGGTAAAAACGTTTTTCCTATGTCCATACTTCGTAGCACTTATCTCAAATATATCAGTCTCCATCACTTGACTATGAGATTAAAAGCAGAAAACATAACATTTGTCACTATCAAATGCTTCCCTCATGGTAGGCATTCAATCAATGTTAAATGGATTAATGGATTAATTAATATTAAAGGAATGAATAAATATGATGACAGTTGAAATGTTTGATATTATGCCACCAAATCCAGACTCCATGCTCTTTAACATCAAAATATTAAAAAGCAATAGTTGTTGACTTTCTCCAGAATCATATAAAGGACCTTGAAAGTCACAGGTGAAGTTAACCAGCAGATAAAAGCATGAAGACCTGGAAAAAAAAAAAAAAAAAAACTGTCTGACTGAATTGTGTATTTGGATAAGAGGAAGAAAAAACAATTAAGGTAAATATAATTGCTTAATATTTTAATTGTGAACTTGAAGCTTTAAGCTACATTAATTGAAGGCCCTTAATGAAAATTAGGCTGTAATTCTAACTTCATGATGCTCTCCTTTATGATTTATTTTGTCTGGTTTCAAAATGAGTCCATGTTCTGTGAGGAACATAGACTCTAATTTATGAAGTGATTTATATGGACACATGCAGATGACTTCAGCTGAAACTGGTGTTTGGTCAGGGATCCAGGAAATAGAGTTATATCTGTGGCAAATGTGACTATAGTCAATGCAAATTTTGCAGACAATAAAATTAGTAAGATGATAATGATTTTTGAAAGCAATTTACAAAGATAAAGTATGGTATCTTGCACTGGTTTGGACATAGATTTGGGTACAGGAAGTCAAGAAGAGAGTACAGGAAACTTTAAGAAAAAATCCTTTCAGAATAAAAAGAGAGAGAATATTACCAAAAGGGACATAATGAATGAAATTAGACAAAAGGTAGGTGACTGCATTACTACTCTCCTTAAAGAATTATTATCAATTGACTTATTATTATTGTTCCATCAATTTCTTGTTTATTTGCTGCTAGTTAATGTAAATGGAAAGTAAAAAAAAATTCCTTAAACTTGCAATCAGAATAGATATTTAATAAATTAGAAGATAGATTAAATGAATTTACCTGAATGCAATACAGAAAGAGAAAAACAAATATGAACCCGATTGAAATTTCAAGGCGAGAAGGCAAAGCCACTAAATATATCTAATAGATGTTGTTAAGTCTCACTTTTGATACAATGGAATAAGTTTGTAATGGACTGACCTTCTTACAGGTATATATTGCTTTAAACTCTGGGCAAAATACCATCAAACAGCTACCTTATGGGTTTGAAGAGTCAACAAAAGGAGGCCTATTTTGAATGAGACCAGATGATTGAAAATATAAACTCTAAAGAGGTGATAGCCTGTGGCTTTAGCCTCAGGGCAGGCTCAGTTTGCGACAGAGCACAGGTGGACACAAGCTCCATTAGAAAAACCTACTATATTTCAGGCCTAAAAACTAGCAAGACAGGACAACCAGGGAAGTCACAATGTAAGGGAAACACTAGCATAAAAGAGACAGAAAAGGGAGCCCAGTCCCTTGTGTAACGTCTAGCACATCATAGACACTGATACCAAGCTAACACCAGCAAACGCAAGAAGCAGTCTATAAACAGTCCAGCTAATAAAACCCTCAAACTGAACTGCCCACTGCAAAAAGTTTGTAGTTTGCATCATCACCATGTGAATTCAATGCTAGATCAAAAAGCATCATGATTGTTGGAGGAAGCTAACAGAATCCAGTGACTCCACAACATAACAATCAAAATTCAAGGAATACAGTGCAAGCTTGCTTGTTGAACAAAGGTCATCATAATCACCAGCTGTGAGAGGACACAGATGTTGGTGTGAGACAAGGATTTTAAAGAAGTTATTATAGTTATGCTCAAAGAGTGAAGGAGAATATTTTTGTAATCAAAGAAAAGATAGTAAACTTTCGGTCAGAAATAGAAAATATAAAAAGAATTGTAGAGTGAATTGAATCATGCCTCCCTCCCCTCAAGTATGTTGAAGTCCTAATCACTGGTGCTTGTGTCTCCTAATCACTGGTGCTTCCTCATTTGGAAACAGGGCTTTTGTTGATGTGTTGTTGTTCAGTTGCCAAACTGAGTTTGACTCTTTGCGAATCCATGGACTGCAGAGCACACCCGGCTTCCCTGTCCTTCACTATCTCCTGGAGCTTGTTCAAACTCATGTCCATTTGTTGGTGTAGCTACTAAAAATGAGGTCCTCCTGGAATAGAGTGAGCTGTATATCCAGTTATTAGATTTTTATATAAAAATAGACTCAGACACAGAAGAGACAGGTGGCAGGATGCCTTGCAAAGGCAGAGGTCAAGATTGGAGTTTTGCTGCCACAAGCAAAGGAATTGCCAGAAGAGGTGAGGAAAAAACTCTTTCCAAAAGTCTTTAGATGGAGCATGGCCCTGACTTCTAGCCTCCAGAACTTGGAGAGAAGACATTTCTATTGTATTAAGTCACCCAGTTTGGGGTAATTAGTTATAGCAGCCATGAAAAACAAATGCAATAATCAAATGGAAAGTTTTAAACTGCAATTTAAAAATACAATTCACATACATACACTACTATGTGTGAACTAGACAGCTGGTGGAAATCTGCTATCCACAAGAAGCTCAGCTCGGTGCTCTGTTAAGATCTGGATAAGCAGGACTGAGAGGCGGGAGGGAGGTCCAAGAGCAAGGGGATGCACGTATACGTGTAGCTGATTCACTTTGATGTGCAGCAGAAACTAACACAACATGGTAAAGCAATTATATTCCAATACAAGATGAAAAATAAAAGGGAACCAATTTTAAATACAATATAGAAAGTTTCAAAACGCACTAGATGGGCTTAATAGCAGAATGGAGATGATAGAGTAAAAGGTCAATAACTTTGAAACAAACCAATAGAAAGTAGACAATCTGAAGAATACATACTGACTTGCAAGAGGAGTGTAACTATCTTGAAAAAAAAAAAAACTTAAAGGCATAAAATAATCCAAATGAGTAACTTTTACTCTACCCACATATATGACTTTTAAAGAGATTGTAAGAAAGATAAATTAAGAGAAAGTGTGAGAATTTACTTATAAATTCATAAACTTTTTATAAGGGCCAAGAAACCAATGATCAAAAGAGGAATGAAAACATATTTATATAGAAATGGATGTGTGGGAAATGTACTTAGGAAAAGAGGGTGGAGATGACACTTTCTGCACCATAACAAGGTCTCAGTTATGTATGTGCTGACAGATGATTGAAGTAGTTGAGAAAATTCACTGGAATATAAAGATTTTGGAAAATGGAAAAGTATTAATAATAAAGCATTAACATAGATATTAAAATCACAGAGATTGAGAGAATAGAGTGAAGAAAATAAAATAGGTCTGGCTCTAAATTTCTGAATAAACTCATTTAAATAACAATTATTGAGCTTTTATTAGATACTAGTCACTGTGCAGGAGAATGTCTTAGGGATTAAATTAAATACCTGTGTGGATGTATGTTAAATTGATGGGATAAATGTCAACAGAGTTAAGTTGCTGAGGTCTGGTGCAGCCAAAGTTCTGGAAGTGGGAATGGGAGACTTCCCTGGCAGTCCAGTGGTTAAGACTCCACACTTCCACTTCAGAGCCACAGGGTCAACCCCAGATGAGGGAACTAAAATTTCACATATCAGGCAGTGCATTCTAAAATGGCATAATAGTTGAAATGGGGAGTGAGGAGTGTTCTCTTCCTGAATCTGAGGATCCAGGGGAATTGAAGAAGCAAAGACTGCAATATTAAAGCGAAGCCCTAGAGTCAGAACTGCAAATTAGCACTGAGGGACAAAAAGATGGAAGGAACAATTATTAATATTTTATTTCAGAGGTGACAGGAGAGACTGACAGCAATATGTTAAAGAATACATAGAGTAGAAGGAGCAATGAATGCAAGGAATTGGTCAAAGGTAGATTTTTAAAAGGACAAGATTAAGCTGATTAACACTGAGAGAAGTAGGAAGCAGATTTTTTAAAGTGATGACTCAGTTACCCAATGGGGTATCAGTCAGTTCAGTTCAGTTCAGTTGCTCAGTTGGGTCCAATTCATGGGGTCTCTTTGCGACCCCATGAATCACACCACGCCAGGCCTCCCTGTCCATCACCAACTCCCGGAGTTCACTCAAACTCATGTCCATTGAGTTGGTGATGCCATCCAGCCATCTCATCCTCTGTTATCCCCTTCTCCTTCTGCCCCCAAGCCTTCCCAGCATCAGGGTCTTTTCCAATGAGTCAACTCTTTCCATGAGGGTGGCCAAGGCACTGGAGTTTCAGCTTCAGCATCAGTCCTTCCAATGAACACCCAGGGCTGATCTCCTTTAGGATGGACTTGTTGGATCTCCTTGCAGTCCAAGGGACTCTCAAGAGCCTTATCCAACACCACAGTTCAAATGCATCAATTCTTTGGCGCTCAGCCTTCTTCACAGTCCAACTCTCACATCCATACATGACTACTGGAAAAGCCATAGCCTTGACTAGATGGACCTTTGTTGGCAAAGTAATGTCTCTGCTTTTGAATATGCTATCTAGGTTGGTCATAACTTTCCTTCAAAGGAGTAAGGGTCCCTTAACTTCATAGCTGCAATCACCATCTGCACTGATTTTGGAGCCCCCCAAAATAAAGTCTGACACTGTTTCCACTGTTTCCCCATCCATTTGCCATGAAGTGATGGGACCGGATGCCATGATCTTCGTTTTCTGAATGTTGAGCTTTAAGCCAGCATTTTCACTCTCCTCTTTCACTTTCATCAAGAGGCTTGTTAGTTCCTCTTCACTTTCTGCCATAAGGATGGTATGATCTGCATATCTGAGGTTATTGATATTTCTCCTGGCGATCTTGATTCCATCCTGTGCTTCCTCCAGCCCAGCATTTCTCATGATGTACTCCGCATATAATTTAAATAAGCAAGGTGAAAATATACAGCCTTGACGTACTCCTTTTCCTATTTGGAACCAGTCTATTGTTCCATGTCCAGTTCTAACTGTTGCTTCCTGACCTGCATACAGATTTCTCAGGACACAGGTTAAGTTGTCTGGTATTCCCATCTCTTGAAGAACTTTCCACAGTTTATTGTGATCCACACAGTCAAAGACTTTGGCATAGTCAATAAAGCAGAAATAGATGGTTTTCTGGAACTCTCTTGCTTTTTCCATGATCCAGCAGATGTTGGCAATTTGATCTCTGGTTCCTCTGCCTTTTCAAAAACCAGCTTGAACATCAGGAAGTTCACAGTTCACGTACTGCTGAAGCCTGGGTTGGAGAATTTTGAGCATTACTTTACTAGTGTGTGAGATGAGTGCAATTGTGCGGTAGTTTGAGCATTCTTTGGCATTGCCTTTCTTTGGGATTAGAATGAAAACTGACTTTTCCAGTCCTGTGGCCACTACTGAATTTTCCCAATTTGCTGGCATATTGAGTGCAGCACTTTCACAGCAACATATTCCAGGATTTGAAATAGCTCAACTGGAATTCCATCACCTTCACTAGCTTTTTTCGTAGTGATGCTTTCTAAGGCCCACTTGACTTCACATTCCAGGATGTCTGGCTCTAGGTGAGTGATCACACCATCGTGATTATCTTGGTCATGAAGATCTTTTTTGTACAGTTCTTCCATGTATTCTTGCCACCTCTTCTTAATGTCTTCTGCTTCTGTTAGGTCCATACCATTTCTGTCCTTTATCGAGCCCATCTTTGCATGAAATGTTCCCTTGGTATCTCTAATTTCCTTAAAGAGATCTCTAGTCTTTCCCATTCTGTTTTTTTCCTCTATTTCTTTGCATTGATCACTGAAGAAGATTTTCATATCTCTCCTTGCTATTCTTTGGAACTCTGCATTCAGATGCTTATATCTCTCCTTTTCTTCTTTGCTTTTCACTTCTCTTCTTTTCACAGCTATTTGTAAGGCCTCCTCAGACAGCCATTTTGCTTTTTTTGCATTTCTTTTCCATGGGGATGGTCTTGATCCCTGTCTCCTGTACAATGTCACAAACCTCCATCCATAGTTCATCAGGCACTCTGTCTATCAGATCTAGTCCCTTAAATCTAATTCTCACTTCCACTGTATAATCATAAAGGATTTGATTTAGGTCATACCTGAATGGTCCAGTGATTTTCCCTACTTTCTTCAATTTAAGTCTCAATTTGGCAATAAGGAGTTCATGATCTGAGCCACAGTCAGCTTCCCGTCTTGTTTTTGCTGACTGTATAGAGCTTCTCCATCTTTGACTACAAAGAATATAATCAATCTGATTTCAGTGTTGACCATCTGGTGATGTCCATGTGTAGAGTCTTTTCTTGTGTATACATATATATACAATGAGGCATAGATATAGATATAGATAAATAGATGAAAAGAATTTTGTTGTAGGTGGGTGTGCATGTGACCATGAGCATGTATATGTTCGTGTGTGTGTGTGTGCATAGGTACACACTTACAACTCTGAATAGTGAGAAAAAAGTGAGGTTAAGAAATATAAAGACTGGAGAGTTAGTGTAAGAAGTACATTTTTCTTTTAAAAATTGCCTGGGGCTTCCTGGTGGCTCTGTGGTGAAGAATCCACTTGCCAATGCAGGACACATAGGTTCAGTCCCTGGTCCAGGAAGATCCCACATGCCATGGAGCACCTAAGCCCATACACCACAACTACTGATCTCTAGAGCCTGGAAGCCACAACTGCTGAGCCTGTTTGCTGCAACTACTGAAGGCTGTGCACCCTAGAGCCGGCGCTCCGCAACAAGAGAAACCGCTGCAGAGAGAAGCCCACACGTGGCAACTGGAGACTAGCTTCCACTCACTGCAGCCAGAGAAAAAGCCGGTGCAGCTATGGAGACTCCGCACAGGCAAAACTAAAGAAAGGAATAAAATTATTTTCTTTTAAAGTGCTTGGGTTTATTTAATGAAATTTGGTTGGTGTGGAATAGAAGGAGGTATATTTCTAAAAAGTGCTAAAGACAATGTAATGTCTGTATATGATAGAAAGCACTCTTAAAAGTAATTTGATTTTAAGAAGTTTGTATTTTCAACACTCAGCCAATTATATCCATCTAGTTATTTAGATTCAGTGCTTTTTACTTGTACAATACCCCTTGAACCAACATAATAACACTTCACAGTTATTTATATATAAAAACAGTATCTGGTTGGAATAAACTATTGTCTCTGTCTTCAGCAAGTACAATTTCACATGCCATTGTGGACTGAAAGTAAGAGCTGATGCAGTGAGATGTAGAAGGAAAGGATAAGAGCAATCTCATAAATCAGTAAGCAATCACTATCAGCACCATTTTTTTCTAAGAAGCAAAATACATTATATTTAAGTGCAATAAAACTTGTTTTGTCATTGTTGTAGTTTTTAAATCAAGGGCTACATACACCTCAAATTCAACAGATCCCATTTGGACACCTTTCTGCACACGGTGCTGATGACCCCGTTTCAAAACATATACACCTCAAATTCGGCAGATCCCATTTTGACCCCATTTCAATTACAGTGATTGAAATTGTTTGATACACTCACTCTTACTAACTTAGTATCTAGTTTCTCAAAGAAATGAAAACTTTTTAAAAACAGTTTAATTGATGCTTTAGTTGCTAAGTCAAGTTCGACTCTTGTGACCCCATGGACTGTAGCCTCCCAGACTCCTCTGTCCATGGGATTTCCCAAGCAAGAACACTTAAGAGGATATCCAGCCATTTCCTTCTCCAGGGGATCTTCCGGGTTGAACCCAGGTCTCCTGCATTGCAGGCAGTTTCTTTACCAAGTGAGCCACTAATGTATACTCACCTAAAAACTGGAAAAAAAATTGAAGGAAATTAATCATAATATTATTCCAAAATAAACAGTATCTTCTCATATTTTGGACATATTTAACAATGTCTGTCTTACTACATATATGATTTGCAAACTGATTTTTTTCATTTTATATTATATTGAAAAGCATTTCTTGGATTTTAACCATTATCTAAATAATGGTTTCATATACCTGAATGTTCCATTACTTATTTGTAAAGGTTTTTTTTTTTTTTTTAATTTGGGCCCTAATGAAAAAATTGACTACAACATACAACACTCTCAATATATGTCGATTTGAGCATAGAGAAAGCAACTTATATGCACACAATACATAGATAAATATGTATGAACTACGGAATGATGGAATTGATCTGGTTCTCTGGTGATAACTGCTAAGTCTTTTTCATAAAAGTTAATGAATTTATCAGTCAATTGTAGTTCTGGTGGATGTCTCTGTTCTGATTCTGGGCTGGGTCCTCACAATTTTTGTTCCAACTTCCAGTCATCTACTATGTGATTCTGCATGCCTCACTGGTAACAATAGCAGTAAAATAAATTTGCAGAGGATAACTTTCTAAGTTTATAAATGTTTAAAGATAATTTTGTAGTAAAATATTTGTTATAAACAATATTTTTCTTTTTAAAACTCAGCTATTTCTATTTCTGGTCACTACTGAACACCTCTGAGAGGTTCAAAGTTTCAGGATGTCTAGTGCAGGTGACTAGGGTTTTATCTCCCCATGCAACCTGCTGGGTTGTAAACAACTACAGCTGGTGTCATTTGGAAAAACTTTTTCTTCCTCTTTTAAATTAATTTTTATTGGAGTATAGTTGCTTTACAATTTTGTGTTAGCTTCTACTGTATAGCAAAATGAATCGACCATATACATACATATATCCATTCCCTCTTGGACTTCCTTCCCATTCAGATCACCACAGTACATTAGGTAGTGTTCCCTGTGTTTCACAGTAGGTTCTCACTAGTTATCTATTTTATACATAATATCAAGAGTGTATTATGTGCATACTCAGTCTTCCAATTCCTTCTACCTCCTTTCTTCCTTAGTATCCATACACTTGTTCTCTAACTCTGTATCCCATTTCTGCTTTGCAAATAGGACATCTATACCATTTTTCTAGATTGAACATATATGTGTTTATATATGATATTTGTGGAAGAACCTTTTTTCAAATCTTGGAAATCCATTAGTTACAGTCTGTATTGCATCACCAGCATTCTTTCCAGTGACTACAAGGATTCTGTAAGAGTTCGGATGTCACTTATGGGTTTGTGTTTGAACTCTTTAACATTGTGAATGTACAAATTAATTTACTTTGTAATGCTCAGCAAAAATATTACTAAATGTATTCCCCAGACCACTATATAAGTATTCCCACCGTCATCCAGAATCAGAAGAGGCACATATGAATTGAGCAGCAGTTAGTCTTTTAGATATTTAGTTCTCTCTGAAAGGATAACAGGGCTTCCCTGGTGGCTCAGATGGTAAAGAATCTGCCTGCAATGCAGGAGACCTGGGTTAGATCCCTGGGCTGGGAAGATTCCTGGGAGGAAGTGATGGCAACCCACTCAAATATTCCTGCCCGGAGAATCCTCATGAACAGAGGACCCTGGAGCCATGGGGTTGCAAAGGATAACAAATTTTTTATAGTTTTAGGAAAAGGATAACAAACGTTTTTTATAGTTTTAACCTGCAGTCAGTTATGGCTATTAGGGAATATCCAGTACTTAAAGGATGGATAAAATGATATATATCAGAAAGGGAAAATATTGTATACATTTTTCTTGCTGATTTTGTATTTTTTGGTTTGGAGCTCCATTGTCTGCCTGGTCTTACTATAAGTAATTATCTGAAACTATAGCATATTCTTTCAAAGTCTGTCCGGAGTCTGCAGTAAGGAGGGCTAGCTAGTCTGAGACACATGAGCACTCTAATAAGGCTCATAATTTGATATCCCTTCAAACAAATATTGTCAAACTACAATTCGACATTTTTTTAAAATCAGGGAGATGCTGGGATCTATTAAGAGGGAGAAGGGAAAACAAAGAATTGCAGATGGCCATATCATGCTGCCTTGAGGAATTCATATCCATACTCCAAGTTACAAACATACATGTATTTTCCACTTTGCAGAAGACTAGACAGTTATCTCCTAAGTCAAGTGTTTCACATGACAAGGAGGATCAGGGAAGTAGTCTATCTTCCAATTATTTACAGAACTTTCCCTGAAGACAGTTTTAGGAAACACAACCTTCTTCATCCTTTTACATTTCTGGAGATGTTGCAGGTGTTTAACCATCTAGGCTAGGACATTGAGCAGTTCTCCTTAAAACAGTTCTGATATTTTCAGTTTTATCATCGTTGTCTTAATTTTGAGACAATTATTACCTCTATGTATCATAAGCATTATAGACTTGACACATTTTTTAATGTCTTTACTTCGTCTAAAAATAAATGGGCAAGTCTCATTAGACACTGAGGAGATATATAAGCAGGACAATTCTAAACAGAAGAGGAAATAAAGCTTCTTATACTCATCAGAGGGTTTCCATTTCTCCCTCCTTCCCTTATTCATTCCCTCCCTCATTTCTCTTTCAGCAATCTTCCTTTTTTTCCTTACACAAAATCAAAATTTCTTTTTCTGGCTTCATTTCCACATGCTAATTCTTTCAGCTAGAATTTGCCACAGCCTTATCTATTCCCCTGAAACCTATGTTTTGATGCCACGTCTTCTAAATAATAGCCATGCATATGAAGAATGATGACACAATGTGATACAGATGGATTTCTTGGTAATTTGTATTATTGAATTAATTAACATAAATTTAAACTGGGCCAACAATGAGGTTTTCTTTTTTCTTTTTCCTCCCAATGGGTAGACCATTTCAAAGCCCTTAAGTACAATCAGGTAGGAAACTTACAAATACTCTAGGTAATTATTTATTTAGGTAATGAATCTAAACATCTGCTCAAACATCTCTATTTAAATCCAGGTAGATTAGGGTTCAGAATCACCTGCAAACATCATTTACTGACTGCTCTGGGAAGGTCATGAAGACACTTTAAGTCTCAATCTCCTCACCATAAAATAGATAAACATGAGTTTGAGAGTCATGCAAAGTGAGAAACATGCAAAGTACTTAGTACAGACTGTGGGAAAGAGAGGCATGTAATAATATTATCTGCTATTATTGATATTATTTATCCAAGTAATCATCAAAATAATTAGGATCCTACTGGTTTACTGGCTTAATTTTATATAGTCTGTGTTCAGACATTACAGAATACATAAGTAGCAGAGTCTATATATTATATTTAAAGTATCTTTATACCCTGGGGTCTAATAAACTGATTCATACAGCTATGAATTATACTTTTCAATCTGTTCAGTAATATATAATTCTAAAATACCATGTTATCAATGTACTTTTCAGCTGTCCCTTTTTTATTTAGTAGATTTTTAAACAGCAACCTGGTAGAAAGAAAAGCAATTCTAGTGGCAATTTTCTTAATTTTGTTTTTACTTGAGTATCCAATATAATAAATGTTGGCGGGGGGACTGTCTTATTGACTGAGTAAGTGAAACTAAAATCATCATCGAAACAAATGGAGGTTGACGATCCTTGCCATCACTTTAGATGACATAATTGTTAAAGACCAGTTCTTTGAGGGTGTGTTTGCTGTTGAGTCCTATTGACATCAGTGAAGATGCCTTCATTATCTGGTTGCCCTGACTAGATGTTCATGCACTGAAACTTAGAAAATGCCAATAAACAGCAACAATTTGATGATTTTAATGTCTGTGCTCTTTCAAAACTCAGATTGTTTTTCTAAATGGCCAAAGGCAGTAATACCAGACAGGCTGTCCGATTATTTGGTTTAAAAATCAAACTGAACTCTTAAGTCCAGTTATCATCTTTTTGACAGATTTTGAAACAGACCACCAGAGCTATACTACAAACTGTCAAAAAACAAAACAAAAAAAAGTTGTGTTTCAATTCTATAGCTTCCCCAAGGCCTGGTTACCATTTGGTATTCTTAACTCACTTATTGAATTTTCACTCAAGTAGTTGATGTTTTCAAGAATTGTCAAGCTATTCCATTAGAAAGAAAAACTTGTTTGTAGAATGTAAATGTGGCTCAACCAGAATTATGTCAGTTCACTAATTTTCACCTCTCACATGAATATATATGAATATAATATAATATTTGAATATAATTGTGACTTGGCTCAGAATAATCAATTTCTGGAGAGATTTTGGTACAATTGAGTACAGATAAATGAAGATGAGTTTTAATTTTACATTAAATTTAAATATTTTGTTTCAAATGAAAATATGTATGCTAAAAATTGTTTTACATCCTAGGATGTCATTTTTCTAAACAGAGGAACATTTTAGAACACAATTTTTTCTTAAAAAAGTGAGTGACAGTTGCAATTTTGTTTTACACATTTTTGACATATTTCATTTCCATGGCATTATTTATAGTTTCTTATATTCAGTTCAAAATGGAAGCATTATGGAACTACCAATTATTAATGGCCTTATCCCTGGGTCAGGAAGATTCCCTGGAGGAGGGCATGGCAACCCACTCCAGTATTCTTGCCTAGAGAATTCTGTGGTCAGAGGAGCCTGGTGGGATATAGTCCACAGGGTCACAGATAGTCAGATACAACTGAGAGACTAACACTTCACACTTCACTTCACTTATTCTCCCGCATTGCAGGTAGACGCTTTACCATCTGAGCCACCAGGGAAGCCCTAGAAATTCAAGTAATTTATAGTTTGTGAATAATCTGGATATGAATAAAAGACAAGCCACACTTCCATGTATGTAGCTAAGCATTTGATTAAAATGTTGAAATGCATTTTAGAGACTGAATGGCATATTCTTCCCATTTTACAGATATGAGGAAACTGCACAACAGAAGGTAATTATCCTATGCTTGCTCTTACTTATGCCTATAGCATTACAGCCACAGTTATCCTGATTCCCAATCCTGTATGGTTTGTCATGCACTCATGCTACAAGCATGTAATCATTTATTAATCCTCCAGGGCAGGAGAAAATAGGATGACATATTCAAAAGGCTAAAGGAAAAAAGGGTTAACTAAGAATATATTAACAAGGCTGTCATTCAGAAATGAAGGAGAGATATCAACTTTCCCAGACAAACAAAGCTGAAGATCATCCCCACTAGATCTATATTAATATTAATATAAATGCTGAAAGTAATTCACCAAGCTGAAAAGAAATGAAGCTAGTTAGTACCATAAAGGTTTATGAAAATATAAAACATATTGATAAAGGTTAAGTATGTAGTCTCATTCAGAATACTCTCTCATTTTAATACAATGATATGTTAATTGTTGAACTCTAATATAAATCTTAAAGGATAAATGTATTAAAGCATAACTATAGCTTATTAAAGCAAAACTATAGCTATAAATAATTTGCTAATGTAAACAATTCTAAAAACATATAAGTTATAATGTCAAAAGCAAAAATAATAACAGGCAAAGAAGTAAAGGGGTAGAATTTTTATAGGTGATTTCAGTTATCAGCTTAAAATACCCTATTATTACTGTAAGATGCTTTATGTAAGAATCATGGAAACCACAAAGAAGAAACCTTTAGTAGATTAAAAGAGAAAGAAAAGGGAATCAAAACCATAGCACACAGAAAATCATCAATTTACAAGGGAGGACAGCAAAAGAGGAAGAAAGAAACTATAAAATAGCCAGAAAATAATCAAGATGGCATTAGTAAGTCACTATCAATAATTTGTTACTCTAAATATAAACAGGTTAAACTCTCCAATCAGAAGACATAGAGTAGTGAAATGGATTTTAAAAAAAACAGGGCTCAAGTAACATTGTCTGTAAGAGAACCACTTTGAGCAAACATAGGCTCAAAGTGAAGGGATGGTAGAAGATATTTAATGCAAATCAAAACAAAAAGAGCAGGAGTAGCTATAGTTATATGACAAAAAAAGGCTTTAGGTCAAAAACTGTAACAAAAGACAAAGTCAATACATAATGATGAAAAAGTTAATCCATTCAAAGGTCATAACAATTATAAATATGTATGCACTCAACACAGGAACAACTAAATACTAACAGATGTCAGGAGAAATGGACAATAATACGATAGTAACGGGGATGACAATATTCTACTTATAACAATGGAGAGATCATAGAGACTAAAAAGCAGTAAGAAAATACTGGACTTGAACTCTGCTTTAGTACAGACAGACATAGCAAAAATGCATAGAACACTGTATTCAACAGTAACAGAATACATGTTCTTCTAAAGTGCACTCAGAACATCATTAGAGAAAGATTATATGTTAGATCACAAAACAAGTCTTAGAAAATTTAGGAAGATTAATATCATAAAAAGTTATATATAATGTACACAATGTGGAAAACCACATATCAATAACAGAAGGAAAACTGGAAAATTCACAAATAGGTAAAAATTAAATAACACCCTCCTGAACAACCAATGGGTCAAAGAAAAAAATGAAGAGAGAAATTTAAAAGCATCTTGAGGCAAATGAAAATGAAACACAACAAACTAAAACCTACTAAATGAGACACAGTTCTAAAGGAAGTTTATAGCAATAAACATCCATATTACAAAAAAAAAACAAAAAACAAAACCCTCAAGTAAACAACCTAACTATATATATATATATGAAGGAACCAGGGGAAAAACGGAGAAGGCAATGGCACCCCATTCCAGTACTCTTGCCTGGAAAATCCCATGGACACAGGAGCCTGGTGGGCTGCAGTCCATGGGGTCACAAAGAGTCGGACACAACTGAGCAACTTCACTTTCACTTTTCCCTTTCATGCACTGGAGAAGGAAATGGCAACTCACTCCAGTGTTCTTGCCTGGAGAATCCCAGGGACGGGGGAGCCTGGTGGGCTGCCGTTTATGGAGTCACACAGAGTCGGACACGACTGAAGTGACAGCAGCAGCAGCAGCAAGGGAAAAGAAGAAACTAAGACCAACGATTGCAGAAGGAAAGACATAACAAATATCAGAATAGAAATAAATGAAATAGAGACCAGAAAAACAAAACAGAAAAAAAAAAAGCTGGCTTTCTGAAGATATTTTTTAAAAACTGAAAAAAAAATTTTACTAGATTTGTCTCATTTACTAGACTAATTCATAAAAATAAGACAATAAAATAAGACATTAAAGAGGAAGCATTATAACTGAAAACAAAAATACAAAGGATGATAAGAAAATGCTATGAACAGATTGGATAACTTGGAAGAAATGGATAAATTGCTTGAAACTTAAAATCTACCAAGACTGAATCATGAAAAAATAGAAAGCCTGAACAGACCAAAAATGAATAAGGAGATTGAATCAGCAATCACAAACTTTCCAACAAAGAAAACTCTAGGATATGAATGTTTTACTAGTAAATTCTACCAAACATTTAAAGAAGAGTTAAGGCCAATCATTCTAAATGTTTTCAAACATTTGAAGAGAAGGAAATAATGACAAATTAATTTTATGAAGCCAGCGTTATCAAAGTCAGAAAAAGACACTACAAGAAACTAAAATTACAAGCCAATATCCCTAATGAATATATTAACAGATACAAATATTCATAACTAAATACTAGCAAACAGAATTCAACAGCATTACTCAATACTGGTCTAGGCAATTTTTTTTTTTTTTTTTTGTATATGACAGCAAAAGCACAGGAAGCAAAAAAAGAAAAAGAAAAAACTAGTAGGACTACATCAAGTTAAAAAGCTTCTGCAAAACAAAGGAGGTAATAAAATGAAAATACAACCTATGGAATTGGTGAAAATATTTGCAAAAATATATCTGACAGGGGTTAATATCTGAAATATATATATGGAAATCACACAACATAAGGCCAAAAGAAATCAAAATAATCCCTTTTTGTAATGCACAAAAGACCTGAATAGACATTTTCCCAAAGAAGACATGTAAAAGACCAATAGGTATATCCAAAGATGTTCAACATCATTACTCATCAGGGAAATGCAAATCAAAACTATTAAAACTATGAGATATCACCTAGCATCCATCAGGATTGCTTTTATCAAAAAGACAACAGATAATAAGTGCTGGCAAGAGTGTTGAAAAAAGAAACCTTTGTATATTGCTGGTGGTAATGTAAAATGAAGCAGCCATTATGGAAAATAGTACTGAGATTTCCCAAAAAGTTAAAGTAGAACTACCATATGATCCAGCAATCTTCTTCTAAATATATATCCAAAGAAAACAAAATCAGTATTTTAAAAATGTTTTTGCACTTCCATATTCATTGCAACATAATTCACAATAACCAGATATGAAATCATAATAACCATATATGGAAATAACTTAAGTTTTCATTCCTGCATAAATAGATTAAGGATTGTGATATATAAAAGTACATATATTATATATATGTGTATATATATAAATTTATTTATCACATATTTTTATACATATATCCACTATAGTATATATACTATTTACTGTTTGTTTGTTTGTTTTTTGCTTCTTGCCACAAGTTTTAATTATACTCTCAAAAAGTCATTTAATAGTCTTAGCACATTTACTACTCTATAGAAATGCAGCTACTATTTGCTTTCATTCAAAAAAAATTTTTTTCAGCCAAGTTTGGAAACATCCATGAGGTATATTTAGGGAGACAGTTACCTATCTTAGTAAGCTATTATCAAAAACAGCATCTGCATTTCTAAGATTCCCTGAAAAATCTCTCTCTCTCTGAAGTATATGTTACATTAGGATGTAAGAGGTTTCTATGACTAATTTAGAATGTTCTTTCTTTGTTTTGGCTTCCCTGGTAACCCAGCTGGTAAAGAATCTGCCTGCAATGCAGGAGACCCCGGTTCAATTCCTGGGTGGGGAAGATCCACTATTTGTTTGTCAAATAGTATTCTAAAAATAAGATAATAAATATTTAAAACATTTCTTTGATTAGTGCTTTGTGTCATGTAGCTTTTCAGGGGATGTTTAATATCTAAGGATCACAAACTGACATAAACCCTTATAATGGAAAATTCAAATTAGATACAATAACATGTACCTATTAAGACTGAGACAGAGTTAACTCCCGAGATGTTTTTCTCTCCTTCCTTATGTTGGACTTGCCACATTTAATTATTTTCATTGATATACTCATTAATTTGCCTAATTGTTTTTGAAGGACAGTAACACTATGGCAAACTCATTGAAACCAGCTTGATAAACCACTCTACAGAGCTGACACATAGCTCATCAGGCACTTGAACAAATATTGAAATAGAATTGAAATAAAGTAGGATAATTTTCCATTGTCTGTCTCCTCTTATTAGGCATTCTAATATTACTCTTTTGTTTCCCTTCCCTTTAGCAAACACTCTTTCTTTCTCTCTCTCATACAATAATCCAAATTCCATTTATACCTTGACAAAACTGAATTTATTTACAAATCTGCTGTTGTTGCTTAGTTGCTAAGTCATGTCTGATTCTTTTGCAACCCCATGGACTGTAATCCCCCAGGATCTTTTGTTCATGGGATTTCCCAGGCAAGAATACTAGAGTGGGTTGCCATTTCAGTCTCAAGAGGATCTCCCTGACCCACGGATCGAGCCTACCTACCCTGTATTGGCAAGCAGATTCTTTACCACTGAGCCACCTGGGAAGCCCTTATTTCAAAATATCAAATTAATATTATATCCTAGCCTTTTGAGTTCTCATGCTTTTTTCTCTGCTAAGATCAATTGCCACACTTAAGATGTGTTCTGTTTGCATTTTGATCAAATAAAATATTAACTCTACCTATCATTTCATTGTTATCATTCCCTCTATTTACTTTCTGACATGATAGCGTAAATCAAGTGTTTTTATCAAATATTTTCAAATTTCCTTTTATCACCTAAATTATAGACAAAATTGGGGCTTATGATCATATATACATTAATATGAGTTCATGAATCAGGATTTTCAAAGATTTTATGGTCTTCAATGAATATCTTATATAACAGGGACTTGTCTTGTTAGGTCACTCAGTCATGTCTGACTCTTTGCGACCCCATGAACTGCGGCACGCCAGGCTTCTCTGTCCTACACCATCTCCCAGAGCTTGCTCAAACTCATGTCCATTGAGTTGGTGATGCCATCCAACCATCTCATCCTCTGTTGTCCCCTTCTCCTCCTGCCTTCAATCGTTCCCACATCAGGGTCTTTTCCAATGAGTCAGTTCTTCACATCAGGTGGCCAAAGTGTTGGAGCTTCAGCTCCAGCATCAGTCCTTCCAATGAATATTCAGGGTTGATTTCCTTTAGGGTTGACTGGTTTGATCTCCTTGCAATCCAAAGGACTCTCAAGAGTCTTCTCCAACACCACAGTTCAAAAGCATCAGTCCTTCAGTGCTCAGCCTTGAAAAACCAAAGCTTTGACTAGACGGACCTTTGTCGGCAAAGTAATGTCTGTGATTTTTAATATACTGTCTAGATTGGTCATATCTTTTCTTCCAAAGAACAAGCATCTTTTAATTTCATAGCTGCAGTCACCTTCTGCAGTGATTTTCGAGCCCTCCAAAATAAAATCTGTCACTGTTTCCATTGATTCCCCATCTATTTGCCGTGAAGTTATGGGATGAGATGTATTGATCTTCATTTCTTGAATGCTGAGATTTAAGCCGATTTTTTCACTCTCCTCTTTCACTTTCATCTTTAGTTCCTCTTCGCTTTCTGCCATTAAGGGTGGTGTCATCTGGGTATCTGAGGTTATTGATATTTCTCTCTGCAATCTTGATCCCAGTTTAAGCTTCATCCAGCCTGGCATTTCACAAGATGTACTCTGCATATAAGTTAAATAAACAGGGTGACAATATACAACCTTGACACACTCCTTTCCCAATTTGGAACCAGTCCGTTGTTCCATGTCCAGTTCTAACTGCTGCTTCTTGACCTGCATACAGGTTTCTCAGGAGGCAGGGAAGGTGGTCTGCAATCTGTCTCTTGGCTTTGTTTCTATTAATGCCACAAGGAAAAACTGAATCTGTTCCCTATGTTAGTCTCTAACCTCTGTTATTATTTGAAAGAGAGTTTAATGCTTGGAAACTTGTTCTGGGACAAATAACAAAATTTTGAACTGAAATGTCACTTGATTAGCCATCTGATCATCCACTGATCATTCTACCAGTTTTCATCATATACATCTACCAAAATTATTCCACATATTCTGACATGGAAATTACCTTCTTATCAGTATTTTTATTTTAAAAAATTTAAAAGCACAAGTGAAAATTCAATACAGCAAATCTTACTATCAATGATTTTGAGTATATAAGAAATCTCTAAGAATATAAATAATGAAAACAATAAAAAAAGGAACCAGAAATTTTTTCACCTTAATTTTGCTGAAAAATTTTAATGATTTATATAATGCCATATAAGGTGTTTTTTTTTTTTTTTTGGTCCATGTAGGAACTATTAATGGGTAGCCACATTTTTTAGAAATATGACAATCTCATAGAGAATGTTAGTTTTTCCATTAGAACTCAAGCCATTAAATCCATTATCCATTTTTGTTTCCTTGTCAATGCAATCTGTCTCTTTGCTTTGTTCCTATTAACGCCACATTGAAAAATTGAATCTGTTCCCTAAGTTAGTCTCTAACCTCTTTTATTATTTGAAAGAGAGTTTAGTGCTTGGAAACTTGCTCAGGGAAATAGAATTCCCTTCTGAAAATTTTCCACAGTACAAACATCAGTATTGCAAGCATGCTCACTAGTGAGTCCCTGGCCTGCTCTTGAAGAACTGCTGAACAAAATGACTAAGGTCATTATAAGGCTTCTCAGAGGCTCAGCTAATTTATATGTTCCAGGTAATACTGATCCCTTCAGATTAAGAGAAAAGCCATTGCATTCTAAGGCCCACTGTACATGAGGAATATAGCCGTCAGGGGATTGCTTGTCCGGTCCTTGTGCTTTGGAACCTAAAGAGAAAAAATCTTAATATACTTACTTGCCAGTTTTAGATACCTTAAAACACGTTCTTTTTTCAGTCCAAGGTAAATGAAAATTTTCCATGTTAAATTATTGTATTTATTGTTTGATGAAAGTATTGATGTTTATGAAATATAATTTCCCTATATTGATATGGATCAGCTAGAATAATTTGAGCGCTCAGCATTGAACATGTACTGTGAATGAGGTCATCGAAAACACAAGTTAAGTTTTTTTTTTCTAAAAACGTATGGGAAAATAGGACAGACTAATCAGCAAATTTTAGATACCTTGGCCATGCTGATCTCTGATCTCTGTCTCCTGGTTTCCAGCTCAATGAGACCACTCTGCCTGCTCTACGGATTTCTCTATTCTTCCTCCATACAAAGAGACAGGTTGGTTGCAAGACACCGTGTCCTTTCAAAGTGAGCACAGTCCTACACTTTTGATCCGCCAATGAAACTACTAAAAACAATAGTTTGATGTATTTTGCCCAGTTTGCTGTTTTTGGTTTGTTTGTTTTACAGTGAAAGAGTAAGTCTGTTCTCATTGACTCCTCATAGCAAGAAGCAGAAATCTCTTTTTATGGTGTGAGTTTATTACCAAATTGAAGTAGCTAGAGCTATTATAGTTATTATCTAAAATTTTCCCTTTAACCTTCGTGTTTTAATTATTTAACAACTTATTCTGGTATAGAGGTGCAATCTTCTGATTCTATTTGTCACCCTACTCAAAATTCTGTACATTTTCTTTTTCTTTAGATAGAAGAGTGCTTTTTAACAATTATTATAAGTCAGGTCTACTGGTGATGAATTCCCTCTGCTTTTGTTTAATAGGGAAAAGCCTTTGTTTCATCTACATATCTGAAGGATAACTGCTGGATTCTTGCTTGACAGTTTTCATTTTTCAAAATTTTGAATGTGTCAACAAATTTTTCTGAATGTGTCATTCTACTCTTTCCTGGCTTATAGAATTTCTGCAGAGAAATCTGCTGATAGAATGATGGGGGAGTCCTTTGCAGGTTACCATCATTTCTTCCCAGACAGCATTTAAAATTCTTTCTTTGTCATTGATTTTTTGACAGTTTTAATATACTATATCTTGAAGAAGGTCTTTTTACGTTAAGGTAATTAGGTGTTCTCTTAACTTCATGGACTTGTATATCCAGTTTCTTTCCCATATATGGGAAGTTGTCAGCTATTATTTCTTTAAATAAACTCTGTTTCCTTCTTTTTTTCTCCTCTGGGATAACAATCATCCTTATGTTGCCTTGCCTAAGGCAGTTAGATAGTCCTCACAGAATTTCTTTGTTTTTTTAAGATCTTATTTCTCTCTTCTCTTCTACCTGCATTACTTCTAGATTCTTATCTTTGAGCTCACATATTCTGTCTTCCATATTGTCTCTTCTATTTCTAATGCTTTCTAATGCATTCTTCATCTTATTTATTGAGTTCTTCAGCTCCAGAAGAGCTGGAGCTGTTTGGTTCATTTTTAGAGTTTCCATCTTTTTAGTAAAGTATTCCTTCCATTCATAAAGTCTTGACAGACAAGTTCATCTAGAGAAATATAGCAACTGAGATTGATTTACATGGAACAGAAGCTGTAGAGCCATAAACTGGTAGGTGTATCAAAAATAAAATTTGATGAATTTCTGGAGGCTGATTATGGACCTGTTGAATTTTTAGAATCAAGTTTAAAAAGCTTTACCTACAGAAGACAAGTGTCAATACTTAGATGGGCCAACAATGAAACAACATATGGAGCACACACACACACAAGAGGTAGCATATTATCACAAAAGAAAACGATGGTTATCCAGAAACCAAGGTTAAAGTAGCAGAATACTGTGATCTGACAGAGAATTTAAAATAGTTGTCACAATGAAACACAGTGAGCTACAAGAAAACTCAGAAACACAGTTCAATGAGCTCAGGAATAAAATTGCAAGTCAACAGGTTAGTAATTACTTTCTTTTGTTTTTCAGTAGGTGGTGCTATAGCACAAGTTTTGGCTTCTCTTACCCGGCTGCCTTGGAGAATCGGCACTTGGTATCCTCCACAGCCTCTGCTGCTGCTGCTAAGTCTCTGCAAAGGTATTATTGCTCAGTGTGCCTTCGTCACTTTTTATGCGTCACTGGTTCCTTGCTACTGCCGGTGTTACTGCTGTTGTTGACGTTGTCGCCGGGCACTGGGAAGCTGGGTACGTCTGCCATGTCCAATGTCACTGAGTTTCGGGCTCTGCTTCCATGTAGGGCTAGGGGCGTCAGGATAGGGGGGTGCTTCTGCTGCATCTGAGGTTACTGGATTTGCAGGTGCTGCCATTGCAAGTGGTGGTGGCAACGTTGCAGGTGACTCCACGGCTGGAGAGCAGTCACTGCTGGCCCTGCTGTAGCCCGGAGGCCAGAGTTGTGTATATTACCTCTCTTGCTTCAACCACGTTCTCTGGGGCTGCAGGCTCAGCCATTGTGGCCAAGGGGCTGGGGTCACAGGTGCCATCTCCGCTGTTACCCAGCTTCTGCCTCCGCGGTGTGATGCGGTCCACTCACCTTTAGAGCAAAAGGTGTGTGGGAGTCTACAGATTCCTGGAATGTTGGACAGAGAAACTTTTGTTAACTTATGGACTGATTTTACGGTGTCAGTGATTTTGTACATTCTTCCTCTGATGAGTCCAGGAAAAGTTGTTGATAACTCAGTTTGCCTAGTTTTTTCTTGTGAGAGGAATGATGACTTCCAATCTCTTTTTATGTATGAGATGAAGCTGAAAGTCCTTCTGTTTTCAGTCTTGCTGTAAGACAGTTTTGGGGGTGAAATAAACATAAATCTATTTCTATTTCAGATAATTCTAGGTTCAAATTCTGCTCCTCCACTTAATGAGTGACTTGAAAAATCTGTATGCAAGTCAAGAAGCAACAGTTAGAACCAGATATGGAACAATGGCTGTACATTGTCATCCTGCTTATTTAACTTATATGCAGACTACAGCATGCGAAATGCCAGGCTGGATAAGCACAAGCTGGAATCAAGACTGTTGGGAGAAATATCAATAATCTCAGATATGCAAAGGACACCATCCTTATGGCAGAAACCAAAGAGGAACTAAAGAGCCTCTTGATAAAAGTGAAAGAGGAGAGTGAAAAAGCTGACTTAGAACTCAACATTCAGAAAACTAAGATCATGTCATCTGGTCCCATCACTTCCATGGGGAACCAATGGAAACGGTGACAGATTTTATTTTCTTGGACCCCCAAATCACTGTATATGGTGACTGCAGCCATGAAATTAAAAGATGCTTGATCCTTGGAAGAAAAGCTACGAGCAACCTAGACAGCATATTGAAAAGCAGAGATTTTACTTTGCTGACAAAGGTCCATTTCATCAAAGCTATGGTTTTTCTAGTAGTCATGTATAGATGTCAGATCTGGAACCATAAAGAAATATGAGCACTGAAGGATTGATGTTTTTGAACTGTGGTGTTGGAGAACACTCTTGAGTGTCCCTTGGACTTCGAGGAGATCAAACCAGTCAATTCTAAAGGAAATCAACCCTGGATTTTCATTGCAAGGACTGAGGATGAAGCTGAAGCTCCAACACTTTGGCCACCTGATGAGAAGAACTGACTTATTGGAAAAGACCCTGATGCTGGGAAAGATTGAAGGCAGGAGAAGGGGATGACAGAGTATAAGATGATTGGATGGCATCACTGACTTCATGGACATGAGTTTGAGCAAGCTCCGGGAGTTGGTGATGGACAAGGAAGCCTGGACTCTACAGGCTTCCTTCAGCCTGGACTCTCTCTTCTCTCTCTCTTCTCTTCAGCCTGGACTTAGTCATAAACAGTTGGGCACAGCTGAGCAACTGAACTGAACTGAAACAAATTATTCCACCTAACATCAGTTTCCTCATTTGAAATTAGGCTAAAAATATGTATTTTCAAACTAAATCTTCTACTGACAACACTAGGGAAAAGAGAGGGAAAGGAGATAGACTTTAAAAGTTTTATTTTAAGGCAATGAAGTAGTGAGGAATTGTATGAATACAAGCTGAGAAAGGACGCCAAAGAGGGACAGCTTTTTCCCTCCAGATAATTACTAATTCCAGAGGTGGTAACTGAGAAGCTAAGCAGAATTTTTGTTAGATTTGTAGATGGTGGGGCTGAACATTGAGTTCAAGGCCCTACAAGCAAAAGGGGCCAGGAAAATACTCTAGGAGTTCTCTTGAGACCTTGATTATTCACTACAACAGGAAGGGTAACTGGATATAAACTAGGCTACTTTAGGCCTTCATCTTCCATTGGATTAGTGTTATGTTGGGATTCATTTGTGTGGCTTTGAGCTAGCAGGACTTGCTAATTTTTATCAATTTTGTTTGAAGGTTATAAATTAAAATCTTGTACTTGTTAGGAGGCTAATAAAAGGGCATGTATATTATAGGGATGAGGAATCTCAAAAAGTTGTAATAGCATATTTCAGTGGGCAAAGTAAAAAAGATTTTATCACACAACGGTTTTGAAACTGGTGATTAATATGCAAATTTTTGCATATTTGACTCAGTCATTCTTCCTAATATAATTCAAGGTAACAGAATTATGAACAACACTGGTATGAAGCTTAAAGATTAACTGCACTGCAGGATTTTATTAGTGGGATCTAAATGCCTAACACTTGTTATGGAAGAAAATGGTCAGAAAGTTAAATTTGAGACATCCAGATCTCTAATGAAGATCATTTCTACTTTTTAAATTTTTCCCTTTACTCCACACCATCCAGGATCTAACTTGAATTCTCATTTTTATTTCATTCTTCCTGTATGCATATTACCTCAGTGCTTGGAATATAATCTATTATATTATGTAAATAATCATAATGCATGTATAATGCATACTTATATCTATAAACTTATATAAATAAAGTAATATATAGTTATTTATATAATCATACATATGACTTATAGATATCTCACATATTTAGTCTCATAAATAAAACTTTAACTTAATTGAACACGATGTAACCCAAAGGTTTCACGATTGGGCACTCCCAAGTCCAAAGTCCCAGCCTGACACATGAGTTAAACCGAATACCAAGTAATATCATTGGAAGTCTGTGAGTAAGCCAGTGATCCTATTTTTGTTCTAAAATAGTAAATGCACTTCTTAAACTGGATTATGTCTATACATTAAACTAAGATAAGCATCTGATTAATAAAAGAAAATATTTTTATTATTGTAGATATTTTCAATGAAATCAGTTACAAGTTTTAATTGCTGCAGTGATTATCTAGGTTTTCTAATTGGTTTATGTAATCAGATATCCAGCTCCTACTCTAGAGCCCCCCTCACCCATCTCAGTCCATTTCCCTTCCTGTTCTTAGTTTCTGTTATATTTTACCCTCCAAATTAGAAAATCCTCTACTGGGCATTAGTTCCTAAAGGAAATTCTTTCACCATGCAGTATTATAAAAACAAACATTGATAACTCTCTTGATCGGACTATTGGTATGATAGGTTTAGTCTCAAGCTCAAAAAAAAAAAAAAAAGATTTATGTAGAAGTATAAAGAACTTGGCAACATCTTACTAGATCTACAGAAGACCTACACTGTACTTCAACAGTGAGTTGGATCCAAGTGTATGACTCTGTACATCATTCAGTGATGGAAATACAGGATATATCTGAAAGTGAAAGCTGGATAATAGTACAGAGAGAACATTATAGATTTTAAAAATAGTCTTGGAAAAACAAAAAGATAATACTTAACAAACTCTTCAGTTCAGTTCAGTTGCTCAGTCGTATCTGACTCTTTGTGACCCCATGAATCGCAGCACACCAGGCCTCCCTGTCCATCACCAACTCCAAGAGTTCACTCAAACCAATGTCCATCGAGTCGGTGATGCCATCTAGCCATCTCATCCTCTGTCATCCCCTTCTCTTCCTGCCCCCAATCCCTCCCAGCATCAGAGTCTTTTCCAATGAGTCCACTCTTCTCATGAGGTGGCCAAAATATTGGAGTTTCAGCTTTGGCATCAGTCCTTCCAATGAACACCCAGGACTGATCTCCTTTAGGATGGACTGATTGGATCCCCTTGCAGTCCAAGGGACCCTCAAGAGTCTTGTCCAACACCACAGTTCAAAAACAATTCTTCAGCACTCAGCTTTCTTCACAGTCCAACTCTCACATCCATACATGACCACTGGAAAAACTATAGCCTTGACTAGATGGACATTTGTTGGTAAAGTAATGCTTTAATTAGCTAAAAAAGAACTAGTGTTAGTCAGTATCTTCAGATATTATATTATATACTTTTAAATTTTTTTGACTTCTTTTTTTTAATTTTTATTTTTACTTTATTTTGCTTTACAATACTGTATTGGTTACATGTATACTATCATGTAAGAAATGAATCGCCAGTCTATGTTCGATACAGGATGCTTGAGGCTAGTGCACGGGGATGATCCAGAGAGATGATATGGGGTGGGAGGTGGGAGGGGGTTCAGGATTGGGAACTCATGTACACCCGTGGCTGATTCATGTCAATGTATGGCGAAATCAATACAGATATTATATTTTAGAATATGCTATTAAGAATAAATTTTCTTTCTTAATTGTAACATCCCTAGCTTGTTCAGTTAGATACAGTTTAACATTTGCAGTTACTTCAAGCCTTTATGATTTCATTGTTTCCTAATTTCAATTTATATCTACTGCCCTTCAGTTAAACTCACACCATGTTGAAAGTATGAAACATTTCTAAGTTGAAAGACTGCAAGTTTCAGAGACTATAGTTTGTTTGTTTGTTTTCTCCTCTCTCCTCTAGGCTTGAGCACTGGTTTTGCTGTGGTTTATTAGATACCATCACAGTTTTGAGGATGTGTATCCAAGATTGTTGTGGCAACTTCTGTGTCTGCCAACACTGAAATAGTGTTATGAGCACACTGCTTATGTGGAATTAAACTTCCTTAAGATGGAAAGAAGCTGACCTGATACATTATTCTGAGCACTATGCTTCTTTGTAATATGTTCATTTGAGAAATACAATTCTATGACAGTAAGAAATAAATTAACTATTAATGAACTTCTGGAATATTAGACTTAAATTTACTAGTATTTCTAAATTCTTTACAGTAGTTTTCCCTATAGTTAATAAAAGAACAAAGAATCACAGAATATGAATCTGATTTTGAATATCTGTTTCATCAGATTTATTTAAGAAGTTTCTAAAATTTTCACATTTGAACTAATAAGATTTTCTGTTTGTGTATATTTGCCATAATAAAGCAATCAAAAGAATATTTTTTAAACTAATTGCAATTGAATGATAATAGATTTAATATTTACATAAAATAGGTATCAAAAAGAAGGAGAGATCGACAATGTCAAGTTTTGATGTTTATTCCCTGGTGGCTCAGAGGTTAAAGTGTCTGCCTGGAATGTGGGAAAACTGGGTTGGATCCCTGGGTTGGGAAGATCCCCTGGAGAAGGAAATGGCAACCCACTCCAGTACTCTTGCCTGGAGAATCACATGGAGGGAGGAGCCTGGTAGGCTACAGTCTATGGGGTCACAAAGAGTCGGACACAACTGTGCGACTTCACTTTCACTTTTCAAAAAGTAGTATTTGCAGAAATAAAAGCACAGATGTAGAGAACAAATATGTGAACACCAATGGGGAAAAGGGGAGGTTAGGATGAATTGGGAGAATGAGATTGACATATACACTACTGATACTATATGTAAAATAAATAACTAATGACAACCTACTATAGACCTCAGGAAACTAGTGCTGTGTGATGTAATGGCCTAAATGGGAAGAAATCCAGAAAAGAGGGGATATATGTATACATATAGCTGATTCACTTTACTGTACAGTAGAAACTAAGGCAACGTTATAAAGCAGCTATACTCCAATAAAAATTAAATAATAAAAAGTAGTTCAGTTCAGTCACTCAGTCATGTCTGACTCTGCGACCCCATGAATCGCAGGCCTCCATGTCATCACCAACTCCCGGAGTTTACCCAAACTCATGTCCATTGAGTCGGTGATGCCACCCAGCCATCTCATCCTCTGTCGTCCCCTTCTCCTCCTGCCCCCAATCCCTCCCAACATCAGGGTCTCTTCCAATGAGTCAACTCTTTGCATCAGGTGGCCAAAGTATTGGAGTTTCAGCTTCAGCATCAGTCCTTCCAATGACCACCCAGGACTAATTGTTGGTAAAAAACCTTCAAAATAACATTTTAAAAGACAATGTCAATAAATAAGCTTTTATAATTAATATTTTTGTTATAAGCATTACTGTAAGTGATGTAGACCACAAAACTGGACAAGATTTTTTGTGTCCATTTCAGTTGATATTTTTCAAAACTATCTTGTCAGTTATATATGAAGAATTCAAATCAAACTACAGATACAAGTACAGTGGGAATTAAGATATTGCCTTGCTATAGTGTTAAACTGAGTTATTGGAAGCACACTGGCAGAAAATGATCAATTATTATTTGCCTTTTTACCTGCATAGTCCCATCATGGACACTTTCATTGTTATACATTTTTTTTAAGTTTTTATTTTATTGTATTTTAAAGCAGGATTGTCAACCTAATTTTTTGTGCAATTTTAGATTCACAGAAAGATGGAACAGAAAGTTTAGAATTCCTACATTCATCTTATCCCCATAATGAGCAGTTCCCTGTACTTTCTACATCTCCCACTACAATGGTTCAATACTTTGATACAATTAGTAAACCTGTATTGACACATTGTTATCACCCAAAGGCCATATTTACATTAGGGATCACTTGGTGTATTCTATAGGTTTTCACAAATGTGAAATGAAATATATCCACACTCATAGTATCATACAGAATAGTTTAATTGCCCTAAAAATCCTCCCCGCTCCAAAATCCTCCATGCTTTGCTTATTCATCCCTTTCTCCTACCAACCCCTGGCACCACTCATCTTTTTACTATTTCCATAGTATGTATTGCCTTTTGCAGAATATCATATAGTTGGAACACTACAGTATGTAGTCTTTTTAGATTGGTTTCTTGCACATGGTAATATGCATTTAAAATTCCTCCATGTCCTTTCATGACTTGATAACTCATTTCTTCTTAGTGCTGAATAATATTCCATTGCTTGGATGTACAAAAGTGTGGGATTTCCCAGGGGTGCTAGTTGTAAAGAAACTGCCTGCCAATGCAGGAGATGTAAGAGAGGCAAGTTCAATCCCTAAGTTGGGAAGAACCCCTTGAAGAGCGCATGGCAACCCACTCCAGTATTCTTTCCTGGAGAATCCCATGGATGGAAGAGCCTAATGGGCTACAGCCTATAGCGTTGCAGAGTCAGACACAACTGAAGTGACTTAGCATGCACACACACGTGCTCACCAAAGTTTATTCATTCACCAACTTGAAGGATAGCTTGGTTGCTTCCAAATTTTGGAAATTATGAATAAAGTTGCTGTAAATATCTTTGTGCAAATTGCTGTGTGGACAAAAATTTTCAGCTTCTTTGGATAAATACCAGGAGAATGATTGCTGGATCATATGGTAAGAATATGTTTAGTTTTGTGAGAAACTGCCAAACTCTAAAACTGGCTGTCCAGATTTATACATTACCACAGCAAATGAGCATTTCCTTTACATTATGTTCTTGTCAGTATTTGGTATTGTCAGTGAGGCAGATTTTGGCTACTCTAGTAGGTGTATAGAAAAAGAAAGAAAGTCGCTCAGTCGTGTCCAACTCTTTGCAACCCCATGGACTGTAGCCTACCAGGGATTGAACCCGGTTCTCCCGCGTTATAGGCAGACGCTTTACCATCTAAGGAAGTAGGTGTATAGTGATATCCAGTTGTTGTTTTAAAATGCCTTTCCCTAATGACATATAAATGATATATCATTAAGAAAAGAAATTATATGCTTATCTGTCATTTGTGTATTTTCTTTGGTCTCTCCAGGACTTTTGCTCACTTTTAGTTGGGTTTGATGGGGGGTGAATTTTAAGAATCTTTGTCTATATTCTTGGTGAGTCTTTTGTTACCATGTTTTACAAATATTTCCTCCTAGTTTGTAATTTTTCTTTCTAGTCTGTTGGCAGTGTCTCTCACATAACAGAAGTTTAGAAGTTCAATTAAATCCAGTTTATCAATTATTTCTTTCATGAATTATGCTATTTGTTTTGTATTTAAAAAGTCATTAACATATCCAAATTTATCTAGATGTTCTCCAACATTCGATCCCTGGGTTGAGAAGATCCCCTGGAAAAGAAAAAGGCTACCCACTCCAGTATTCTGGCCTGGAGAATTCCATGGACAATATAGTCCATGGGGTTGCAAAGAGTTGGACACAGCTGAGCGACTTTCATTTTCACTTTCTCCTACATTAACATCTCAAAATTTATAGTTTTGAGTTTAACATATAGGTCTATGATCCATTTTGAATTGATTTTTGTGAAGGGTGTGCTATCTATGTCTAAATTCATATTTTTGCATGTGGATGCCTTGTTGTTCCAGCATTGTTTGTGGAAAAGACTATCTTTTCTCCATTGTATTGGTTTTGGCCCCTTTGTCAAAGACCAGTTGACTATATTTATATGGATTTTTCCCTAAGATCTGTATCCTGTTTTTCTGATCTGTCAGTTTTTTCACCAACATGACACTCCCTCTCTGGATTACTGTAGCTTTGTAGCAAGTCTTGTAGGGTAGTGTCATTCCTCCAACTTTGGTTTTTTCCTTCAATATTGTGTTGGCTCAGAATGTATCTCTTGTGGCGAATGTTCTATGTGAGCTTGAGAAGAATATGTATTCTACTGCTATTGGTGAAGTGCTCTATAGATATCATCCAGCTGATCGATGATGCTATTGAGTTCAATTATATCCTTACTGATTTTCTGCCTGCTGCTGGATCTGTCCACATCAGATGGAGGAATATCAAAAGTTTCTAACTGTAACAGAACATTCATTCCTCTTGCAGGTCTAGAGGTCTTTATCATGTGTGTTCTATGCTCTGCATTCTAAGTTGCTTCAGTCATGTCAACTCTGCAAGCCCATGGTCTATAGCCAGCCAGGTTCCTTCATCCATGGGATTCTCCAGGCAAGAATACTGGAGTGGGTTGCCATGCTCTTCCTCCATGGATGCTCTCTTGTTAGGTACAT
Organism: Oryx dammah; assembly: GCF_014754425.2. NCBI lineage: Eukaryota > Metazoa > Chordata > Mammalia > Artiodactyla > Bovidae > Oryx > Oryx dammah. The sequence continues at coordinate 50,756,602 of NW_024070203.1, read as the reverse complement.
GCACATTCAGGATTGTTTTATTTTCATGGAAAACTGTCTCAATTTTCATTTATGTAGTGCCTCTTTTTATGCCCTATCATTTCCCTTGCTTTGTAGTATATATAATCCAAATAATATAGCTATTCCTGCTTTATTTCAATTAGCATCAGCATGGTATATGTTTCTCCATCCCTTTACTTTTGATCTATGTGAAACTTTATATTTAACATAGTTTTCTTGAAGGCAACATATACTTGAGTTTTGTTCTTTGACCTACTCTGATGATTTCTCACCCAAGACGGGCGGGTCATGGTGGAGAGGTCTGATGGAATGTGGTCCACTGGAGAAGGGAATGGCAAACCACTTCAATATTCTTGCCTTGAGAATCCCATGAACAGTATGAAAAGGCAAAATGATAGGATACTGAAAAAGGAACTCCCCAGGTCAGTAGGTGCCCAATATGCTACTGGAGATCAGTGGAGAAATAACTCCAGAAAGAATGAAGTGATGGAGACAAAGCAAAAACAATACCCAGTTGTGGATGTGACTGGTGATAGAAGCAAGGTCCAATGCTGTAAAAAGCAATACTGCATAGGAACCTGGAATGTCAGGTCCATGAATCAAGGCAAACTGGAAGTGGTCAAACAAGAGATGGCAAGAGTGAACGTCAACATTCTAGGAATCAGAGAACTACAATGTACTGGAATGGGTGAATTTAACTCAGATGACCATTATATCTACTATTGCGGGCAGGAATCCCTTAGAAGAAATGGAGTAGGCATCATGGTCAACAAAAGGGTCTGAAATTCAGTACTTGGATGCAATCTCAAAAATGACAGAATGATCTCTGTTCATTTCCAAGGCAAACCATTAAATATCAGAGTTATCCAAGTCTATGCCCCAACCAATAATGCTGAAGAAGCTGAAGTGGAATGGTTCTATGAAGACCTACAAGACCTTTTAGAACTAACACCCAAAAAAGATGTCCTTTTCATTATAGGGGACTGGAATGCAAAAGTAGGAAGTCAAGAAACACCTGGAATAACAGGTAAATTTGGCCTTAGAATATGGAATGAAGCAGGGCAAAGACTAATAGAATTTTGCCAAGAGAACACCCTGGTCATAGGAAACACCCTCTTCTAACAACACAAGAGAAGACTACACATGGACATCACCAGATGGTCAACACCGAAATCAGACTGATTATATTCTTTGTAGCCAAAGATGGAGAAGCTCTATACAGTCAGCAAAAACAAGACCAGGAGCTGACTGTGGCTCAGATCATGAACTCCTTATTACCAAATTCAGACTTAAATTGAAGAAAGTAAGGAAAACCACTAGACCATTCAGGTATGACCTAAATCAAATCCCTTATGATTATACAATGGAAGTGAGAAATAGATTTAAGGGCCTAGATCTGATAGATAGAGTGTCTGATGAACTATGGATGGAGGTTCATGACATTGTACAGGAGACAGAGATCAAGACCATTGGCATGGAAAAGAAAGCAAGAAAGCAAAATGGCTGTCTGGGGAGGGCTTACAGATAGCTGTGAAAAGAAGAGAAGCGAAAAGCAAAGGAGAAAAGGAAAAATATAAGCATCTGAATGCAGAGTTCCAAAGAATAGCAAGAAGAGATAAGAAAGCCTTCCTCAGTAATCAATGCAAAGAAATAGAGGACAACAACAGAATGGGGAAGACTAGAGATCTCTTCAAGAAAATTAGAGATACCAAGGGAACATTTCATGCAAAGATGGGCTCGATAAAGGACAGAAATGGTATGGACCAAACAGAAGCAGAAGATATTAAGAAGAGGTGGCAAGAATACACAGAAGAACTGTACGAAAAAGATTTTCATGACCAAAATAATCACGATGGTATGATCACTCACGTAGAGCCAGACATCCTGGAGTGTGAAGTCATTTTTCAGAAATTGTCTTAGTGTTTTCAGTATGCATTTAAAATAAGTCTAAGTCAACTCTGAAGTAATACTAATACACATTGCACAAGTAGTACAAGTACTTTGTAGGAACCCCAAAATTCCTAATTCCCCCTTCCATCTGTTATATCATTACTCTCAATTCATTTAACTTATCAATTAGCTATAATAATAGAATATAGCATTGTTATTATTTTCTTGAACAAAGTTAATTATTATACCAACTGAACTGAACTAAGAATAAAAAGAATTAAGGTTTTTAACTTATTTTCATTTATTACTTCTCTGATGCTCATCCTTCTTTATATAAATCTGAGTTTCTGACTTACATCATTCTCCTTCTTTCTAAATAACTTCTCTTTTACACATTTTGCAAAGCAGGTCTACAGAGTCGTCTCTGATTCTGAAAGTCTGTCTTTTAATTAATTAATTCAAGTAAGCTACATTCTATGTTATTCTGTTAGGGCTAAAATGATAATGGATTTGACATGGTTTCTTATCCCAATAGCTTAAATTCTAAGCGGGTTGGTGGAAGGAGAAAAAGTTGACAAATGAACACACAAAAAAATAATAAAATAATTGCTAGCTGAGGTATATGTTTAAAGGCTCTCATTATGGTAATGAGAAAAAAGATAACTTGAAAAACAAAGTGAAGTTTCTCTGAAGAGGTGATATACTAGCTGAAGCATAAACTGTTAACAATGTGATAACCATGTGAAGAGTATTCTGAATAGGAAAAACCGCATGGTCAAAAGTGCTAGTTTGCACTCAAGTAAATGATGATGATGGTGATGGTGATGGTGATGGTATGCAAGTCCAGCATAGTGAGTAAAGAGGACTGAGTGGGGAATGATTATATTGGAGAAATAGGGTGTATACATTATACAGGGCTTGGTGGAGCATGATATGGAATTGAATTTTTCCTCAGAGTAATGGGAAACCATTAGAGGTTTAAAAGGGACACTGCTATGATTATTCATTGTTAATTATGGCACACAAATCCAAACTTCCAACATAACACCTTTCTCATTCTAACTTAACATTTGTGCTCAATTTTACAATTTACCAGGACACCTTTCTGTGCTAAATCAGTAGAGGAAAAAATGACTATCTCCTTCAAAAGGTATTTTTCAACAAACCAAAATATTTTCATGTGTCTTAATTGTAATTTCATTCATTGAAATATACCTTTAAGTAAGTAGCTTTTAAAATATTTATTGCTATTAAAGTTTTATTGTTTTTTTAGCTCTTAAAATGTACAAGTTGAAGAAAATATTTTGTATGTTTTCAAATATTTTTCTAGGGAGGACTTTTTTTGTATCTGATTTTATCTGAATCCATCTGGAAGTTAGGAGACAGTCTTGGCCCCAGAATGAATTGCTGTGAATACTTGACCAGATCACAAAATCCATGTGTGACTAGCACTTTGAGCCTTCTCTAATTACAGAAAATTCTCAACCTATAGGAACTAGAGTGATTCTCATTTACAGCACCCTTGCAATTGCACCTGTGTAATTATGGCCTATAGAGGAGCAGAAGCACAGACTATCACTCGGGCTGTCTAGATCTTAAGTATTGCCACATAAAACTTGAATTTCTGGGTTATGTCCTTGGGGTCATTCTAGATATCTGGTTCAGATGCACCATCACTTCCTGGCAAAGAATTAACCACTTCCTTGCCAGTTACCATTTCCTTTCCAACCAGGTGTTTCTTATCTAATAATAAAAATATATATTATGGCTTCCCAGCTAGCACTAGTGGTAAAGAATCCACCTGCCAATGCAGGAGATGCAAGAGACGTGGTTTGATCCCTGGGTTGGGAAGATCACCTGGAGGAGGAAACTAGGCAGCCTGTGGTGGTATTTTCTTGCCAGGAAAATTCCATGGACAGAGGAGTCTGATGGGCAACTGTCCATGAGGCTTCAAAGAGTCAGACATGACTGAGTATGATAAAATTATGTATCTAAGTAGATATTGTATATTCCCATTATTGTTTATAAATTCAAAAAGCTTTCTGATACTACATATACAGGTATTTGTTGGATTTTTTTTCATAGTTCAATAATTATGTTTGTAGTCATGTTGATAAAATGTTGGTCAGTAGATCCTTGAGTAGTCTGTGTAACTCTCTACTGCAATGCTTTACCTGAATAAAAGAAGTAATATGCAATACATTTTAAAATGTCTGTACATATTCAAGTTATGGTTAATACAAGATCATGTGGATCACTTTTTAAAGGAGGACTATAACCTAAGTGTTATTTAACTTGTTAGAAAAGTGGATTATTCACCTAAGCTCAATAGAATTATTAAGATGATTCATCATAAATAGCCTGGATAAGAATCTCATGTTTTTCAAAAAGATATTTGAAAGTTTAATTCCTCAAAAATATGTTTTAAGAAATGAAGGGAAAGGATATGCTGTGATGTGCTAAGTCGCTTCAGTCATGTCTGACTCTTTGCAAACTTATGAATGCTAGCCCGTCAGGCTCCTCTGTCCATGGGATTTTCCAGGCAATCTTCCCAACCCAGGGTTGGAACCCTGGTCTCACATCTCTTGCATTGGCAGGGGGACTCTTTAACACTAGTGCCACCTGGAAAGCTCTGGAGGGAAGGAATGTGTCAATGTTAAAATATACTTAAAACAAATATCTAATATTTCCATTAGATCAAAATTTTGCATCAGCTTTTGAAAATAAACTCTCAGAAATATGTCATAGTATTCAGTGTTTCAGTGCAAATATTTTTCAAGTTAGATTCCCTAGTGTTGGGAGAGTGTGTAATTTCCTTGGTTCTGTCTTGCCACAGCAAAGATTTGAAATGGCAGACCAGTATGCCCTCAAGGCATGAGGGTGGGCTGATCCCAAAGGAGAGGCTAATCTTGGCTCCTCTTTTTATATATTTTGTCTCATCCCCCTGAGCCTGCCCTATGTGAATTGGGCTAGCCAGGAGGGCTGTTTGTTTTACCTGAATTTCTCACTCCAATCCTCAGATTTTCTTTTGTTCCATCTTCATGGGCTTTTTCCTTTCTTTGTCTTTTAGCCACCACCATTTTGTACTCCTTTTTCTTATTATGCTTCCCTGGTGGCTCAGACGGTAAAGCGTCTGCCTGCAATACTGGAGACCCAGGTTCGATTCCTGGGTCGGGAAGATCCCCTGGAGAAGGAAATGGCAATCCACTCCAGCACTCTTGCCTGGAAAATCCCATGGACAGAGAAGCTTGATAGTCTACAGTCCATGGGGTCACAAAGAGTCGGACACGACTGAGTGACTTCACTTCACTTCACTTTTCTTATTATAACTACCTAACACTAGAAATCAGACTGAAATTAGCATGTCGACTGTTTATTAGGAAAGGCTTTAAGGATCCCCTTTTCTGGGAGAAAATTAAGAAAGAAAGATAAGGGATTTTCCTGGTGGTCCAGTGGCTAAGACTCCACTTTCCCAAGGCAGGGGCCCGAGCTTGGTCCCTGGAGAGGGAACTAGATCACACATGCCACAACCAGAAGTTCACGTGTTGCAACTAAAGATCCTGCATGCCAGGACCCAGCATAGCCAAATAAATAAAAATAGATATTAAATGTAAATATTAAAAATTTTTTAAAGAAAGGTAAGTGGAATTGACTTGATAATGATACTGAGCAGAACCCTGGGGGGTTCCTGGCTCTAAAGTCTTTTGGGTCCCCTATTTTTTGATTACAGGAAACAGGCTTCATTCAGCCCCCTTGTTCCTGAGTTCCAAAGAGTGCATTCAAATAGTTGCTAATTAGGGAAAGGAGGGGAAATAGTAAAAAAAAAAACAAAAACAAAGGAGGAACAATTTTTAAAAAAAGGACCTATAGTTCAGCCTTGGTCTAAGGTCCTGGTTTCCCCTCAAGCGATATATGTAATAATGACTTTAAGCTATTTTGCAGATACTGAAACCCTCATCAGGTGGGAAAAGTTAACAGCAGCTTGCATGTTGGCATGATCCAGATCTTCATCTTAGGGATCTGAGGCTTTAGTTACTAAGCTCTTCTTAGGTGTTAGCTGATGCTTTTGTCCATTTTTCTGCACAATTGGGCAATAGGGTACTAAGAGATGGCCAAAAGATCACCTGCTCTCTGGTCCCACTATGTAGTAGCAGCTCTACCTCCTCCTGATAATTAGGGGCAACTACCCCTCTTAGATTTCTCTAGTGGCTCAGATGGTAAAGAATCTGTCTGCTGTGCAGGGTTTGATCCCTGAGTCAGGAAGAACCCCAGGAGACGGGAATGGTAACCCACTCCAGTGTTCTTGCCTGGAGAACCCATGGACAGAGGAGCTTGTGGGCTAAAGTCCATGGGGTTGCAAAGAGTCGGAAAAGAGACTAACACTTTCACTTTTCAACCCTATTAGGATAGTGATTCTTCTTTTATATATCCTGGTCTCTTTCCATATAAAATGGAAAGTATTTGAAGGCTTATTCAGAATTACCTCTTTAGAACCAATACTTCTAATCACCGAGGGCCTAGAGTTGTGGAGACAAAGAGCACAAACTACCTAAATGGGCTATAAATGACGGTAAATAGGACCAATTTTTCCACCATTTGATTTCCAGACCTAATTATTTTACCTTTTGGGGTGAAGTTAGAATATATAATGTGTCCTGAAGAAATCTATCTTCAAATTTTAGTGTCTGCAAGCTAGTTCCTCTTATGGGCTTTCAAGAAGTCATTTCTTCTGTCTATAAAGACAATTGCTTCTGACTGAATAGGAATCAGTATGATGCTTGACAAGTGGTGATTCTGATCTAGAGATCTTCAGAAAATATTATGGCAAAAGGCAGTAAAGTCAACATAGGCTTGGGTCAACTCTTTCAATGTAGAGCTTTGTCTGTTCCAGATGATAGGAAATTGTTTCCAATTTTGGCATCCATGGAGCCAAGCCACCTGGGGGGCAGGGCAGAGCCAGGCAGCTGGGCAGACCCACAGACCAGTGGATCACAGCACCATCTCCTCCCAGGCTTCCCAGATGGTGCAGCAGTAAGAATCCACCTGCCAAGGCAGGAGACACAAGAAACGTGGGCTCCATCCCTGGGTCAAGAAGATCTCCTGGAATAGAAAATGGCAACCCACTCCAGTATTCTTGCCTGAAAAATTCCTTGGACAGAGGAACCTGGTAAGCTACAGTCCATGAAGTCACAAAGATCAACTGTGAGTGAGCACACACATCACCTCCTCCTCCCCTGAGTCTTCTTTTGGACAAGAATGAAAAAGAATGCATTCATTAGATCAGTAGCCACATACCTCATACCTGTAGCCATGTTAATCCACTGTTATAGAGGTTGTTATTTCACTGAAATTTGTGGTAGTCCACTCTTAATCTCCAGGATTTCGCTGTCTTTATAGGATCCATTATCGATGAATCAAATAGAGGTATAACAAAGGCCACTATTCTTGCCGTTTATAGATTTTTAAAGGATAATACTTGCTTTCTCTCCATCTCCCATACCTGCTTCAAATAAGATATTTTTTTAGTTGTTGATGTTTTCTGCAGCGTGGGAACATTTTCCTAGGCTTACTTCTGGCTTTGCCACCTAAGATAGTTTTTATCCATCAGGACAAGGAACAGATGGTTGGATTCCAACAACCTCAAAGTATGTCCAATCTACTGAGGGACTAGAAAAATGATTATCAGATGGACTTTTGGACTCACTGTATCAGTCAAGATTCAATCATAGAAACAGAAATACCATAGTTTATATTCAATCATGAATTTATCTTCAGGGTTAGCTATTACATGGTTTTAGGGCTGGTTTAGTACTCTGTTGCTTCTGTAAATAGTTCTATGGCTTGAAGTCAACAGGATATTAGTTGGAAAGGAAATAGGGACACAAATATAGTAAAAGCATAGATAAATTGCGTGAAGATGAGTTGGAATCCACGAGGGAGATCAGAATTCTTACTGATCACTCATTACCTCCAAGAATCCCACTTCAATCAAGTGAATGACCTGCCTGAGGATCTGGTGTCCTTTCTCCAGGAACTAACCTTGCTCAAGGCCTAGGAGTCAGAGAAACAATGACAGCAAAATCAGCCAGAACTAAGGGAAGTGAGAATGCCTACTTCTCCACACCAAGGTCAGCCAGTAACTAAGTGACAGATGTATAAGCTGCAAATGCACCGGGCGCCTGTACTAATCTTTTGAGCATAGACAGACATGGCTGCTTCTTCACTTATGTTTTCCCAGTTCATACAAACAAATTTTCTCTTGTGGCCTAAACTAACCCAGAAATTCAGGGAAGGGAATATCTGTAACAGAATCCCACTGAGTTATGTTGAAACCAACCCACTCCACGCATGGTGAGCTCATCTTGGGCCATGGCTCTATTTATTTATTTATTTTTTCATGGCTCTGTTTATTATCTAGCTTCCCTATGCTACCAAAATTCTAACCAGGGTCTATGAAGATGTTTCAGGTTTCTAGGTATCAGTGTCAAGCAAGAGCCTCTTGCAACAATTCCAAAAAGCTTATCTATTTCCCTTCCTCCAGTGAACATTTGAGTAAAGGGCCATAGGTCTGTTTGGAAAAGGACTGAGGGAATCCTTAAAATACACACTTGCTATAGAGATACAGGGCCTTTTTTTCTTGGGGATTCTTTTTCAGTCCATGGAATCTGGATTAGAAAATAGACCCAAGTCTGGGAACGTGGCAAGATACTGCAATTTAAAAAATCTGTTTGGCAACCCTCAGCTCATTTTTTTTCCTTCCTTCCTCTCTCCCTTCTTCTATCTTATTTTTCCTTTCTTTTTCTCCCTCTGTTCTTTTTTCCCCCTTTTTCCCTTTCTCCCTCCATTCTTTCCTTTCTTTCTGGCTGCATAGATTGAAAAATACTTTTGTTGACTATGCATCTTGTGAGTCTAGTGACCTCTTTGGGTCTAGTCACCATCTCCATAGATCTTTGCAGGTCAAGCCTCTTTAGCTACTATAACCTTGATGCTCATTAAAATGCTTGTGCTTTTCTGCACCACCACTCAGCTTCCATGATTTTAAGGTTCTTGCCAGGAGGCTAAATTCTGTATACTAGTAGATTGTTTCCTTAATATAATTTCCCTTACCCAACTTTTTGTTATGTCCTTCCTTGATCCTATTCCCTGGAGTCTAGTTCTAACAGAACCAACCTCCTGACTGCTGGCATCTTATCTCATTTTGTTGGAGATTTAGATCCTTATTCTCTTAGCAAGCCTAGCAATTCCATGACCTGGCAGCATTGTGACTTAACTCTAGATACTGGTTTCACCAACAGGAGCACAGGAGGGGACATGTCCTGAGGGACACATGTCTTGTCTGGAGAAAAGGCCTTTGCTTGTCCTCAAGCAGTGAGTCCTTATTATCAGAAAGTGTCTTACCCCCACTTTTTTTTTTTGCAAGTAATTTATTTTCAGAACTCCCAATGCAAACATAATTCACTGAATAATGAAGCAAAATTATCTAAGATCATTATAAACAGGGGTCAATCAAGCTCGACTTCAATCAAGATGGATTTTAAAATTGTCTTTATTTTCTTTGGGGTAGTAAAGAGTATGACCCGACTTAGCAACTGAAACAAAACAAAGCAAAAAGGCCATTTCTACATAGTAAATGCCAGAAAATTTGAGATTTTCTATAGAAGTTCCTGTCTCAATTTCCAGGTCCCATTTTTCCCCATCAGGACTCTAACCCTGGTGTCGCTGTCTTGTCTCATTTGAGAATTTAACCTCTCTGGGAATTCTTTCTCCGCTTCTGACTAAACTGTGGGCCTGAATTAAGGCTTTTCTGTCTTCCTGATTGTTGCAGTGTTCTGAAGCTAGGCTCTCTCCGTCCTTCCTGTAACCAAATGCAGCTCCTCCCTTTTGGAAACTGCTGTGTCCCAGACCCTCCTTCATTGATCAGCCAGTCCGCCTCATGGAGGTCAGATGTCTCTCACTAGGAGCCCTCTACACTGGGTCACTTACCGTGGCCCCTGCTGTTCTTTGACTCGACCTTCATTGACTGCTGCCTGCTCTTCCTTGGTCTCAGTCTCTCCTGTTACATCACTGAAGATTTTGTAGTCTCTATTTGTGGAATTTTGTATTGGTGTCTTTCTTTCTTTCCCAGAAACACTATTAAGCCTGTGCTGAATCATAGACTAGTGTGCATTTCCTTTACTCTGATGTCATCTGCTCCACATTTTGCAGGAAAGGAAAAAAAAAGTTTCAGTGCCTGTATAGATTTTTCTTATTTTCAAGAAGTCTTTCTCTGGGCAATTCAGAGGGATTGGAGGGAAGGGAGGAACATAAGTTAAAATCACCATTTCAAATTACCAAGTTATAAAGGAGGCCAAATCATACTTGAGTATAGGGATAGGATAAACATTATTATACTAAACATATATTAAACATATATTATACATAATATACTTCATGTGTTTTCTTTATTCTAAGCCACATTCCTTTTGTGATTTAGAGTGAGGACTATTCATTCTCTTCTCACTTTCTCTGTAGGATTAGGATGTATTTCTTCTATTCTTCAGAGTATAAAATTTACTTATTTCATATTTTAAATAGTGGTTTGAAAAATTATTTAAATAGTAACTACTATGTAAAAAATATTGATTAAGAAATTGAGAGAGTGGTTGTATACAAATATGAAAATGAAAAAACATTTGTAAAATGTGACAGAAAACTTTCAATCCTGGGTGGAAAATATCAGCTAAACAGTTGCAATATTTGAATATCGTTACTAAAGAGCAGAACATGGAGAGCAGAGGTGTGATGGGATGCAGGACTGCAGGTTTTCTTGTTATACTTGCAAAAAGAAACTATCTACTGCCATATCAATAAACAAGAAATGTCACAGCCACCATTGGTGTCTGGCCTCCAAATGTGAATGAGGGCTCCCCAAACTGTGATCCAACAGATGCTGCCACCTCCCATGGTGATCGCTGAGGAGTTGGGGGAATGCAAGAAGCAGCCAATGCCACTCTTTAAGGTGAAGAAAAGAAAACAGTATTTGGCACCAGATAGCTGAGGTGCGTATGAAAGGAATGAAATCAGTGAGCCCAGAGGCTTGCATCTTCCCATACACTGAATGCTAAATTCCTTAACCTGATACCTGATCTTTAATGTTCAGATTGCCTGCTCCCTATGTTTTAAACTTCTGTATAGCCTGACTTTTCCTCCTGCCTCCTTGGAGCAGTCTCTCAGAACTAACTGAGGAGCTGTGTCTTGAGCTGCAGTCCTTATTTAGTCCCCAAAAAACTTAAATCACAACTCTCAAAGTTGTGTATACTTTTTATTCAACACACCTTCAGTATAATTCATGTTTTAAATGGTGTACATGATACCCTGATAAGAGTGAAAATAAAAATAAACCCAACTAGAATCCTAAGCAGATCAGTCAGAGCCCACCCTTGGAGTCAAGTAGAAAATCAAAATGGTATTTTTGTTTTAGGAGGTTATTCATATGGTTTGACATCATAGGAATATTAGTTCTCTTTCAGTGGAGGTATTGGTTTATAGTCTCTTTTTCCTTTAAAGAAAGCTGGACTGGGTTTTGGGGATGTAAACATGTTCAGTGGCACTAAGGTTTAAAAGTGGGACAGCCTCCTTGACCCAGTGGCATGAAAATCGTTACAGAATTCATAGTTCTCCTATTTCTACAGTGTGCCAAAAGTTTGTTAGGGAAGCACACTGACTGAAACCGCCCATCCTGGCCAGGCACCATAGTAACCATTTGCATGAGTTGTTTTATGACAGGAGGTCCTAGTAAGGAACATGGAACTAATAAGCCATCACCAACCAGAAGAGTTCAGGAAAGGTCAAAAGGAGACACCACATGTTCAACCACCTCCCAGAATCCTTCTCTCTGGCATCCATCTTGGCTGAATGAGGTGTGCACCACCAGGAAGGACTGTGAGTCAGAATGATTGGCTAAAGACAATCCCATCACCATAAAACCTGAGACTGCAAGCCACATGGCAGAGCTGTTCTCTTGGGTTCCCTTACCCTACTGCTCTCCACCTGGGTGCCCTTTCCAATAAAATCTCTTGCTTTGTCAGCACTTGTGTCTCCTCAGACAATTCATTCCCAAGCGTTAGCCAAGAGCCCAGTTTCAGGCCCAGGAAGTGGTCTCCCTTCCTGCAACAAGTCCACATCCCAGCATTTTGTTCATAGGAGACCTGATGCCATTCCTGAGAACTGGGCTCCTTGTTTCCCTTCATCACAAGGATAAAGAGTCCAGACTTTAATCACTCTATTGTATGCTCCCTTAGATATAAAACAGTGGAAAACTTTGCAGCCATAGTTCACTTAAAACAGTTTCAAGCTCACTTGAAGTAATGGGGGTCTGGAATTCTAGGTGGACATGAAGACAAACCCTTGCTACTGTGCAGCAATACAACTGGACCTTTTTGGAGGAACAGGACTGAGTCTGGACCCAGGGGGATATCAATAAGAAGCCCTTCTCATACATATAGAAATCCGGGAGACCATTTGAGGGCAACACAAGTTCTCAGTAATTGGAGGGTCCTCTCAAAATTCCATGGCCTTACTTTGATTTTGACACCTGCACTGTGCCATTCCTGATGATTCCATTCAGGATCTATATCATCAGGATGGGGCACGAGCCCCAGTACAACTCTTCTGGATTAAAAAAGAAAAAAAGAAGCCAGGTGAAAAAAATAAAATAAAATCACTGCTCTTGGTAATACAAGAAATGTTACCAAAAAAGCCTTAAATGTGAATGACAGATACCATCAATTCAAACATTTAGGTTAAAATTTTACATGCCAAATTTATGTATGAAAAGTGAAAGTGTTAATCTATCAGTCATGTCCAACTCTTTGTGACCCCATGGATTGTAGCCCACCAGGCTCCTCTGTCCATGGGATTCTCCACGCAAGAGTACTGGAGTGGGCTGCCATTTCCTCCTCCAGGGCGTCCCTCTGACCCAGGGATGGAACATGGGTCTCTGCATTGGCAGGCGGATTCTTTGCAGACTGAGCCACCGGGGAAGCCAACTTTAGGTAGTGCAGTTGTATCAAATCTTGTTTTAATCACATAAATGTATGTGTACAGTGTTTAATTCAATCTAGGGCATCTATTTTAATTATTTTGACAAAAGTTTCAAGCAAAACTATGTAATGAAAGTGCAAATGAGAAGCTCTCCCTTCAATCAGTGTCTCTATGATTATTTGAAGATGTGCTAGTCAGTTTTGCTCTAGACTCTAAAGACCAGTATTTGCAAACTCTATGTAAATTTAACTAAGTGACCATATAAAAGACACTATCAGTATCTCTCAAATTATGAAATCATTTTTGAACAAAAATGAAGGACCACACTACTTTGTTTTTTTTTCTCAATTTTTATTTAGAAAGTTCAGTGAAACAACGTGGTATCACAGCTTAGAAATATTTTAATCTCATTATAATTTATCAATAAAAAATCTAGCAATTTTTGATTTTAAACAATGAAATTTATAAAAATAATTTTACATTTATAAAATGAATCATTATTTCACAATAAATTATTCTTTTTATTACCTGAAAAAAAGTGTTACATAAGTGTCTTTGTATTATATAAAAGCAATAACTTCCCTTATCAATATATTGAAGATATGCTGAAAACTTCAGTTACTCTTTGTCCAGAGTTTTTGGCAGTTAAGTATACAAAAATATTATATTACACATTCCCTGACCATGGTTATTAAAACAAATTTGCTAGCAATAATTTCTAAAACATGACTGTTTTAGTAAATAGATGCAGATAAGTTAGAAGGGTCACTAAAAATGAATTATATGTTTATATTTTAAAGATTTTTTTTTTAGTATCTTCTAAGAGCACAACAGAAAACTACAAGATGTATTTCCATCTTAAAAAATCAAAAGCATTCTTATTCGTGAACTAGAGACACTAGCATAAATCTTTTTAAAAATGAGTTAATTTTTTTTTCTGTTCTCTCTCTCAAAGATATATTTTACAGTTTCCAGGTACCAGCTGTTAAAGGGATTTTATTGATTCTATTAAATCAATGCTAGCTTCTAAGTAATCATTTTTCCATTTTAAGAGTTAAGAAGTTACAGTTACCAAAAGCTTTTTATTTGCAGGGTAAGTGGGGGCTATGAAATCATAATCTTAGAAATTTTGAAAAGTTCTGTGAAAATCATTTAATTCAGTCTCTTGCAGCTTGGGGAACCCTTTTTTTATCATTAATAATTACTAAACCAGTTTTTGTCTGCTTCAGCAAATACAGTGTGTGTATATTTATTTGATAGAGAGAGACAGAAAGAGAGACATCACTGTTTTTTGAGGCAGACTGTTAATTGTTTTAAAATAAGCTCCAGCTTTAGATAATATCAAATAATTTGGGGCTCCAAAGAACTATATTCCTCAGTCCACTGGATTTTTGAAAATATGCTGTCAGTGATTTTAATTTGTCTGTACTTTCATCATGATCTACCTGCTACACATTTTATTTTCTTTGTTCGAAAGTTTTTACAATCTTTTCATTTTAGGAAGAAGACTCATTAAAGTTAGAAGATTCATTAAAGGTACAAAAGTGGTTTCTTATTCATGTTGCAACAAATTTACACTCATTTATATGTAAAATATGTGTTAACAGGTAACACAATGGATAATATCCAATTATCACTCAATTGCGTTTATTTAAAAACCACAGTAAGAAGCTCACATTTTCATACCAAAGGTTTATTCTCCTTAAAGCCCATCAGACCTGGGCTAGAGTGCAGCTTTCCTACTCTTTAGGTTTAATGATCTTTGGTTATGTTCTTTAAATCCTCTAAGCTAAAGGTTTCTTAATTTATAAGAAAAAGATAATAATACCTCTTTTACAGGAGGGCTAAATGAGGCAACATGTGTGTGACAGATGGCTAATTTGTCCCCTGATATCAGAATCCCAGAGATGGACAGCTTTGTTGGCACTAGGCTTTCTGCCTAAAGACTACACTCCCAGTGTCCCTGAGAACCAGATGTGGGCATGTGCTAAGTTCTAGTCAAAGAATGACTACTTCTAGATTTGTTTTCTGAGAGAGAAATAAATGCCTGTCTTGCTTGAGCCTCTTTTTAAGGGTTTCTTTAATACAGTTTAGCCTGTATCCTAACTGATAAAGCTAACATTTTACTTTAACATACATCTTCAAATATAGGCAGATTTCAAGGAATACCCAGTCATCTTTGGAATGCCTATTTATAATTTTCTAATCTTTCATAGGCATATTTAACTATGGGCCAAAAAGATGCTTGTAAGTGATTCTTCAAAGAAATATACCCTATTCTAAAGCAACCACTTTAATTTTCAAATCTGCAAGTTTAAAATTTATTTTTAAAAAAGAACTTGGCTCATTTAATTTAATCTGGGATTTCTGATCTACTGTTCTCAAAGAAGAACACTTAGTTCTTCATCACATCACCATAAAGCAATTATTTACAGATTTAAATTAATAATAAGACAACACATGAAAGTAGAACATGAGATTCAACTGGTTCAGGCACAGTACCGGTTTATACTATACAAACGCATTGAAACTCAGTGATACATTGGTTGCATCTAAAGGTTTTAAACAATAGCAACAACAAACAAAATGAATATATAAACAAGAAAACAGGATACCGTCTTTATAACAGCACCATGAAGAAGCCTTGGCCAAGAGTCTGCCAAAAGTGCTATCCTGAGATATTTTAAGACCAACAAACTTTTCACATTTATGCAGTGCCATTCAGAAGTAAACATACTCTCACAATTGCTTTTGTTTGGAAAGAGACTGGTGGGAAATGACTGAAGCTTGATTTGCAGCTATTTTGTATGGTTCTTGTCCAGAGCCTTGAGGTGGGGAAGGAAGTGGGGTTTCAGGAGTTGCTAAAAAAGAAACAGAGAATTGTGTGATGCTGGCAGTCACCTTGGCCCATCTCAAGTTTTGCATGACACCAATATGCATTACTTTATTTTGTATATGTTTTTAAAAGATCATATATAAAGTAGTGACTATAATACATAATCAGGTCATTGACATACTACTGGAGATGCACTCCCCTATTAGCATTAAACTAAATCATACTTTAAAATGTTGATAGTCACTTTAAGATATCATCTGCTTTTATATAATAGTATTTATGGGCATTCGATTCTCTCATAAACTCAGCAGAAAAAAAAAATTTTAATGAAAAGAATTAACAGAAAACTAATTTTTTTCCAAGTCTCATAATACAAATTTTACATCTGCAATCAAAAAAGCACATAAAATAAAACATATTTGGTTTAGATTTCACTAACTCAAACGTTGTTGTTTAGTCGCTTAGGTGTGTCTGACTCTTTGTGACCCCATGGACTATAGCTCACCAAGCTCCTCTGTCCATGGGATTGTCCAGGCAAGGATACTGGAGTGGGTTGCCATTTCCTTTTCCAGGGGATCCTCCCAACCCAGGGATTCAACTATGTCTCCTGCATTGGCAGGCAGATTCTTTACTGTTTGAGCCACCAGGAAAGCCAACTCAAATATTAGATGACATTAACAAAAATAATAATAAGGTAAGGTAACTCTTCAAGTGCTTTGAAATCTCTGTTGTTGTTGTTTAGTCATTAAGTCACGATTGACTCTTGTGAGATCCTTCATGGACTGTAGGCTGCCAGGATCCTCTTTTCAAGGCATTTCCCAGGCAAGCACACTGGAGTGGGTTGCCATTTCCTTCTCCAGGGGATCTTCCTGACCCAGGCAGGTTCTTTACTATGGAGCCACCAGGGAAGCTCTTGTTGTAGTTAAAAGCATCGGAAAAATACTGACTTTGTCACTTCAAAATTATTGTTACAATGACGCTTGGCTGTTCCTCACCCATCAATGTAAAGAACACCGAGTAATTTAAAAAATCAGTTATAGTTTGAATATTTCATTGTCTATGATAGTATTTCTACTGGCAAATTTTAACCATATTATAAAATAATCCAGGAGCCATTCTACAATTTTTAAAACTTGAAATATTTTAGTATTCACATTTATTATTAACCCACGCATTTAACAGAATAAACAGAAAATGTTTGATGATCAGACTGAGACATTATCGATTTAATGACTTTATCGATTATTTTTCTGGAATAGTTTTCAAAAATACAAAAAAGAACAGCCCCTTTTTGCCTAGTTTTCTTTTATACATTAACTTTATATTATTACATGGGAATTAGCAATGACTTAAAAACAATATTTTTAGATACAATTCAAGTGACAAAAGAATTATGAAATTTGCTTCAAAAACTATTTCTGGATATTTAGGATGGATCTAATCCTGCAGTAGCCTGCTGTAAAAGACCAAGAAAATATGCATAAACTTTGATTTTTATGTGTGCTTGAGTTTAATGCTTTCCTTTGTGTCAAATATAAACTGCTTCAAATGACCATAAGCAAAGCAAAGTTTTCCTTTACAAATGAATCTCTTAAATAGTGTGCTGGAAGAGGGAAAATAAAAATGAAAAGTGTGATGATGTGATTCTAAAAAGATTAGGGTCAGCAAGTATGCTTTTAAAATACTAGAAAACTAGCATTTAAAAAGTAAAGGATTTAACCACCAGCAAAATTGTTAAACTTTCTTGCAAGTTGTTACCTACAACGTTCAATGTTTTGTTAATGAGTTTTATTTTCCAAGTTTATGAATAACTGATCTCTAGGAGAAACAACTTCATAGACTCTTTGGTATGGTATTGGGTTTGCCTCTCTCTGTTCTTGACTGTTAATTAAATGAACATGGTATCTCTGCAAGATAGTCCCAGTATGGAAGTTCTTCAACAAATGAAAACTAGAACTACCACAGTAAGCAATTCCACTTCTGAGTATATATTTGAAGAAAACAAAAACACTAATTTGGAAAGATACATGTACCTCAATGTTCATAGCAGCTTTATTTACAATAGCCAAGATATGGAGGCCACACAAGTGTCCATCAACAGATGAAAGGATAAAGAAGATGTGATACACACACACGCATACATACACACACACACACACACACACACACATGAACATCACTCAGCCATAAATGAAATTTTGCCTCTTGAAATAACATGGCTGGACCTGCAGGAGATTACCCTTAGTGAAATAAGTTAAACAGAGAGACAAATACTGTATATTTTCACTTATATGTTAAATTCAAATAATAAATAAATATAACAAAGCAGAAACAGACTCATGGAAACAGAGAACAAACCAGTTGCTACCAGTGAGAAGAGGGGGAGAGGGAGAGAAAGCCAAGGGAAGGAGAATGAGAGGCAGAAACTATATGGTAGAAAATAAATAAGATATAGGATGTAATTTATAATACAGGGAATATAAGCAATATTTTAGAATAACTTTAAATGAAATATAACCTCTAAATCTGAATCATTATGTTATATACCTGAAACCAAAATACTACTGTAAATCAACTGTACTTCAAGGAAAGAAAGAATGGTCCCAAATTAATGTCTTTAAATTACATGGGGACCCACAGATTAAATGTACTATATTGTACATTTGTATTTTTTCTAACAATTTCATTTCTGCTTCTGTCATACACTCAAAGAACTTTGTGTTACAGACACTATTTACACATATATCTATTGCATCTGAAGGACAGCAGTGATAGCAGGCATTTTTGTGGTTTTTACTCTCCCTTCCACTAGGGAGCAGTTAGATGGTACTCACTAAATTATGGTCACATTGCATTGAACTTTGGGGTAAAACAACACTGCAGCTAGTTACTAAGGGCTATCGTAGATTCCGTAAGCAATACAGGTATGCATAATGATATAACAATAACTTAAGGAATCTGTGACATAGCTGGTTTAGTGTTTAGAGGCAGTAGATCAAAACTCAATGTAAATTAGTATAAATTCAGGAGCAATTAATTCTTGATAGTTTATCTAGTCAAGATTTTTTAAATCTCTGAGTTGACTTGTAAAAATGTAATGTGCTAAATCTGCAATAATATCAGATTATCTACTATCAATTCCTTCAGTTTAGTTCGGTTCCGTCACTCAGTCGTGTCTGACTCTGCGACGCCATGAATCTCAGCACGCCAGGCCGCCCTGTCCATCACCAACTCCTGGAGTTCACCCAAACTCATGTGCATCGAGTTGGTCATGCCATCCAGCCATCTCATCCTCTGTTGTCCCCTTCTCCTCCTGCCCACAATCCCTCCCAGCATCAGGGTCTTTTCCAATGAGTCAACTCTTTGCATGAGGTGGCCAAAGTATTGGAGTTTCAGCCTCAGCATCAGTCATCCCTAGTATATATATATAATCATTTTTGCTCCAAAGAACTAAAGGAAACCTAAACAACTCACACTTTGCCCAATTATGATACACATGAATTCAACTCATCACTGCTTAGTTAAATAGCACTAGTCTTTCAAAAACCTGGTTCACATTTCAGTTAGTATGTTAACTCAAATTAACGGTGAGTGTTGCATAAACTCACAAACTTGACTGTATTGCAAACTTTACAAACTTCACAGCTAACTTTTTCAGTCTACAAATAGTTACTTAAATAATGGATGTGCATTTTGATCAGTAACCAATCACACCACATCCTTCAGTCTGTTCATGACTGTGATCGGTCAACATATTTCCTTCAGTTCACACACTGACAACAAAGTGTGTAGTTGTGTTGCCTCTTGTCTCCCTCCCAGTGATAAATTCACATGACATTTTGCAAACATGGACAACTGAAAGAGAATTGGCTGGAAGGGGAGAGAGGGCAGTAAAGAAACAAAAAATGATAATGCTGGAAGTAAAATTCAAATCAAACGTGAATGTAGTTAATAGAAGAAAGCACAGACCATGGAAATATTCACATTGTCATTGTTTGAGTCCCTAAAAATACAGCCAAGAGCTTAAGCTGAAGGAAAATTTGTCAACATTAATGAGGAGCCCAATTCTTTGAAAGGATAGAGAGGTCCCAGAGGAAGTGAAACTGACAAAAAAACTTGCTATCAAACGGTTTCTGAGAGATATTTCATGATGTTGAAAATACAAAGGATAAAATACTGGAAATCAGACTTCCAAAAGAGTAAATTTCATCATACGTGCTCACTTCCTCTTGTAAGTCCTTGAAAAAGAACATGGCAAGCACTGTCAAAGCTACTCTTCATATTTTTTTTACAAAAAAATATAACATTAATTTTCAGTGTTTTTAATATTTTAAATTATGGTGTACTAAACATTAAAAGTACTATTTTTAACTTCCCTATACATTTATAACTTATAGTTAAAAGAGTTCTTAATGTTTTGACAAACATGTTTAAGGGTCATAAACAATCTTAATTTTTCTCTTATTAAGATTCCTTTGCATGGTACCAGTTTGTATGTCATTTTTATGGTCTTGCACTACCAGGCAAAGCTAGAACATCCTATATGTTCTTTTGCACTACCAAACCTATGAAGTAGAAAGATTTAGGCACTCATATCTCCATTTTAGGGAGAAAACTCATACATGAGAAGAATAAGTGGCTTGCTTCACAATCTCCCACAATCAAATCCTAGAGAAGAAATTATATCCAATTTTTACAATTTCTGGGGACTAATAGATTCTTTCCCCAAATTTCACATTTTCTCAAGTAATTAAGTTTTAAGAAATACTGTGTTTCAAAAGTAGTCCAGATACTTACAGATCTGGTCTGTATGCACGAGTGTTGACATTGAACCCAAAAGTATAGTCTGTCCAGTTAATGGATCTTGAGACAAATGTGGGTGCATTGGATGATGGAGATGGTTAGCCTCAGTGGAAGCACCTACAGAAGATAAAAAGATGCTTGCATAAGGGATATTTAATCAGGAACAGCAAGTTTACCTTAAAACAAGTGTTTTGATTGACAGCTTAAATATTGCTATTTTTGCAAAGTGGTTTTTGGGAATTCAAAAATAAATTAATAGAGCCACTGCTACATTAAAGACAATGTCAGCTTTCACTGTACACTGGCTAGATTAATGTTGTATCATATTATGTTGTATATTAATAATGGACCTTCCGTGCAGTTTCCTGGAATCATTATGTTTGCTGCCTGTTGTTAAGGCAATTCCAAGAATCACTTACCTCAAGTTTATAGTATTTGGGATCACCCTAATAGCATAAACAACTTTTATTTCAGAAAGATATCATTAGAAACACATTAACCACTAGAAAACTAAAACTAAAATAAAATAAAATAGATTTTACAAGGAAATTTAATCTAGATCAGAACACAAAATAAATGATTTCTTAAGTTATTCCTGACATCTACTGCAGCAAAGAAATCTCATTTTCCCCTTCTCATTGTGTTGTGTCAGTTAATTTATTTCAGGAGCAGAATGTTTATTTTTAAGCTATTTACTTTATGTATTTTTTTGTTGTTGTTTTATTTTGCCATCGGTGAGCTTTTAGAGGAGGAGAGACAGAAAAAATATAATATACTCCAAGAAGTAACAACAATAAGAAATATATTTCCATTTACCATATTTGGGAGGATCTGAAAATTGAGGTAAGAAGGATGGGTGGAGTAAAGGTAGTGGAGGTTGAGTATGAATGGAGGGGAGGTTGAATGTGTTCAAGTATTTTTGTTCCCAGCCAATAGGTTTTATAGATTTTCCTAAATGCAAAATAAAAATTGAGTTCATTATATCATGGACAAAAAGTAAACAGGTCAAACTTGCTCTAAAGCACTGTAATATGATGCTAAGAAATAAAATAGAAATTCTTAAATAAACTCACCACCCAGTAACATCTCCTGAAGTAAGTTGTCAATTTTAACCATTCCAAAAAGTTTAACAAATTGTATTTGCTCAATCATTTGCCACGTGATGCTCTGCAGCGTGGGCAGGAGCAGAAGCAGCTCTCCAAATCTGCCCCGGGAGTCATACTGCCGGTCGTTGATGTAGTCCTCCAAACTCAACTGCACTTGGAACCGCATGTTCTTAATCTTCACTGGGTCACTTAGCCCTTTTGCGTCTAGTACAGGAATGAAAAGAGCAACCTAAATATTCTGTCTTACCAGAGTGTGAGAGTAAATATTCTAATATTTTAAAAGTTGGTGACTTTTAAACCACTTGGTGGTTTAGTGGTAAAGAATCCACCGGAGACGTGGGTTCGATCCCTGATCTGGGAAGATCCTTGCATGCCACCAGACAACTAAGGATATGCACCACAACTACTGAACCTGTGCTCAAGAGCCTGGGGCCACAACTACTGAGCCCATGTGCTCCAACTACGAAAGCCTGTGTGTCCTAGAGCCAGTGCCTCAACCAGAGAAGACAGCACAATGAGAAGCCTGTGCACCACAACTGGAGAGGAGCCCCCGCTCACTGCAACTAGAGGAAAGTCTGCACAGCAAGGAAGATCCAGTGCAGCCAAAAATAAACAAACAGATAAAACTATTTAAAAATAAAACAAAAGGCAGTTTTTCACTGCAATCATTTTTACTGAAACTTTGGAAACAAACCTGGATCAAAAAAGACAATTGCCTTCAAACAAGCATATTCATTATCATCAATCTGAATTTCTTGAAATGGTCGGACCAGCTCATCTAGAACCCGGTTGGCCACACGGCTAATCTCGACTTCACAGCTGTTGCGGTGAATAACATAGTTGTTCCCTACATTAAAAAAAAATAATAATAATTAAACAATCAACCCTCTCACACATGCAATACTGTCAGATTTTTAAACTTTTATAAACCAATATTTTAAATGATTTTCCCTTGAAGAAACATGAATAGTACTTCCTCTCTCAGTACTGTTGTTAATTATGTTAGGAAAAACTTAAGAACACTTACAGAATCAATAACATTGATAATATGATCACATGCATTTTAACAGCCTCGGTCACTGGTGATAATACTAAAGTACAGACTAATAACAAGCTAATTATTGACAAGGGAGAAATAAGATATAATGATTAGCTTTCCACTATGTCAGTTATCTGTTAGTGCCTTACTCATTAATGAGCATGATACAAAACCTAAAGAATCTCTCTTGCTTCTAGTGAAGTAAACTAGCATTCCTTCAGTGGTATATACATATAACAACTACTGAGACACAATTTTAATAAGCTTAAGTAGACAAGGCTAATTTTTTTAAACTATGAGGTATACTCTTATGAGTTGCCTCATTAAATAGTAAATTCTCTCATCCTGGGCTTCTTTAAGAAGAGATGGGAAGATCATCTAATCACAAGGCTAATATCTGCAGCAGAATTCAAGGGAATCCAGAAATTGGATAGAAATCTGGACCACCTAATCTTTAAATATGTTCTACCTTAGAAAGTCTTGGGCTATAATATGACAATATTATAGCTTCTAAAATATTGGAAAATTGGAAGCTCATTTGAGCACCTAAAATAACTGCTAAATTTTTATTTTCTGGTTTTATAAAAAGCAGAGTATTCTGAATTCTTTCACCAGGCAAAGACAATCTTCAGTATAACAACACATGCAAAAGTATTTTTAAAAGTGTAGCTCTGCTCCTCTTATGAAAAGTTGAGTTATCTAATTATTTAGGATAAGACTATTTAGAACTATGTGGTAAGATTGTTTTGTTTTCTACACTTATTATATTCACATTTATAAGGAGAACAGTATTGTAGGAGTGCTAAAATTGTAAGAGAAAATTTAGCAGAATTTAAAAGCAGTCATATTAGGTGGTTTAGAATCCTGGCTCAATCCCTTACTTGCTTTGTGACCTCAGACAAACTTAGTCTGCCTTCATTTCTTCACCTACAAAACAGGTTGAAAATAATAGTACATATCCCTCAGGGTTATTCTGAGGATTAAATAAGAGAGTGTATATATAGAGAGAGACATGTTAAAGCACTTAAAGGCATATATCTTAAATAGTAAGTCCTCAGTTACTATTAGCTATTGTGATATTATGTTCAATTTATTTCTATTTGGGACAAAATATCTATCTAAAAAATGGAATAAGACAATTAAGTTATCATTTTACACAGACAGAGGAAGAGACAGCTTCTAAGCATTAGAGAGATCTCAACTCTCTTCAATGGGAAACCTAATTTTATAAGGTAAGTAAAGGGGCAGAATTGATGCTCTCTTAACAGGAAACCTAATTTTATAAGGTGAGTAAAGGAGAAGAATTGATGGTTTTGAACTGTGGTGTTGGAGAAGACTCTTAAGAGTCCCTTGGACTGCAAGGAGATCCAATCAGTCCATCCTAAAGGAGATCAGTCCTGGCTGTTCATTGGAAGGACTGATGTTGAAGCTGAAACTCCAATACTTTGGCCACCTGATGTGAAGAGCTGACTCATTTGAAAAGACCGTGATGCTGGGAAAGATTGAGGGCAGGAGGAGAAGGGGACGATAGAGGATGAGATGGTTGGATGGCATCACCAATTTGATGGACATGGATTTGGGTAGACTCTGGGAGGCCTGGCATGCTGCAGTTCTTGGGGTTGCAAACAGTCGGACATGACTGAGTAACTGAATGGAACTGAACTGAAAGGGGTGGGGATCACAGTTCTTCCTTAATGAAGACACAAGCTTTTCCTTTGTGCCTAATCCCACTCGCTGTCATAATTTTGCCTGTTTCAGCACTGCTATTTAACTATGAGAATTTTTCAGACATTGTTATGAAATTTTTATTGGGATTTTGTAGCATATCATAAGCAATGAGATCCTAGGAGATAAACATAATCTTTAGAAGATTAGAAAATGATATATAGTATAATTATTAGGTAGACACTTAAAATGTATGGAATTCCATAAGATAGTGACACAAATCACTAATTCTTTGTCCTAAAATAAACATACTTTGATATTTTGTTTATTGAGCAACATTTCTCTTTTATTTAATGCATACTGAACATCTCTTCTGAACTTCCTTGCAATAAAGGAAAGGAAAAACAGAGCCTCTGACCACCTAAATCCATCGTGAAGTGGTAGCACCATTTGACAGTATCTATGAGTACCTGGTACATATAGAATAGACCCCCTGTAAGTATCAAGCAAGCATAACTTTTTCAAATTAAAATTAAAAAAAAAAAAACTTACCCAAAAGCAAAATATCTTTATACATCATGGATCTCTTTGTAGCTCCAAGTAGTAAATGTTCTCCTGCATGAGCTCTCAACAGTGCCACCTTAATGAAAAATTCCAAGTTTAACAATTAATTATAAAACATAGTGATGAAAAGATTTATAATATAAGTCTGATTAACTTAGTGTTCTTTAAGCCTGGAACATTTTTTTTGTTTGTTTTAACAAACTACAATATTCATAGATTATTACCATTATTAAGCCTTCTATTTTAAGCACATCAATAGAGTTTTACTTTCAAAATTTCTAAAACTAATAAGGCAATAGGATGGCAGCAAGAAAAGGAAAGAAAAAGAATAATTTAGTGTTTGGGAGTGAATGATATTTGAGAATAGAGTCTAACAAACTATAGATCAAATTCTGGTTTCTCCACTTACTACCTGCTTAAGCTTGAATTAGTTAACCAGTATGTTTGGGACTCATTTGTTTTCATTTATCAAATGGAGATAGTGATGAAAATCTCAAAGTGTAGTCATGAGGACTTAAGGAGAAAAATATATGTCAAACATGATCTGTTACACATAATTAAACTGAACAAACAAAAGCAAAGGGTTTCCCACGTGGCGCTAGTGGTTAAAGAACCCATCTGCCAATGCAGAAGACAGAGGAGAGGAGGGTGTGATCCCCGGTTCAGGAAGATCCCCTGGAGGAGGGCATGGCAACCCACTCCAGTATGCTTGCCTGGAGAATCCCATGGGCAGAGGAGCCTGGTGGGTTACAGTCCATGGGGTTGCACAGAGTCAGACATGACTAAAGTGACTTAGCATGCATCCACAAACAAAAGTAAAGCAAAGAGAGATGATATAGTGAAATGAGTGTGTGGGATCTGGGTTCTGACACTTTCTAGACTGAACCTTTAACTCTGCACTAAGCTCTCAGAGGAGTTGGATTGCCTGCTGAACATCACTAGTAGAAAGAACAGAAAGCATTTTAAGTTTAATTCATCAAAGTGAATGCTTCTCCAGCATCTTCATCTCCTTAGTTAAAGGTACAGTCATCCCAAAATGCTTTTTCACATCAAAACCAAGAGTCCATTTGGATCCCTAATTGCACAGCACATCCTAGCACAGCTTCTCCATTGCTACCACCCCTGTCCAAGCCTTGGTCATTCTTCACCTGGCCTACCAAAGTACCTTCCAAAGATCTACTAGGCATTCCTGCTTCCTTTCTGGTTCCTCCATCTTAAGTCCTTCTTGACAAACCTTCTAAGATGATATCTTGTACAATATTCATCAATTAATATCACTGCTCTGCTAAAATCTCTTTAACTATTTCTTACTGTCTTTAGAGTGAAATCTGAACACCTCAACCATAGCCTCACCTGAGGTGATGGCCCAGTGCTTTGTCCGTCCCCCACCACCACCGCCCACTCCGGTTTCTTCTTGAACATCCTTTGCTCACTTTTCTCTAAACATTTTGCCCACCCTGCCTCAGAGCCTTGGAATTCGCTCTTCCTGAAGCCAGAATGCCTTTTCCTCTGATCTTGACAAACTTAGCCCCTTGCTACTCAGGTCTCAAGAAAAATCTCTAATTCCCAATTAACTGGATGTGTTACCACTCCATCCGTGACTATTCCCCAACAACTCGTCCTATTTCATTTTATAGAGCTTATCCCCACCTAGAATTATCTTACTCAGAATGTGGACATTTTTATTGTCTGTCTCTCCCAACAAGAATGCAAGTTTTATGAGAATAGTGATGCAATCTGTATTTTTCCTGCCATATAGTCACAGTTCTTAAAACTGAGCAGTAATCCTAATAACTATTTGTGTGATGAATATACTGAGTGAACTTAACTGATTTATGTCTCAGTTTTAGAAATTAAGTGGATATTATAAAACATGCCACAGAGCTCCTGAGACTATTAAATTAAATAATGTAACATATAATGTAACTGAAAACTAATATCCAAATCCCTTATCCATAATAGACTCTGCCAATTCATGGCTATTAATGGTATACTGTTAATATTAAACAGTTAGTAAATAAAAACTATTATTGACAAGTTACTGGATTTCAATTTCCCAATTTTTAAATCACTGTCTGCATATATGTCAGCAACTTTAAAGAGTGATAATAAAAATATAAAACTGATAAATAACATAAACCTACTTATATGGCTTGGGGAGAGACAAGTAAGTTTTAGCAATTTAGCATTATTCACTGTGAAATAGCCTTCTGAGCCAAGCTATCTTTATGATATGTCCATAACCATGACTCAAACCAGGAAGGGAGTTACAGAACATTTTAAGAATGATTTCAGATTTCACAGTATTTTCTTTTGGTAACCAGGTGAAATGCTCTTCTAGAAATATAACTGCTAACTTCCTGTGATCACTTTTATTTTCTGGTGTATAAATATTTTGCCCTTCTTCGGTTTTTAGACAATCATACACATTTCCCTTTGATTGTTTCTTCATTTTGTGTATCAGTGATAGAAAGCTCTGGTAAGAGGGTATAAAAATAGATACTGGTTATATTACATGCTATTACATACTGTGCTTTATCTGGGGGAATTGGAAAATTTCAAATTATTTACATCTATAGAATATTATATAATACTTAGAAGAGTTAAAATTGAATCTGAAACTAATAATCCAATCTTTATAGACATTAGAAAATTAAACTTCTTAATTACTAACTAAAATATCTTAACATAAATATGACAAAATATGAAATATATATTAGGAAAAGATCACTATATCTGAAATCTATTTTCTGTAGATTTCAGAGCACAATTCTACAGACATTTTTTTTTACTAAATAAATAATTTTTATATAGTAATTACCAGAATAAAATTGACAACATGAAAGGCACAACTTTATATGTTAATTGCATGAAAGTGCCTACAGAGACACCAGCACAACCTGTGTGTTTTCTCTCTAGAAGTGGTCTGGTATTTCTGAAGAATTTTCTATGTACTTTTAGTAAACACCAAGACATAATGGGTACCATCTGCCTCTGAGACAAAAGTATTACCATACTTTGTCTTACAATAGCAGTTACCTGCTAATAGCAGTTACCTGCTATCTGTTTTTCTCCCATCCTTAAATTTTTTATTCTATTAATATTATTTTTTAAAATTTTGGTCACACCCCATGGCATGTGGGACCTTAACCAGGTATTGAACCCACAACCCATACATTGGAAGGCACAGTCTTAACCACTGGACCATTGGGGAAGTCCCTATTATAAGCTTTTTAAACTTATCCAGTCAATAAATTTCTAAGACCCTTAAAATAGAAATGTAACAGTCTGCCTCTTAATAAAACAGGGTAAATGAACAAGAAAACCAATTTTCTTTCATAAGACCATTTAACCTTTGTCACATATAGAAAATATACTACAAATATAACTAAAAGAACACACAAACTTAGCAAAGTTCAAAACACTTTTTAAAGTTTTGTAATCTCTTATATACCTGATCATCCAGTGGTAACTCACAAAAGGCAGGAATATATTTAGCCCATTCCACCAAGACTAGGAGCTGCTGTTTCATGGATTCACAGACATCACCAATACTGGCAATTTTCTTAACATTTATGTCAGCGCTCGCACCAGGGCTTGAGACTGAGATCTAGTATTAAGAACATTGTATTAATCTGTCATTGAAAATAACACAAGACCAATATATCTCTTTTTTCTGCCCCTGCAATAAGTAAACACCATTGAAGTGGGCACTCTTTTTATCACACTATCTTGAAATATACCAAACATTTTAAAACTGATAAATCAAATACCTATCAGTTCAAGTTAGACTGAGAACATTCACTGCCACAGTCTGGGAGCAGTATCTTATTTTTACTGGCCAAATCTGTAAAACAAGTTACCACAACTTTGGGGGAGTTTTTAATAATTCAAAATGATTATACAAAGAGCTGTGAAGTATCCACATTGAACTAATGCTGTGTGATTTTCATTTTTAATTAAAGATGATAGTTCCAGTCAGAAAGTCCACCTTTAGTTTGTTGTAATTTATGAAGGAAAGTTTCCATTGGTAAAGTTTACCAATGGAGGAGAATAGATTTAGATGAGAAGCCAGACTATGTTGCTGCATTCAATGGAAGCCCATTCAAATAAAGTTAAGACAGCACCAATCTTTGACTCAGCAACTTGAAAAGCTTAACATATAATGATTAATTTTTAAATGATATACAATTTTGAACTATCTAAGATATAAGTAGTGTTCAAATGCCTTTCTGCTGGAAAAAAAAATCACTTTCTAAAAGTTATTCTAAGCGTCATTTTTGAACATGTCTGTGTGTGTGTGTGTGTACGTGTCTTTCTGCTGTGTATGTGTATTTCCTCACAGTTCCTTTAAGGCCATTCTCAAAATGCTTTATAGGACCATCAAGTAATCTTCAAGTAATGAGGATGATAATGGTGAAGTTAACCTCATCATATTACCCTTGTGTTATCAAAAACGAAAGTAGTTGCACTGACTCATTATAAGACCCGATTAATAGTTAGCTATTTCATAATTTGCTTTACAAGAGAAAAATATCATTAACATTTCTAATAGGGACACTGCTAAAATAAACTTTCTTCAAAAAGTTTCTTTGATTCTTAAGTGATTTACTTTTATTTATATAAATGGTCACTTACATTTTTAATTTCTCATTCGAGAAATTTCAAACAATAAACTTTTTCTTGTATTTTCTGAATTCTGGCTGTTCCCTGAAGTACCTGTTTCCAAAGCAGGTGCTAAGGTGAGTTCTTGAATCTAGGCATCATTTTCAAGAAAAAAAACTCTAATGATAGTATTTAACTAAACACCCTAAAAGCTGTGGTAATTGATTTCCAGGTTCAACCAATATAACAAGATATTGCCCCAGGGCATTGTGCTAAGCATTAAGTATTTTAAATCAACCTTGTAAACAAACTTTTAACAATCTTAGATTGAAATGTATCTCATTTTTTTTTCCACTCAAAAAATGGGGAATTGCTCAGGAAAAGTAAAAATTAAGTCAATAGTCAACTAACATTTTCAAAGTGAAACTTGAAGTTGCATTAAGTGGAGTTTATTATAGTAATAGCACATGTGAATGAACTTAAATCAGTTTTGAATTATTCTTAAGTAAGCATTTGATCCTACTAAATAGGGCAGGATGCTGGCGCAGCAGTACCTGGCGAGACCGAACTTCTGCTTGTGCCAGTGTGTTGATGGAGGGGATGTTGCTGCCGTCAAATGTGCTTCTTCTGGTGCTTATTCTATCACGTTCATTTTGTACAGCTAGGGGAGAAAATCACAGTATTTATTGGTTGGTTTTCTTCAACGTAAGTCAGAATATAACTTTGAAGTAAAAAAAAAAAAAATTAGTATAAAAGGAGAGAAGGGATATTTCTGAAAGACCTGGTGGGGGGTACAGAGATAAGTCTGACTAAAGATATTTTTCATTCAGTATCATTTTAAAAGTAGGAAGAGCCAAGCTTGTCACTAGAGCACATAAAATACTGCCTTTGGGGACTTCATGATGGTGCGTATGTTACAAAGTGGTAGGTCAGCCAGTTCAGCCGTGTTGTATTTTCAATAGGTTGGTTTTCCATTGTCTCAAACTTAATAAAGCCATAAGATATCTAGGGGAAGAGTAGCACCTGTGAGATTGACCAGGTTAAAGATAAGAGTGTATTCACTGTCAGAAAATATGAGTCATATGCTCCGAAACTCCCATTTTTCTTTTTCTTCTAAAACAGCTGCAAAAATGGAAAGTACATTTATTTTAGTTAAGGTGATCACAATCCTATGATCTCTTATGAAGCAATATCTTCGGGACAGTTTAGAGACATGAACAGGGGATGCAGCAGGTAGGGGTCTCTCTTCAGAAAACAGATTTGAATATCAGCATTTTGGAACAATAAAGAAATATTAAGTATTATATGAAAGTCTTCTAAGAAAGAGCTAGGTCTCTTTGTTTCAGAAGCAAACAAACATAAAGAATAATGCTTATACCCAAATTTTAAATATAAGGAAGCAGAAGTGGGGTGGTACAGATTTGTATATTTATTACGTACAGAATAATATAAATCAGAAGTCAAAGTTGGATTTCAAAACATAAAAGGTAAAATTGTCTTCTCTTAACCAAAAAGAATGGAAACAAAGTCTGTACCCTCGAAATTATGTACCCTGATGCTTTACCCAATTTTGCTGGAAAGATAAGACGTTAAACTATCAGAGTTTATTACTATAATTATTCTTTTTAAAAGAAATTCACCAATTTCTAACTAAACAAACTATTACCTATCAAATCCATTAATTTGAAAGAGAAAAAACTAAACTTTTTGCCTTTAAGAGCATGCTGCAGTCCATGAGGTCACAAAGAGTCAGACATGACTGAATCTTTAGTTGGAGTGAATCATTAATATTTTATTTTAAAATCATATTTACTGGTAGCTTACTTCCTCTTTCTTTATTTTTCTTTTAACAAATACTGTCATTGACTTTTAGCCTAAACTGACTCATTTGGAAATGTGTATGTGGAGATAAAACATTAAAATGTAAGCTATGTTTTATGGATTTCATTACATGATCAATCTTTAGAAAATGCTAAAATATATTGTGACATTTGTAATCTTTCTGCTGCTACTATTTTTGACATAAAACCATATTTATGTATGTTTCCATTTAACTAACCTTAAAATTATGCTATTACTGTAAATAAGAGAAGTATATCTACTTTGGAAGCATAAAATTACTTCTTAATCTATTTAGGAAAAATTAATGCATTATTCTATGAGCAGCATAAGATATGCTTTAACTATTTTAAAACTAATTTCATTTAACAAATTGTAAAATTCTTAATGGAGATGTAGAAGTGTTATTTGCTTTTCATATGGTAGGAACGAAGCAGAGACTCAAGTAAAAATGAATGAAGATAATTGAGAATGTAAGACATGATTGCCATAAACAACCAAATATGTCACTAGAAATAAGTCAGGTTGAAATGAAAGTGTTATAACTTTAATTTTGTCAACTTTATTTTGCCTTCTTTTTTGAGACTAGCAACTAGTAAAACTAATGGAATTTTTGTCTCTTGAAAATATTGAGTGACAAGGAAAAAAACTATGTTTAAGATAGGTCTGATATTTTTACATATTTGTACTATACAGATGTGATTTGCTTTACTTTTCTAATAGTATGTGAAATAGTTTTGAAAAATATCTCCTTCTATACGATAGTGAAAGGGACAAGCATGTGGCAAAATGACAAGCACAGAATCTTATAGCAGCTTGTTGTTTAGTCACTAAGTTGTGTCCGACACTTTCGTGAACCCATGGACTGTGGCCCACCAGGCTCCTCTGCGCATGGGATTCTCCAGGCAACAACACTGGAGTGGGTTGTCATTTCCTTCTCCAGGGCATCTTCCCAATCCAGGGATCAAACCCTACCCTGTCTCTTGCATTGCAGGCAGATTCTTTACTGCTGAGCCACAGGGGAAACTCCCTGATAGGAGTTGCTGCTGCTGCTGCTGCTAAGTTGCTTCAGTCATGTCCGAATCTGTGCAACCCCATAGACGGCAGCCCACTAGGCTTCCCCTATCCCTGGGATTCGCCAGGCAAGAACACTGGAGTGGGTTGCCATTTCCTTCTCCAATGCATGAAAGTGAAAAGCGAAAGTGAAGTCACTCAGTTGTGTCTGACTCTTGGCGACCTCATGGACTGCAGCCTACCAGGCTCCTCCGTCCATGGCATTTTCCAGTCAAGAGTACTGGAGTGGGGTACCATTGCCTTCTCTGCTTATAGGAGCTATTCCCTGCCAAATATTGAGATGTGCTAAACACATCTGTTGCTAAATTAACTGTAGTTAATTAACTGTAGAACACAGGATAGTATAATTAGATTATTTAATATGTTCAAAAGGAAATTACTGCACATTGAAATAGAGCATCTAGTCTATTGTCTCTGTCCTTGAAGAGAATATAAACTCCCTGAAAGGGGGGATCATTTTGTCTATGATGTTCACTACATAGTAGTGAACACTATTATGTACACTAAACCTTGGCACCAACAACAGTGTTTGGAGAGCAGCAGTGCACGATAAATTTGTTAATAAATTAATATGTGAAAAGTCAGTGTTCAGTTGATGTTTATGAAATAGATAATTCAATTGTTATTGAGATTAAAAATGCATTTAAAATTTATTAAAATGCATCCTATTAGTATATTTTGCCACTTATTTTTTGAAAAAGACACTGGAATGTTTGTTAGACAATAATTTTGTTGCCAGGGATAATGCAGTAGTGTATAGAATGTGTCAAGTCAGTCACCAGGTAAAAAGACTGGCTCCATCACTTACCAGTAAGTATCAGTGTCCTTGAGTAAATTCTTAAACTCAAGGAATCTCAGATCCTTCATTGAGGAAAATCAGAACTCATGTAAAGATTATTGTGATTAAATGAGAACATGTGTGTATAGCATTTTTCATCAATAATGTTAATTATCATTACATTACATATTATTACCTTCTTTTTTCATTCCTGCTCTAAAGCATTTTCTTAATCGACAGTATCTACATTGATTCCTTTTGTCTTTGTCAACAACACATTGCCGACTGAACCTACAGTGCCAAAAAAAAAAAAAAAGAGATATTTGCAGACAGTTATCATTTATCAAAAAAGCAAACAGACAGACTTTTAAAAGTATAGTTAAATTTAGATCAACAGAAAAAATGTATAAGGATAATTACGAATTTTCGAATCTCATGATCAGCATGAAAATACAAGCCTCACCTCTCATGCAATATTTCTAATAAAACAAAACTGAATGGTATCTCACTTTTGGCCAGTATCCATGGTCATTTCTAACTTGTGCCATGAAAGCCAAACTCAGAAGGAAAACTTTAGTATACAGTTTATAACGCTTACTACTAACGGTTTCAGTGTGACGGGGAACTTCACTCCTCTGCCCTTCCATGATTTTTCTATGTAAATATTCTTCTGTTAGTTTTACCTCATATCTAATTGGAGTTTACTCTAAATTCCAAATTATATATCAAAAGGCAGTTGAATAAAGCATTAAGAATACAGTCGCTGTACAATTAGGTACCACTTCACACCCACTACCATGGCTAAGATCAGGAAAAAAACAGACAATAACAAATGTTGATTAGGACATTGAAAAATTGGATGGCTCACACCTTGTTGGGTATAATACAAAATGATGTGGCTGCTTAGGAAGAAAGTTTGGCAGTTTCCAAAAAGGTACCCAAGAGTTATCCTATGACTCAGCAATTCTTCTCCTAGGTTTATACTCAGGAGAAAGAAAAACATGTTCACACAGACTGTTGTACATAAATGTGCAGAGCAGCATTATTCACAATAGCCGAAAAGTGGAGACAACCCAAATGCCCACCAGTTGATAAACATACAATGTAAACAAAATGTTGTGTACTCACATAATGGAATATTACACACTTGGCAATAAATAAGAATGAACTGATGATACATGCTATAACATGGATGAACCTTGAAAATACTGTCCTAAGTGAAAGAAGTCAGACACAAAATGTCACATATTGGATAATTTCACTTATATCAAATGTGCAAAAGATGCAAATCTATGGAAATAGAAAGTAGATTAGTAGTTACCTCACATTGAGGGGAGGGAGCTGGGGGAAATGGGAAGTAACTACTAAAGGAGGTTTCTTTATAGGATGGTGACATATTCTAAATTAATTATAGTGATGATTGCACAACTCTGTGAAAATACTAATAAACTAAATTGTGCACTTAAAAAAAAAAAGTACAGTCTCTGGAGTTAGACCTGAACTTGATTCCCAGTTCCACCATACGCTGTCCATAGAACTTGGGAAGGTCATTTAACATCCCAGGTCAACCCGCAATTATAAAATAGGGAGGACTTGCCAGCACAGGTTGTTATCTGAACATACTTAAAAGACTTTGAGATTAGCAAAGCCTAAACTTTAAAAAAACATTTTTTCCCCTAAACTTACATCAATATAAAATTTTCCAAATGGAAAAAATCATAGCATTTGCTTAATATCAGTATATGTAAAGAAGGCTAAGTTGGCAGCAGTATTCATGATGGGGTGTTGGGAGGAGTAAGGTTGTATGTTGTTGGTGTATTTTTTAAATTTCCAAAAGTTGTATGGAAACATTCCTTTCTCAGTTTTCCCACACAGGAAGGGTAAAAATCTTGAAACCTATTTGTGTTCAAGAGTCATTCTCTGACTCAGAATTTGTTGTTGGAGTGCTCAACAACACTGTAATATATTCTGTAATAATCTATCTGGGAAAAGAATCTGAAAAAGAATCGATATATGTATATGGATAACTGAATCACTTTGTTGTACACCTGAAACTAACACAATATTGCAAATTAACTATACTCTAAAATAAAAGAAAAAAATTAAATGGAAAAAAAGTTACTGTTTTTAGTTGCTTGGATAGCCTATATATACATATATATATACACACACACACACATATATACATATATATATGTATACATATATATATACATATATGTTTCATCTTTGACAGCACATATGACTTAAAAATTGTAAAAATATTATTTACATGTTATTTTGTATTTATTTTACTATTAATCTTTTAGAAGCATTGAATATTTGAGGGAATCGTACAGAAAATGCTTTTGATGGAGTAAATCCACTTGATTTCTTTATACCTCTCAAGTTTGACTGTATATAAAAGCAAGAAATACTTTCCTTTTGCTTACCAAGAAGGTTTTAAAAATCGTTAATTTACATTTTTAAACCTACTTTAAACTCTCTTACAAAAATTACTAGAGAACACTAGTTAGATATTTGTGAGTTATATATTAACTTTTTCACATCCCTAGAAGTCAAATGTCATAATATGAGAGAGTTAACTTCTTCCTAAATATTCAACTTGTGCCAAAAACACTTTAACAATCCTACACGTGACTTTCAAAGACAGAGCAAACAGATTTCTCCTGTTAAAATCAGTCACCTTTGAATAGCCCATACTTAATAGACCATATCTGCATTCAAGAACTGTTATTCTGAACATTAAAGGTGAAATATCTAAACCTAAATTGTGATGTGATGTTTACCTAGATATTATTTTTTTGAAAAAACCTACTAGAAATGTGACACATACAATATAATTAAATAAATTTTAGACAAAACATTAAAATCAATGGCAAAATTGTCATGAGAAATATATTTAAAATTTTAGAGCTGAAAATTTCATTTTATTTATGAACATCAACAAACTGCCAAAATCATCGGCACTTTTATAATTTTGTTTTAAAGATCAGGATGTGATGATGCTAAAATGATAAGCAATGTGCAGAAAAAATACAATCTGTGAAACCATTTAAATATAGATTTACCTATGTCTATTGGTATACAACAAAGAAACACAAGGAAAAGACAACACCAAATTTCAGATAGTAGTTACCTCTAGGAAAGAGGGAAGGAAGAAAAAGGGAGAGGGGAGGTGTCCACAGGAGGCTTCAACTATATTGGTTTAAACTGGGTGATAAATATGTGGATTTTTTAATATATATAAGTCTAAGATGTTTCATAAAAAAACCACCCGTGTGAATGCATCATATACATATCCACATGTACTCACTTTTTTCCATTCTTTTTTTCCCCCTTGTGCTATACATTAGTTGTAACTAATTACTAGTGCTATACATTAGGTGTCATTAGTTATCCATTTTATATACAGTAGTATATGTTTGTCAATCCCAATTTCCCAATGTATCCCTCCTCCCCCTCCAGGTGTCTGTATGTTTGCTCTCTACATCTGAGTCTCTATTTCTGCTTTGTAAATAAATTCATATATACTGGTTTCTTCTAGACTTCATGTATGTGTGTTAATATGCAATATTTGTTTTTTCTTTATGATCTACTTCACCCTCTATGACAATCTCTAGGTCCATCCACATCTCTGCAAATGTGACACAAATGTACAATTTTGTTCTTTTATAGCGGCTGAGTAATATTGCACTGTATATATGTACCACACATACTCACTTTTAA
Source organism: Oryx dammah (assembly GCF_014754425.2). NCBI lineage: Eukaryota > Metazoa > Chordata > Mammalia > Artiodactyla > Bovidae > Oryx > Oryx dammah. The sequence continues at coordinate 50,719,652 of NW_024070203.1, read as the reverse complement.
TGGAGCTTATACATTTTGTTCTTAGAGTTATAGAAATTTGTAAGCTCTTTATTCCCTTACTTCTTGCATGGCATTTTGAAACACTGCTAAAGACCACCTTTCTGGAAGGAGCATTTCAAGTACCTGCAGGAATAAACGTGACTCTTGCGGATGCTGCGTCTGAAGAAACCCTTGCACCCATCACAGCTGGAGGCCCCATAGTGCTTTCCTGTTGCTCTGTCCCCACATATGGCACACAGACAGTTGACACCGTTGTCTGCGGTGTTCATACTTGTTGTCTCTGGGACAGAACTATCTGTTAAAGAAAGAGGAGAATGCAAGTTAGCACTATTTCTTATAGGAATGGTCCTGCTGATTCTTCAGGGCTTCCCTGATGGCTGAGTGGTAAAGAATCAGCCTGCGATGCAGGAGACACGGGAGACTCGGGTTCGATCCCTGCGTGGGGAAGATACCCCGAAGGAGGGCATGACAACGCACTCCAGTATTCTTGCTGGGAGAATTCCATGGGTGGAGGAGCCTGGCAGGCTACAGTCCACGGGGTCACAAACAGTCAGACACGACTGAGGGGACCAAGCAGGTGCATATGCACTAGTTATTCATGGGCATGAGACAGTCCATTCCTCAGCTCCTGGGACGCTCCACACCAGCACTCTCTTTTTAACCACTAGGGGCTTCTGCCAAGTCTCCATTCCAATCTCCCCACTCCTATTTCTGAGGGTTAGACTTTGGGATACCACAGTTCTCAGCCCCTCAACCATAGCCTTTCCCTAGGGAAGGTCATCCAGTCCAATGTCATTAAAAATCACTGTATGATGACAAATCCCCACATCTTATCTTTAGTCCTGATGTCTCCCATGGGTATCAGTCTGAAATACCCACATATCCATTGAATAACTTCACTTTTGAGTTTAATAAGAACTGCAAATTAATGTATCAAACACAGAGCTCATTTTTTTTTTCTTCTAGCACTCATTTTCCATTCGTCTTCCCTCGTCAGTTAATGGTACCATCTGGTACCTGCTGCCAATAATCTTGGCCTCTTCATTGAACTCTTTTCTACATTGCTCATATCCAATCAACAAATCATATTTAAAATACGCATTGCATTCACAACTTTTCACCCTTTCACTATGGCCACCCTTATTCAGTTAAACATAACCTTTCCCCCGGATTATTGCAACAGCTTCCTATCTAATTTCTCAAATACTTCCACCTTGGTTCCCCCACTGTTTATTGCCCCAAAGTCTCTAATGTGCTCTTAGCATAAGAAATTCACATTATCCTAGTCTTCTACATCCAATCCTTAGGTACAGAATAAGCCTACACATTTCCCCATGGCCTGTAAAGCCCTGAATGTAAAGGTCCCCCTTCCACCTCTCTGATCCCATTATTTCACACTATATTTCATCCTGTTCACTAGTCCTCAGTAATGTTGCCTGTTCCCCCGCCCAAGCCTTGAAGTCTGTTCCCATCTCAGAGCCTTTACACTTGCTGTTTGCTCTGCCTGAAAGGAAAGCTCTTCCTCAAGAATTTCTATGACCTGGTTATCCAGTTTCTGCTCAAATTTTACATTTGCTGCGAAACAGTCTGCAAACATACATCTGAAACAGTCATCTACCATCTGCCCTCAAGTAGAACCCAGAACCCTGCCTATTCTTTAAACTAACCACTTCATTGTCTAAAGTTATATTATGTTTTAGTGTGTTCATTTATTACCTATCTTTCCTCACAGAATAAAAACTTCATGATGTCAGAGGACTTATCTGTCTTAGTCATCCCTCTGTCTTCCAGCTCTAGAACTATGCCTGACATAAAGTGTTAAACTATGCCTGTTTTAAAGAAAGAGGCTTTTAAAAATATACATAGATATTTTTACTTATTTCTTAAATTAGTTAATATTGTTTACTACACAAACGGTTGGATGGCATCACTGACTCAATGGACATGAGTTTGAGTAAGCTCTGGGAGATGGTGAAGGACAGGGAAGCCTGGCAAGCTGCAGTCCACGGGGTCCCAAAGAGTTGGACACGACTGACTAAATAACAACACATCTTTACGGGCTTCCCAAGTGGCGCTGGTGGTAAAGAATCCACCTGCCAATGCGGGTGACACAAGAGATGCAGGTTTGATCCCTGGGTTGGGAAGGTCCCTTAGAGGAGGGACTGGCAATGCACTCCAGTATTCTTGCCTGTAAAATCCTGTGGACAGAGAAACCTGGCGAGCTACAGTCCATGGGGTCGCAAGAGTCAGACAGGACTGACAACTGAGCACACATCTTAACACATCTCTACGTACTCAAAAGATATTGAATATATAAGAATATATTATAAACTTTAATTGATCATAACATTATATAATAATATAAATATAATAATTCATTACTATATTCCCATTATAAAAAGATAAAAAGACTGTCATTTCCCAACTACATTCTGGGACAATATATGTATTCTACTTACTAATACTCCTGAGCTGACAAATAGTGTCATATATAACTTCATAAAACTAAAAAATATCTTCAGTGCGAATATATTTAAGGCCAATCATGTGACATTTTAGAATTTAAATGCTAGGAATTTTTCTTTTCGTAACATAAATAGAATAGATATTAGAAATACAGCAAAAGTGTCAAGAATTGACTGTGTTCTGGAAGATTATACGGAACTACAAAAAAATATTCAACTCTTGATTCCAGTTTATTGTCATACTTACATATTACTAACAAGAAACTTACACATTAATACAAGAAAACAAGTTAGACAACACTTTAGAAATAGCCAAAAAAGTCAGTTGTTTTAGTAAATATGGTAAGTCATTCCCTATTATTTAGTGATCTCTAGCCTTTAAAAAATTCAGGAGTCTACTGAAGTAAATACTTTATTAAATACTTCTAGTCAAGTCTAAACATAAAGTTTCAAAATAGTGACTTCCTAATAGTTGTACTGAAAATTGATTTTAACTCCTTTGTGCTAAAATTTCATAATTCATCTTCTGAATATTTTTAGAAATCTTCCTACTAATAAATTATTGTTGTTTATTGTTAATAACACTGCTGTCACAGTCACTGAAATTGTACACAACAGTATAACCTCAAAGTATCCTGAGTACAAGATACAATTTCAGTCCTGAGCTAAGCATGCTCATAAACACACACATACACACATTTTTCCAAAGCATACATAATTAGTACAGTTTAGGAATTCTAACAATTATAACTGATCTTGGACAAGATTTTTACTTAAAAAATATACCTAAATTCAAAGTCAATGGTAAACTGTATTCTATTATATAAAGACATGAGCTCTAAACAAGTCATGTCTTATTTAAAGTTAAAATGTTACAGTAGATAAATACCAAGAGCTTTGTGAGGCTAAACATTAGCTTGTCAAGTACGGTTATAATATAAACCATTCTTTCTTTACATATTTGTGTTCAAGGCACAGACTTGATAGTAATTTTAAATACAGTTTCTCATCAGCAGTCATTGAGAACTAGAATAATAAAAAGAGGAAGCAACCAGTAAAACTCTCCAGTGTTCTAAGGAAACTTTTCTATATGTCATTTAAAATGTTGCATAGAAAATACACTTTACAGACAATCTGCCAATATAACTCACTACTGTGATTTGCAATAAATAAAATAACTGCTGAAACTACTCTTTTTACCTGACTGGCCCATGACAGAATCCCAAGGTTACTTTGTGACGCATAACTAAGTTTTCCTATCTCAAATATAAAATAGCCATAGCATTATTCATTTAAATTTTGTGATGAAGGGCAAAAGCCTCAAATTTGTGGACTGAAAAAGCAAGCCCTGAATTCTCTAGCAATAAAACGCAGAGCTGCCCCCTAGGAATCTCAGTTTTACTTCTCTCGTTATACTTACTTTTTTCTTTATCGGCAAGCAGATGAGAACTTACCATTTGAATTATACAGAATCTGCATAGTGTCAAACTCCAAAGTTGTGTAAGTTGGGTCCAAGACTTCACTGTAATTTGCCATCTCCATGTCCAGTATCGGTTCCGATACCCTCATCATTGATTTAGAAACACACATACAAGTGGCACCACAGGCCCAGACTGCGTGATGGCTGTTGGGCTTTCAATCTGTGAGTGATAATCCAAAGTTAACTGTAACTGAGTGACTTATGTGCTGCAGTGGGAGGGGCTGTAAAACTGTAAACTCCTTCAGCAGGCCATATTCTGCTTACTTCTTTTTCTTTTATGGCAAGCAATTCCTTGTGATAATGTTGGAATGCTTCATGGAATCACCTTATCTGAAGTGCTTAGTGGACTAACATGATTTCCTAAATTGATTTCCAGTAGACAATAAATGATGTCACTAAGAGGATTAAAAATAGAAAAGAGAGTATCTCCAGTTTTGAACCATCATTAGAGCTTGATTTATCCCATTTAAGTGGCTGAAACTGCATGCCACAAGTTCTGGAAAAAAAAAAATAAATGGGACTGACTTGTCATAAATTTGATAAGTCAAAGACTACAAGTTAACACTTACCATAAGCACTTGATAATTTCAAGTTTTCTTACCCATCCAGTAAAGCTAACTTTATGTTGAGGAAAAACAAATTTGTGATTTGAAATGACAAGGGATTTATTTATGATACATCCTAGTAGAAGCCTGGACTTAGCCCTAATACGGCCTGAAACACATTCTCTTTAACTATCAACTTATGATTCAGTGTTCCTTGAAGGTTTGTAAATGGGCAGAATTAGTACAGCTGCGAGTATCTTGCAGGCTTTCAATAAATAATTGTTAGACAACCAAGAGATGTTCAGAAGCTTGCCTCAGTGTGCCACCTGCATGTGCGCTAAATCGCTTCAGTCGTGCCTGACTCTTTGTGACCCTATGGACTGTAGCCCGCCAGGCTCCTCTGTCTATGGGATTCTCCAGGCAAGAATACTGGAGTGGGCTGCCATTTTCTCCTTCAGGAGATCTTCCCAACTCAGAGACAGAACTCACATCTCTTACATCTCCTGCACTGGCAGGCCACCTGAGAGCCCTTAAAAACTGCTTTCAGCAGACCCCTTGGAAAAGATGCGCTCGAGGCTGAATACTAGTATGTAATGAAGACAGGGAAGGAAAGAAAGCTGGTTCCTCCTTCTCCATCGTGGAGAGTCCATGGATAACACTAAAACTAAAAACTCATCAAGCAGTATGTCACTTAAAGTCACGGGCTAGTAGTGGGCAAAAAAAAAAAAAAAAAAAAAAGGAAGGAGGCTAAAAGAAGTGCCTCTGAGAATGATGCCCACTAGGTTTTTTTGTTTGTTTTTTCTTTTATAGAGTTCTTGGGAGAAACATTGTAGAATTAGTTGATTCTTAAATCTGTGCTTCTATAACTTCAATAAAAATAAAAAAGTCATAAATAAACAGTTATTCATGCATGAATAAGGTTTCATTTCTTTTTACTTTAAATGCCAAATACTTTCTTATAATCTAAGTAAGATTATCCCTAACACGTGTGGATGTACACATTCCATCATCAACTTTCTCACATCTAACATCTATACAGCACACTGTATCGTTTATGTGTATATGTGACAAGGAGAATTTAGAGAGTGGGAACATTTAGAAGACAATATTGAAATAGTGTCATACAGAGTGAAGTAAGGCAGAAAGAGAAAAACAGATATCGTATATTAACACATATATGTGGAATCTAGAAAAATGGTATAGACGATCTTATGTGCAAAGCAGAAATAGAGACACAGATGTAGAACCAATATATGGATACCAAAGTGGGAAATGGGGTAGGAGGAGTTGGGAGATTGCGATTGATATCATGGAGAAGGAAATGGCAACCCACTCCAGTGTTCTTGCCTGGAGAATCCCAGGGACGGGAGAGCCTGGTGGGCTGCTGTCTATGGGGTCGCACAGAGTCGGACACGACTGAAGTGACTTAGCTTAGCTTAATTGCATTTAATACAACAGTATGTGTTTTGTTTTGTTTTTTCATTCAAGCATTAGCTAGCTTGGTTAGAGAAGACAAGTGGTTAATGGTCAAAAGACAAGTGGTTAATGAAGCCAGGTCCATGCTTTTAAGAGTTTGCAAGAGGTTAGACTAAGGTGTTGTGATGCAAACAGGACCTGTGAGTTCATTGTTCATTATATATCATACAATTCAATACATCAGGTTCAATTAAACTTGAATCCATTATACCCCAAAGTTATCTATCATCTAGAGAAGGCAATGGCACCCCACTCCAGTACTCTGGCCTGGAAAATCCCATGGACAGAGGAGCCTGGAAGGCTGCAGTCTATGGCCTCGCTGAGGGTCGAACATGACTGAGCGACTTCACCTATACACTACTGAAATTATATATAAAATAGATAACTAATGAGAACATACTTTACTCAATGCACTGTGGTGACCTAAATGGGAAGGAACTCCAAAGCAGAGGGGATATATGTACATGTATGGCTGACTCATTTTGCTGTACAGTAGAAACTAACACAACATTGTAAAGCAACTATGTTCCAATAAAAAAATTTTTTTTTAAATGAAGTTACTTGAGAGCTAAAAAAAGATTATATTTCTATGTATATAAATATATATTTTTTATTAAAAACATATTCTGAGAATATGTTTACTAATTTTATCTTCTAAGAAAGAATTTCAGTCACATTTACATTATAAAAGAATTTTATTTTCCACATTTTAAAAAGATTACTGCAAAGTAGTATTTCTTATTCAATTTCTCAATACCATAAACCTTGTGACTATTACATCTTAGAAATTATTATATTTTTCATTTGAGAAGACTGGCTTCTGAAATTCAAAGCCATGTGAAGAACTGTGAAGAAAAGAGCAGAGTCATTTTAGCAGTCAGAGTCACTGTATCAAACAGTGATCACTGGAGTAGCCCTCTTGCCTTCATAGTCTGTAGCATTCTTAATTGTGAGGATAATATTTGGGGGAGGGATACATTTTAGGGGCTGATTTTGTTCAGAAGCTTAACTGTAGTAACTCAGTTTTTGAAGGGAACAGCATGCAAATCCTGTGGTTTTCATTTGCATGAAGTAGTTCTCATTTGTGCTGAGCCAGCACACACCCGTTGTGTTACCTGTGTAAACCCAGAGTGTATGGCACGTTGCCCACATTCTTTCCCATGCATGCAGTGGCTGCCCAATACTGAGGCATGTCACCAATGGAAGGGCACCAATAGAAGGAAAAGAGGAAAAGGAAAAGGTAGAGAACCATTCATTTATAAGACTGCAAAATACTTAAGAAAAATGTGATAAAAAGAGAAATGTGAGAACATTTCTCACAGGAGAACAAGGTTGTCATAGTTGATTCAGTTTCTGTTTCCAGTCTGCTCCATCCTGTGCTCCTGGGTAGCATCATCATGGATCAGGGCATGGCACTCAAAAGGGGAAGGAGCTTTAAATTTCATCTCAGCACAAATCCTCAAATTTGGCTTTCAAGATGAAACCCATTTCCCATCTACATTATTGTAAATTATCTTTCTTATTTATTGAGTAAAAACTTGAGAATTTCCAGAAGATATAGTAGATCTAAATAGGAAGCATATCTCCTCAAGTTGGGGCAGTCTTTCTCCTAATGATATTCAGATGTGGAAATTCCTACAGCATCCAGTCAGCCTCACTCTAGGGAAGGAAAGATTCTCTTTCTTTTCTTTATTTCTTCAAAGAAATTACAAAGTAGAGTAGAATTCCTCTTTACTTAAGTTCTAGAATTAGTAATTTACTGAACAAATTAATTAGTTAGACAAATTAATTGAACAGAGAATCATAAAAATGGTATATCCACACTTAATATGTATAATTGCTACTGTTTTGTTAGATAACTAACACCTTTTATTTGAGTAAAAATCCACTGTGTGGAGTTCTTTTTTTAAAATTGAAGTATAGCTGGTTTACTACGTGTTCTGTTAGTTTCTGTACATGGCAAAGTAATTCAGTTTTATATATATATATATATATTATTCAGTTATATATTATACATATTACATATATATATATATCCTTTTTCAGATTTTTTCCATTATGGGTTATTACAAGATATTGATTATAGTTCCCTGTCCTCTACAATAGGACCTTATTATTTATCTATTTTATATAAAGTACTGTGTACTTGTTAACCCCAAGCTCCTAATTTACCTCTTCCCACCTCCCTTTCCCCTTTGGTAACCACAAATTTGTTTTCTATGTCTGGGAGTGTGTTTCTGTTTTACAAATAAGTTCATTTGCATCATTTTTTAAGAGTCCATATGTAAATGAAATCCTATGATATTCATCTTTCTTTGATTAGCTTACATCTCTTCATATGATGATCTCTAGGTCCACCCATGTTGCTGCAAATGGTATTAGCCCCTTCTTTGTCATGGCTGAGTAATATTCCATTTTATGGATGTACCACTCTACTTTATCCATTTACCTGTCAATGGATACTTAGTTTTCTTCTGTCTTGGTTGTTGTTAACAGTGCTGCTATCATCATTAGAGTGCATTTATCTTTTCTCTCTTTTTTTAAAAGATTTTTTGATGCGGAACATTTTTAAAGTCTTTATTGAATTTGTTACAATATTGCTTCCATTTTATGTTTTGGTCTTTTTGGCCCTGAGGCATGTGAGATCCTAGCTCCCTACTCAGGGATTAAACCTGCACCCCCTGCATTGGAAGGCAAAGTCTTAACCGTTGAACCATCAGGGAAGTCCCAAGGGTGCAAATATCTTTTTGACTTAGAGTTTTCTCAGGCTATATGCCCAGGAGTAAGATTGTTGGATCATGATATTTCTATTTTTAGTTTTTTAAGGGCCCTCCATACCATTCTCCTTGCTGACTATACCAATTTACATTTGGATTCTTTATTATTTGTTTTTTTTTTAATAAATCCCATACACTGCCTTTGATTTCTCTTTTTTTTTTAAAGTGGAGAAAGAAGTCCAAGCTATTTATAAAGCAATCAGAATATGGAGGCCTTCTAGAATTTTATAGTTTTTGAAATATTTAATATATTTTGATCAACTTGCTTTTATTCACTTTCAAAGTATTTCCATTAGTGTTCATAGGGAATTTTTTTTTCTTTTTCCACTCATGTTTTGTTAGATTATACAGTATTTAACTAAATTATAGAATTAAAAAATAAGAATAAATGACACTAACATGCTAAGTAACAAATACAAGTAACACTTGATAACTACACAGAGTTGATGAGATGGTCAGAGGACACTACAGGACTATTCATAATAACCACAGTGCAACCAGTATAAATGTCCATCAGTGAATGAGTGGGTTAAAAAAAGAAAAAGGTGCGGTATATAATGGAATACTATTCAGCTTTAAAAAAGGAATGAACTGATGACACATATGACAAAATGGATGAACCTTAAAAATATTAGGATAAGCAAAATAAGCCCATCACAGAAAGACAAATACTGCATGATTCCACTAATAGAAGATATCTAAAGTAGCCATCCCTGTAGATTCAAAGAGGGGAGTAGTGGTTACCTGGAGTCAACAGGACAGAGAAAGGAGTTACCAACTGATGGATTTAAAATGTTAGTGAAGCAAGATCAATAAGCTCTAGAAATCTGCCATACAACACTGTAAGAATGTATCACACAACTTGAAAATTTGTTAAAAAGGTACACACTCATAATAGATGTTCTTAGCACAATGAGATCAAAAGGTTTATGATGAAGAACTGAACTATAGCATGGGAAAATGACAAACCACATTAGTAAACAGAGAAATGTAAAATAAAACAGTCAATATTCTTTAAAACAAAAAAGATACCTTTTCCTTAAGGAAAGTAACCTACCCTAAAAACTATTAATAATTAAGATCTTCCACAAAGGAAGCTGAGAACCTGAGTCAATACAGAGAGCTGGCTAAGTAGATATTAGTTAGATTTTTTTCTTGTTGATTTTAACATTAAAAAACTTATATTTAAAAATTAATCTCTATTCTTCCATATGAAAAATCTCTCTACTTTTAAAATTCATTAGGCTTCATTCAAATATTTTTATTTGCTTAAGGAGGAGTAGGGAAGGACAATGAGGAGAATGAGAAAGAAAGGAAACAGAGATAATGTGAAAAGAAAAGGCCACACAGAAATAATTTTAGTCATGATTACGTTTGGATTTTTGATTATGCACCATAATCAAGCAAGTGTCACACTCTTTGATATTTTGTGTTTTCCCATTCAATACTGATTACGGCATTTTCATAATTTAGTAACTGATTTTGGGAAACATGTCACTAGGCACAATTGAACAAAATAAAATTATACAAATTAATTGTATAGAATGTAGATGCATAAAACAGTTATGGCATTCGCTTATATATTTTCATATTAAAATTCAATCATTTTCAAGAAAGGGACAGATGAAAAGCTTGCTTTTCATAATTGCTTCATCAGGCACTTCTTATGGATAAGTTCATTAAGGCTACATTTAAGTAACTGTAAGAAAAAAAGTATTAATTTTATCCTTAGGTGATAAAGAAATAATTGTCCTTAATAAATGGGACTTATGTTACTAAACATTCAACACAAATTTATGAACAATTTTAAATTTACTTCTTATGGTTTAATTGGGAGAGTCATCAAATATTCATGCTAATTTCTGACAGTAATTTATAATAACAAACATTTTCTAAAATAGAGATATATGAACTTAATCTACATGTACAAATATAAATATACATGGTAAACTATGATCTACTGAAAACTCTTTAAACAAAGGTCACTTTGCAATATCTATTTTGTACACTGAACAAAATGTTATTGTTTTTTAGTGTGATCTCATAGTTTACAGACTAAAATGTACCTTCTTAGGCCTAGTCAGCTCAAGTACCTCAGAAAGAAAGAACATTATTTGTAGATAAAGGGTTGATTTTAAATAGCACAACTAACATTCTAGAAAAAGTTTAAAGCAACAGTTCCTTAAACTGGCATGTGAAATATGATATTTAAACTTCTTTAGAGCAACATAGCAAGAGATGAAAATAGCATAGTATTTAAAGAAGACAACTCAATTCACAATGGACTAACTATTCAAGATAATAGCTGAAACATTTCTATCTTATCTGCAAGACTATTAAGCCTGTTAAACTGTTCTATACTTTATATTTAATTGAATCATTCCTTCAGACCATGATTTAACATAGAAAATAGGCTAATAAAAATCAAAGTTATTTTTATAAAAGAATTTTCATGAAAATAATTTGGAATATTAATATTAAAACATTTTATTTTAAAGTGAAAGTTGCTCAGTCATGTCTGATTCTTTGCAACCCCATGGACTATACATTCCACGGAATTCTCCAGGCCAGAATACTGGAGTGGGTAGCCATTCCCTTTTCCAGAGGCTCTTCCCAACCCAGGAATTGAACCCAGGTCTCCCACATTGCAGGCGGATTCTTTACCAGCTGAGCCACAAGGGAAGCCCTTTTATTTTAAAGTTTTGTTTTTGTTCTGTAAATGTATTCCCTTGAGATGAGTTTTCATTACCCAAAGTACTATACTGATCCCAAAAGCACATTAATCGTTTTTTTTGTTTCCATGTTCCACTTTTCCAAGTATCAAGATCACTAAAAGTTACATGAAGAATAGCAACCCAAATCAACCCAGTCTATTTTTCAATGTAAACAAGAAGCAAAGAGGAGAATGCTACCCAATAAAATGTCTTATTAATTCAAAGCAAAGCCACCTTTTGTGTCTCAAAAAGAGTCAATTAAAACATCATTATTTTCCTTGCTGCCACTGTCTTAACCTGACCGTCATTCCTTTTCTGAAATAGAAATCTTGTCTCTTATCATTTCTGGATAAGGATGAGGGAAAACAAACATACCTAAAAATTAAAACAAATCAAAATACGTATTTTAATCTTGAAAGTAAGTTGCTATCACTGACCTGCAAAGAAAGAAGTTTGAAATGGGATGGGATTTTAGGTTTCAAAGAGCTTAATAAGTCCTTTCTTAAAGCCCAGACTATATATAATTTTTAGATAACCAAAAAAAATTTTCCTTGTTTTTTTTTTCCCCCCTATTTTGATCCAGCTAATGGTCATGCAATGACCAGGAAAACTATATAACTCATTAGATATTTTAAACCAAAGTCATTACCAACATTAAAAATATATATTATTATTATTGATATATACTCCTTAGAATTGCTGGACAACATTTAAAATTAAACTGAACTTTCATAAATCTTGCTTACAAAGTTTTCTAATTCCCTTTAAACAATTAAATTATTCCATAGCTCACTGCTCAAGTCATAGTTTATCAATTCCTGAAGGAAACAATTTTAAACCCTTATTTTAGATCCACCTTCAATCTGATCAATGCAAATAACACATCACTACTAAAAAAAATAAGTAAATTAGAGAAAGATACACAGCACCTTGTTAATAGGTGAATTAAATTACAAATATATTATCATTTTTATAATATTCACAGCTTATGTCAGCTATTCATTTTTTTCTATTTGCTCATTAAAACATCATATTTTTATTTAAAACTAGTTACACAATAAATGTAAAACCCCAAACTAAAGGAGAGTGAAAACTGGTATCATAATTAAATCAGTTACTGTTAGGATAGACAAAAGGAGGACTGCATAGCTGAGACCTAAATGTAACCAAGAAAATACTCTGAGTAAAAGCTTAGAGGTGATATGAGAAATCTGCATATATTAAACCTACCTTCAAGGTCACTTGCCTTGTGATTCAAAACAGACTCTCCTTTTCAGAAGATAAGGAGCTGATTATTACTAAATTATTAACTGGAATATAGATTATGCTAGTTAGGAAAATTTTAAAAATCAGTCTGGCTATAAGGAACATGTTCGGATTTGACAGTCACTGTTCTGCACTTGCTTTTTACGATCGGCATTATCATTGTTGCCACTGCAAACTCAGCAAAGTCAGTCAGAATATTTAAGATAGTGGTGGCACTCTGATACCAAAGATGCTGCATTATGCAAAATGATTGGGAGAAAGTTACCAGTTTGGGCCAGTACCTATCTCACATATGTTCTAAAGAGGTATAATGTTTAATAAAAATAGCAGCAGCTCTACTATGCTGAGAACACTGTTAAACTTGAACATTTTGAATAAATGTATTATATTGACAGTAAGCTTATGCATCTGGGAGCCCAATGCATACATACTTACACATACACATACATAAGAATTTTACTGTTTCTTCATTTAAAAAATACAGTAATAGATTATGTGGGTGTGTGGGCTCAGTTGGGTCTGACTCTTTGCCACCCTATGGACTGTAGCTTTTCAGGCTCCTCTGTTCATGGAATTTCCCAGGCAAGAATACTGAAATGGGTTGGGTTGGCATTTCCTCCTCCAGGGGATCTTCCCCACCCAGGGATCAAACCCACATCTCCTGTGTCTCTTTAACTGCAGGCAGATTCTTTACCACTAAGCCACTGGGAAGCCCCATAACAGATTATATACACAGTCATAGCATCAAGAATCACTCAACATTTCTCCTTAAAGCTTGTTTATATACAAAGGGAGAACAACAACAACAACATATTAATGTGATATTTGATTTAGATAAAACTAATTAAGATTTACATCTCTATTTAATATAGAGTAATTGGTCAACTCAATTGAAATGTTAAATATTTCACCATGTTTTATGTAAATTTCCTTTTGAAAAAAGCAATATTGGATTTTTTTTTAAATACCAAAATGAAGTATATCTTTTGGAATAAAAATACAGACAACTAAAATGATATTAAAAGCAAACAAATATTAATTTATTTTGAACCAAACATCATAGGTAAAGTCATGGCTTTTGGCAATGTGCTAATTTTCAAAATTGAAGTATCAGAAGCTATCATCACTCAAGTAATTTGGAATTGCTTAATATATTAGACCAGTGATTCACAAATCCTGCTAGATATTAAAATCATCTGGGGAATTTTTAAAGATTCCAAGGCTAAAATTGTATCAGATACCAGTTACATTAGAATGTCCAGGGTGGGACTCAGGTATCGGTGTGTTAAAAGCTTTAGGAGATTCAATGTGGAGTAAACACACATTTGTCCATTTTTGCTGAGCCAACCTCCAAATGTTTATGAGTTATTTTGTTGTTGTTGTTGTTACAGGAAATTATATATTAACTTTTCAATTCTAGGACCCTAAAAGTAAAAACCCCACTTACAAATCTTTAATTAAAAAATAAACAAAAGACCCCTAAAAAACCGTAAGCCAGTAATTACATTGTGATTTTGGGTTATAATAGTAAATGAAATGCTTGTTCAGCCAGGCAGTGTTACATTCACTTTGTTGTTGTTGCTGTTGAGCCCCTAAGTCATGTCCGACTTGTTGAGACCCCATGGACTGTAGCCCGCCAGTCTCTTCTGTCCATGGGATTCTCCAGGCAAGAATACTGGAGAATCTTGCCATTTCCTCCTCCAGGGGATTTTCTCAGCCCAGGGATCAAACTCACCTCTCCTGAACTGGCAGGTGGATTCTTCACCACTGAGCCACCAGGGAAGTTACATTCACATTAATCACAGCAATTTAATTAAAAAATATGCATTATGATAACAGATATAATACTTTTCTAACTGTTCTCCCTTCATCATAGTAGAAATGAAAAAAAGAAAAAATAACTTGTCAGGAAATGGACCTCTAGAAAAGTTTAGGTTAGTCATGAATGTGTAGAATTTAAATAAATTCAATACATATTTGTATCAAAATGCTAGAGGCAAAAATATTATGTCTTACGTGTTAAGAACTTAGAATAATTTTTATAGCATTACTACTATTTTTTAAATGAAATGAGTAAAAATAAACACCAAGTAAAACCAAGTAAATATATATATATGGTAAAACTGTGTGGTAATCAATCTGTTTTTTCTTGGAAATGAAGCTTACACAATTTTGAGGGCTCTTAAGAAAGAACTGGGTCAGGAAAAATCCCCTGGAGAAGGGACAGGCTCCCCTCTCCAGTATTCTTGGGTTTCCCCTGTGACTCAGCTGGTAAAGAATCTGCCTGCAATGTGGGAGACCTGGGTTCAATTCCTGGGTTGGGAAGATCCCCTGGAGAAGGGAAAGACTACCCACTTCAGTATCGTGGCCTGGACTGTATAATCCATGGAGTTGCAGAGTCAGACATGAAAGAGCGGCTTTCACTTTCAAGGAAGAACAAATTACTAGCCACAGTGCCCTAACCAGGGCTTTAGAAGGGGCTCAGGCAACTGATGAGTCTTGAAATTTAAGTTTCATTAGCTCCACTTGAAATCTACCTCTGACTTACCAAATACTGGTTTTATTTAAAATTCTGTTATCCTGACTCCATCTTTACCTGTGTGGCAACTCCTTTTTGTCCTTCTTCATCCATCTCATAAATGCTCATTCTTTATCTTGTTGCTATTTTCTTTTGGAATCTCATGCATTTAAAATTACTATCACTATTTAGAAACACAAATCCAAATTTTTATTATAGCAATTAGTCCATTGCAAAATGTAATTTTATGTCCCCAATTTCTGATTAACCCTTTTCTCTCTGGAATTCATTTTTGTCATATACAGTAAAACCTCACTGCAATAATGTAATGAGTGAAAGTTGTTCAGTCATGTCTGACTCTGCAACCCCAAGGACTATATAGTCCATGGAATTTTCCAAGTCAGAAGCAGGAACCAAAAAGAGCCAGAATTACTGGTTTCTGATCATTTAAATCAGCCTAAGTTTTAAAAAAATGTCTTGGTAATCTTTTAACTAAATTTCATATTCTCTTCTTATGGACTTTAGAAAGATTTTTGTTAAGTTATTGGATCTCTTTAGTCTAAAATATTTGCAATAGTTTATTAGTTACATCTGCCTTCTTACAAACTACTTTCTGCCAGATTGCTGGTACATTCAACATACCCAAACTAAGATTTACATAGATTCTTTCCACTTTTTCATTTGTTGTTCATTATTAAGGCCCAATATATTGGAAAATTAGTATATTATACATCTAGCAGGGAGGTCAATGTGTCTGTATGAATGAGGAAAGAAGAAAATGAACTCAATGATTAAAATTTTTTCTACATGAAGTCATTGCAGCAACAGGGAGTTCTTAGATAGTCTATGTGATAATGATAGAATGTTCAAATGCCTTGATTATAGAAATTGAATTAGAATCTAGGTAAAGCGTGAAGGATAAGAAATTCATTATCCTGTGGTTTCAAGGATTATTCCCTTGTATTATCTACAGAGAGCAGAGATTTCAAAACAAGGCTTTCTGGTTCCAAAATCTTTGCTTCTTCTCTTACGCACTGTTTGGTGGTATGTTTCAACTTACTTTGTTAAGACAAGTAACCAAATTCCAGTGAAAGTATTTATATTACATAGGCATGACATAATTCTATATTTACACTAGCTTGTATGAAATACTGCTTCACCAAAATTTAGGTGGCATATTAAGAAAGTAACCAAGCTTATAGCAATGGTCCTCAGTGAAGGGTAATTTCCCCTCAGCATAGAAATTTACAAATGTCTGGAGATCTTTTTGGTTGTGACAACTAAGAAACAGTGGTAATGCTGATATATAGTGGGTACAGGCCAGGAACGCTATAAACAGAGTGATTGTCTATGTCAAATATCAATAACGCTCTGACTGAGAAACTTTGACCTACATATAGTAGACTTAGTTCATGTGTCCTCATTTAAAATTAAACATATTTTAAATGAGAATCATTAGTGAAAATGTTCATTCTTTTTGAAAATTATAAGGCTCAATTGTAATAACATGCTTTAGCCTTTTGGAGATTATAAAGAATTGCTTAATCTTTACTTACTTAAAACTTTATTTATTGAAATGTTTTTATAAAACTAATGTTCATCAAATATATTCTGGTATAATCTAAGTATGCAGACACAATCTTTTATATTTCATCATAACCCCAGTATCTCCATAGTCAACTGATAATATGCACATTTTAAAAAGTTTGTTTAATTAATGAACTAATATACTAGTATAACAACTGTAATTCCTGGGGTAGAATCTTTTACTCAGGATAAAATGAAATTATTGAAAATTAATACCAAGGAGAAAAAAACTGGGCTTCCCAGGTGGCCTAGTGGTCAAGAATCTGCCTGCCAATGCAGGAGACACAGGTTTGATCAAACCCAGGTCTCCTGTATTGTAGACAGATTCTTTATCTTCTGAGCCACCAAGGAAGAACCCAACACTTATATAATAATAAAAGGGTCATTTTTCAAGAAGGCATAACAATTCTAAATATATAAGCTCTAAAAGATCTCCAAAATACGTAAGGCAGAATTCATAAATCTGAATAAATAAATAGCTAAATCCACAACAATACTCCTCTCAGTAACTTATTGAACACAGGACATCAGCTTAATAAAACATAGATGACTTAAACAACATAATCAACCAACTATCTAATTGAATTTATTGAATATACTCCCATCCAACATCAGTGGAAAACACATTCTCTTCAAGTGCACATGGAGTATTCACCAGGATGGACAATTTTCTGGATCACAAAATAAACTTTAACACATCTAGAGAGTAGAAATCATACAGAAAATGCTTTAGAAATATAACAGAATTAAACTAGAAATCAATCATAGAAAGATACCTGGAAGGAGTAGTCTATAATGTTTGGAAATTAAACAACACATTCCTAAATAACCCAAGGTCAAAAAAGAAGGCGTAATGAAAAAAAATTTTTTTTAACTATGAAAATACAACATATCAAAATTGTGGAATAAAGCTAAGGTAGAACTTAAAGGAAAGTTTATGATATTAAGTGCTTATATTAGAAAAGAAGAAAGATCTAAAATCAGTAACCTTAGTCTCCATTTAGATATTGAGAAACTAAAAACTGCAGAAAAAAGATCAAAGTTCAAACAAACAAAAGCAATGAAATAAGAAAGGTGCAAGAAGTCATAGAGTTATAGAATCCAGGCAGTATGGCTCTAGAATCTGTCTGCTTAACTAGAACTGGAACACTAAAAAGACCAGTAAGCAAAGTTATACATAAACACATAAGCATGAACTAAGATAAATTAACTAAAGTAATAACCAGCAGTAACATTTAAGTTAAGAAGGAGGCAATCCTTAAAGAATTTTAAAGGCTTATACAATTTAGATGACAGGCACATTTATTAATTTCAAACAAGTCGAGTAAACAAGCTGTCTTTAATTTAATAAGAAAAATAATATAAATATAATAATAGTTTATAGAAAGCTAAGGTTAAAAAGTGGGGAATAGTAGAATAAAAAGTAATTAATCAAAAAGAAAGCAGAAATAATTTGGAATAAATGACTAAACAATCACAAAATACAATAACATGTATATGTAATCATTATAAATATCAGTCATTTATAAAAAATCCACAAGTTGATAAATTTGCTAAAACAAAACAGGAACAAAATTTTGCTTTAAGCTGTCTAAAAGAGGCAATTCTAATCACAGAAAATTTGAAAGTGAAAGAATGAAAAAATATAGTAGGCCAATAAGACAAAAAAGAGGGCTAGCTAATATTAAATAAGAGGCAATTTAAGAGGGGAAAAAAGGCATTATGAAGATGAAAGAGGACACTATGTAATAGTAAAATGCTATAATTCATCAAGAAGATGCAAAATTTCTAAGCCTATATAGAGTTAATGGCATAGTCTTGAATATGTAAGGCAAAAGGAGCAAGAAGTAATTATAAAATATTATATATGAATCATTTTGCAATTGATAGATGAAGCAGGAAAAATTTAACAAACTAATGGACGTGCATAAATAGAAGTCATTAGCCAACAATTAAAAATGTACATTCCTGTCATTCATTCATGAATGTTTATAAAATTTACCATATAAAAAGTGTTAAAAATAAAAGTTGTATTAAATAGATCATATTTCATGAGAAACATGCAATAAAATTAGATATCAGAAACATAGAAATAATAAAGAAAACCTCACTTTATTTCAGAAATTTAAAAAATATTCTAAGTAACTCAGGATTTGAGTTCAATATTATGAAGCAAATTAGGGGAGGATATTTACTTCATATGAAACTAAGCTATAGTCAGGGGACAATTTAGAGCTTTGGTGTCCCATTTAAAAAGTCAGAAAACAAGAAGCTGGAAAAAAATTAGTAATATTAAATAGTGAAAAGAAGCTTCTATTGCTATTAAAATAAAACAAAGATTAAACAAATAGGTTCAAAACAGTTGTTTGTTTTTTGAGTAGACACTAAGCTGGAAATGAACACCTGCCAAGTCTTATGAAGAAAAAAGAGAAAAGACACAAAATATATTAGGAACTAAAGAAAGGAATAAAGTAGTTACATCAGATATTTTAAAATAATATGTGAACCCTGTGAACAATTTTATGGCATTGATCAGAAAATCTAGACCATATAGGCATTTTCCTAAACAAATTTAACTTAGTAAATTTGTTCAGAGGAAATAGAGAAGCTGAATAAAGTCATTACTATCTTTAAATTATATCAATGTATTAATATCCACAAATAATAAAACTTCAGACACCAGAAGTTTTTCAAGGAAATTATGTCAAACACTTATAAAGCACAAAAACTCAATGTTTAATACACTACTTTCAAACATATTTAAAGAATTTCTACTAATATATTCTTAATTCTGAAATCAGGCAACAACAGGTTACTGAATATAATTCTTAAATAAAACTTAGCAAATTAAATCAGGCAATGTAAAAAAATACAGTAAAATGTGACCAGATTGCATATACAAGTAAGTCTCCTACATACTAACCTTCAAGTTTTGAATTTTCAAAGATGCAAATGTGCATCCGGCTCCAGCAAGAACCAGAACCTGTGCCATGAACATCAGACATGAGTGACATTACAGCTTGCTCTTGTCTCCTACCCCTGATGATGCTTTCAGCTCTGTCATCTCCCACATAGTCTCTCTCCCCTGTCAGGAACTCTTCTTGCCTGTTCACTAGTTGCAGTCCCTGTATGCCAGCTTTCTACTGTAGTGTAAGATTATATTGTACTGTGTAAGTGAAAGATTATACTGTAAGATTAAAATTTTTCATTTTTTGGTTTGTTTTTTATGTATTGTTTGTATGAAAAGTATCATAAGCCTATTACAGTTAGTTGACTATTGAACTAAATTTTTGGACTTATGAACAAACTGGATTTATAAATGTGGTCTCAGAATGGAACTCATTCATATGTAGTGGACTTACTGTTAATATTTGAAAATCTATTGATGTTATTCTAATTTAATTTGAAGATTAAATTAATAAAGATTATAAAGTAAAGTAGAAGTCATTTAATAATATGCAATATTCATAAACAATAAAAGGTCTTAAACTACAAATACTAGTCAACTTTTAAAATAAAAAGCTTACATCAAATATTATTCTTAACAGTTATTAAGACCATTGCTTTTAAATTCATGAAAGAGATGGATGGCAACTATCATTGCTTTTTCCTAAATTAGAGGATAATTGCATTACAATATTGTGTTGGTTTCTGTGGTACAACAACATGAAAGTGAAAGTGAAACTTGCTTAGTCATGTCCGCCGCTTTGCGACTCCATGGACTATACAGTTTATAGAATTCTCCAGGCCAGAATACTGGAATGGGTAGCCTTTCCCTTCTCCAGGGGATCTTCCCAACCCTAGGATCAAACCCAGGTCTCCTACATTGCAGGTGGATTCTTTACCAGCTGAGCCACAAGGGGAACCCAAGAATACTGGAGCGGGTAAGCAGCCTATCCCTTCTCCAGCAGGTCTTCCCGACTGGAGAATCCAACCAGGGTCTCCTGCATTGCAGGTGGATTCTTTACCAACTGAGCTATCAATCAGCTATCAGTTCAGTTCAGTCGCCCAGTCCTGTACGACTCTGCGACCCCATGACCGCATCACGCCAGGCCTCCCTGTCCATCACCATCTCCCGGAATTCACTCAGACTCACGTCCATCGAGTTGGTGATGCCATCCAACCATCTCATCCTCTGTCGTCCCCTTCTCCTCCTGCCCCCAATCCCTCCCAGCATCAGAGTCTTTTCCAATGAGTCAGTTCTTCACATGAGGTGGCCAAAGTACTGGAGCTTCAGCTTTAGCATCATTCCTTCCAAAGAAATCCCAGGGTTGATCTCCTTCAGAATGGACTGGTTGGATCTCCTTGCAGTCCCAGGGACTCTCAAGAGTCTTCTCCAACACCACAGTTCAAAAGCATCAATTCTTCGGCGCTCAGCCTTCTTCACAGTCCAACTCTTACATCCATACATGACCACTGGAAAAACCATAGCCTTGACTAGACGGATCTTAGTCGGCAAAGTAATGTCTCTGCTTTTGAATATACTGTCTAGGTTGGTCATAACTTTTCTTCCAAGGAGTAAGCGTCTTTTAATTTCATGGCTGCAGGCACCATCTGCAGTGATTTTGGAGCCCCCAAAAACAAAGTCTGCCACTGTTTCCACTGTTTCCCCATCTATTTCCCATGAAGTGATGGGACCGGATGCCATGATCTTCGTTTTCTGAATGTGGAGCTTTAAGCCAACTTTTTCACTCTCCTCTTTCACTTTCATCAAGAGGCTTTTTAGCTCCTCTTCACTTTCTGCCATAAGGGTGGTGTCATCTGCATATCTGAGGTTATTGATATTTCTCCCAGCAATCTTGATTCCAGCTTGTGTTTCTTCCAGTCCAGCGTTTCTCATGATGTACTCTGCATATAAGTTAAATAAGCAGGGTGACAATATACAGCCTTGATGTACTCCTTTTCCTATTTGGAACCAGTCTGTTGTTCCATGTCCAGTTCTAACTGTTGATTCCTGACCTGCATACAGGTTTCTCAAGAGGCAGGTTAGGTGGTCTGGTATTCCCATCTCTTTCAGAATTTTCCACAGTTTATTGTGATCCACACAGTCAAAAGCTTTGGCATAGTCAATAAAGCAGAAGTAGATGTTTTTCTGGAACTCTTGCTTTTTCCATGATCCAACAGATGTTGGCAATTTGATCTCTGGTTCCTCTGCCTTTTCTAAAACCAGCTGGAACATCAGGGAGTTCACGGTTCATGTATTGCTGAAGCCTGGCTTGGAGAATTTTGAGCATTACTTTACCAGCATGTGAGATGAGTGCAACTGTGTGGTAGTTTGAACATTCTTTGGCATTGCCTTTCTTTGGGATTCGAATGAAAACTGACCTTTTCCAGTCCTGTGGCCACTGCTGAGTTTTCCAAATTTGCTGGCATATTGAGTGCAGCACTTTCACAGCATCATCCTTCAGGATTTGAAACAGCTCAACTGGAATTCCATCACCTCCACTAGCTTTGTTTGTAGGGATGCTTTCTAAGGCCCACTTGACTTCACATTCTAGGATGTCTGGCTCTAGATTAGTGATCACATCATCATGATTATCTGGGTCGTGAAGATCTTTTTTGTACAGTTCTTCCGTGTATTCTTGCCACCTCTTCTTAATATCTTCTGCTTCTGTTAGGTCCACACCATTTCTGTCCTTTATCGAGCCCATCTTTGCATGAAATGTTCCCTTGGTATCTCTGATTTTCTTGAAGAGATCTTTAGTCTTTCCCATATATAGCTGATATAGTCAATCAGCTATAAATATACATATATCCTTTCCCTTTTTTACTCCCCCCACCCCACCCCTCTAGGCTATCAGGAGCACCAAGCTGGGCTCCCTGTGTTGTGCAGCAGTATCTCCCTAGCTATCTGTTTCACACACGGTAGTGTACATATGTCAGTGCTACTCTCTTAGTTCGTCCCACCCTCTCCTTCCCCTGCTGTATCCAGAAGTCCATTCCCTATATCTGCATCTCTA
This sequence comes from Oryx dammah, assembly GCF_014754425.2. Classification (NCBI taxonomy): domain Eukaryota; kingdom Metazoa; phylum Chordata; class Mammalia; order Artiodactyla; family Bovidae; genus Oryx; species Oryx dammah. Next base: position 50,696,864 of record NW_024070203.1, on the reverse strand, counting down.
TTCCTGCCCTTCAAATGGGTTCATGAGTACCATTTATCTAGAAACCATATATATGTGTTCAGTTCAGTTCAGTTCAGTCGCTCAGTCGTGTCCGACTCTTTGCAACCCCACGAATCGCAGCACGCCAGGCCTCCCTGTCCATCACCATCTCCCGGAGTTCACTCAGACCCACATCCATCGAGTCCATGATGCCATCCAGCCATCTCATCTTTGGTCGTCCCCTTCTCCTGCCCTGAATCCCTCCCAGCATCAGAGTCTTTTCCAATGAGTCAACTCTTCACATGAAGTGGAATATGATATTTACTTTTCTCTTTCTGACTTACTTTACTCCATATATCAGGCTTTAGGTTCATCCACCTCACAACTGACTCATTCATTACTTTAAATGGCTGATATGTACCAAAACTTCTTTATCCCTTCATCTATCCATGGATATCTCGGTTGCTTCCATGTCCTGACTATTACAAATAGAGCTGCTATGAACATGGGGGCACATGTGTCTTTTTCACTTATGGTCTTCTCATGACCAGTGGTAGAATTGCACCCCTGATATCTCTTATATTGGCAAGAAGGTTCCTTACCACTAGTACAACCTGGGAAGCCCACATGGCAGTTTTACTACCAGTTTTTAAAGAAATCTCCATACTGTTCTCCATAGTGGCTATATCAAGATCATTGCTTTTATTTGATCTTGCACTAGAGGCTCTAACCAGGAGAGGAATATAAGAAAAAATACCATAAAAAAGTCCAATCAACTTCTGTCCAAATAGAAAATCCAAAAGAATTTATAAGTACGTTATTACTTTTAATACAGTCATTCAAAAAGTTTGGTTATACAAGTATTAATTGTATTAATATATACTATACTGGCAAAAACTGATAAGAGAAAAAAAATATTGGATTCTGAAAGAAAAAAGAAAATTCTCATGTACCAGAGCAACAAAGATGTTAATGAACTTAGGAATGATGAGAGAATATTATAAAACGTTAGAAACTTATTAAAGAAATGGAGACACATACCATGTTCATGGATATGAACACTGCTCAAGTTAATCTACAACTTTAAGAAACTTCAACACAACTTTCACCCATAGCCAATGCGATTTTCACTGTATTTAAACAAATGATTATGCAGTAAATGTAGAAGAGGAAAAGGTCCAAGAAAGCCCAGATATTTGAAGAAGAACAAGTAGAAAGGACATCCCTAATTAAACATAAAGGCATACTTGCATATTAAAAAGGGCATGTATGATATTATTACAGAAGTCAACATACAAGTAGAATAGAATAAAACCCTGAAATGAGAGCTATGTCTGGATGAGAAGTTGATATCTGAATGCCATTCTGGACCAATGGGTAAATGATGAATTATTTAATAAATGATCCTAAGACAACTAATTATACCTATGGAAATCATACAGTCAAATTCCAAACACAAAATATACATAAAGTAGATAAATGACTTAAATATAAAAGCAAATCTTTTAGAAAAATAAGAAACAGTAATATCAAATAAAGGACAGAAATGGTAGGGACCTAACTGAAGCAGTAGATATTAAGAAGAGGTGGTAAAAATACACAGAAGAACTGTACAAAATAGATCTTCACGACCCAGATAATCACGATGGTGTGATCACTCATCTAGAGCCAGACATCCTGAAATGTGAAGTCAAGTGGGCCTTAGGAAGCATCACTATGAACAAAGCTAGTGGAGGTGATGGAATTCCAGTTAAGCTATTTCAAATCCTGAAAGATGATGCTGTGAAAGTGCTGTACTCAATATGCCAGCAAATTTGGAAAACTCAGCAGTGGCCACATGGCTGGAAAAGGTCAGTTTTCATTCCAATCCCTAAGAAAGGCAATGCCAAAGAATGTTCGAACTACACAATTGCACTCATCTCGCACACTAGTAAAGTAATGCTTAAAATTCTCCACGCCAGGCTTCAGCAATATGTGAACCATGAACTTCCAGATGTTCCAGCTGGCTTTAGAAAAGGCAGAGGAACCAGAGATCAAATTGCCAACATCTGTTGGATCATGGAAAAAGCAAGAGAGTTCAAGAAAAACATCTATTTCTGCTTTATTGACTATGTCAAAGCCTTTGACTGTGTGGATCACAATAAACTGTGGAAAATTCTGAGAGAGATGGGAATACCAGACCACCTGACCTGCCTATTCAGAAATCTGTATGCAGGTCAGGAATCAACAGTTAGAACTGGACATGGAACAACAGACTGGTTCCAAATAGGAAAAGGAGTATGTCAAGGCTGTATATTGTCATGCTGCTTATTTAACTTATATGCAGAGTACATCATGAGAAATGCTGGGCTGGAGGAAGCACAAGCTGGAATCAAACAGCTAGGAGAAATATCAATAACCTCAGATATGCAGATGATACCACCCTTATGGCAGAAAGTGAAGAAGAACTAAAGAGCCTCTTGATGAAAGTGAAAGAAGAGAGTGAAAAAGTTGGCTTAAAGCTCAACAATCAGAGAACTAAGATCATGGCATCCGGTCCCATCACTTCATGGCAAATAGATGGGGAAACAGTGGAAACAGTGGCTTACTCTATTTTTCTGAACTCCAAAATCACTGCAGATGGTGACTGCAGCCATGAAATTAAAAGACGCTTACTCCTTGAAAGGAAAGTTATGACCAACTTAGACAGCATATTAAAAAGCAGAGACATTACTTTGCCAACAAAGGTCCCTCTAGTCAAGGCTATGATTTTTCCGGTGGTCATGCACGGATGTGGGAGTTGGATTATAAAGAAAGCTGAGTGCCGAAGAATTGATGCTTTTGAGCTGTGATGTTGGAGAAGACTCCTGAGAGTCCCATGGACTGCAAGGAGATCCACCCAGTCCATCCTAAAGGAGATCAGTCCTGGGTGTTCATTGGAAGAACTGATGTTGAATGAAATTCCAATATTTAGGCCACCTGATACAAAGAGCTGACTCACTGGAAAAGACCCTGATCCTGGGAAAGATTGAGGGCAGGAGGAGAAGGGGACGACAGAGGATGAGATGGTTGGATGGCATCACCGACTCAATGGACATGGGTTTGGGTGAACTCCAGGAGTTGGTGATGGACAGGGAGGCCTGGCATGCTGCGGTCATGGGGTCGCAAAGAGTCAGACACAATTGAGTGACTGAACTGAACTGAACTAATTATTAAATATGTTTATGTCTCAGTATAGGAAATGGAATCATAATAAAAGATTTAAAAAAACACAAACCATAAAGAAAATATTGATACATCTGATTATATTAAATTAAAAAAAAACTTTTTTGTTTGTTTTATAATATCAAAGGATACCATAAGCGAAGCAAAAAGACAAAGTGCTGACTGGAGGAAACATTAAACAGCAATATAAAATGATGATTATGTGAAAATGTAAGAATACTGTGAGGAAGTATTAATTTCAAAATTATATTTAGTACATAGACTTCAATTATATAAAACACACACACAAATACACACATTTAGATGACAGATGTAGATAGATGAGAAACAGGAAAAGAGAGACTCACACAGAAAGAAAGAGAGATACTCACTAATGGGCCTTATCTTTCAACTTTATCTTGCCACCATTTCCAAATGAGTCATGATAAAACATGTCAATATATCAGTGTCTTATGGTATCACTGTATGTTAGACCATAGAATGTTCAGGTTTTTCACCCTTAACCTCAATTGCTGAATTCCTGTTAGACTACCCAAACCTGACTAAATACCTCTACTTAACCATTACCCACATATGGTACCCAGTGTGACTCCCAAACTTTGGCACTTTTTACTTCTTTCTCATGTAGCTTCAATCCTTTGCTCCTTCTCTCTCTCCCATCTTCTCATCTACTCAATCATCAATTCTTGCCACATCAATTTCACTTTTATCCTTTTTCAAAATGAATGCTTTACTCTGTTTATCATATCAAAATTAACTTTAGAATCCTTTTGACAAACTTTTCTCAAACTATTAATTCAAAAGCTTATGAATTATTTACTTAGGTTCATTTTCTTACTCAGGAAACTGGCAATTCCATTTATTCCTTTTTGTTTTCTTTTAAATCACTTAAATTTATAATTACCTTGAAATTGACACACTTTGGCTTACAATTATTTCCAAACATCATGTATTTTCAAAAATATATAATAATTTTGATGGAATTAGTTAATACATTTTGAATTTGTTTTGTAACTTTATTATAAATATTAGTTTTGTAAAATATATTCTTTCTAAAGAGAATAATAATGCTTTCCATCACCACTTCCCATTTAATTATAAAGCTCATATAAGCTTGATTGAAAAAAAAGCAGTTTACAGTGTAAATAAATGACAATTTATAAGTCAATTCTTCCTCTTCTCAGTGTCAGTCTCCACTGATAGGGATATAGACACTGTAACAAGTAGGAAGGTAAGTAAATAAGTTATATTAAAAATACATAATTACCTATCTATAATTTCTATAAACAATATATACAGAAATATATACAAAATACGTTTCACAAACATTTGTACATAAAATGTACATACACATGTAAAATTTTCTATACACATAACCTTTTAAATGCCTATAGAAATTTTCAGCCCAAATAAAACTGTAGTGGTCAACCATTAGGACATGAATATTATTCTACCTTTATATATGGAGATCTATCTCAATTTTAGTCACTGCCTGAAATATATACATATATACATACATAAACATATGTATATATTTATTTGTTTGTTTGTTTGGTCAAAAAACATTTCAGTGGTTTCCACCTAGATCACAAGAATTTGGAATGGGGAAGTAAACCTTACAAATTATCTTTTGGTTTTATATAGGAGAAAAAAACATGGAATTTAGGAACAGCCAGTACATAAACCACATATCTGGGGCTTGCCTGGTGGCTCAGATGGTGAAAAATCTGCCTACAATGCAGGATACTCAGTTTCAATCCTTGGGTCAGGAAGATCCCCCAGAGAACGAAATGGCAACCCACTCCAGTATTCTCGCCTGGATAATTCCATGGACAAAACAGCCTGGCAGGCTATACAGTCCATGGGGCCACAAAGAGTCGGACATGACTGAGTGACTAACACTTTCACTTTCAAACAACATATTCAGAAAATATTTAGGAATGGTAATTAACTGGTAGTGAGCCAGTTCAATCATGAAATCTACTAAGCTGTGAATTAGAAAGAAGGTCAAAGGGAATGATATTCTATTAATCAAGGCACACTACCTTGTAGGAACTAAGGAATACAAGAATGAGGTTGTTAATTATTTTCTCTGATTAGGTAACCTATTTCTCCTCATGTGCATTTAAATATTAATCAGAGATTCACTTCAGTACAGGATTGTTCAAAAGGATAAAATGAGGGAAGAGTTCAAGTATAAGATAAAGAGCCACTTAAAGAGGATGATAAGAGTCACCTGCTTACTAAACCTAGCATTTAATAATTACTAAAGCTCCTTGTAAACTTTATGATAGATTTCATTTTTGCTGTCTTATAAACAGAACTTTTATGTTAGTGAAATTAGTTTAGTGTTTGACTTTCAAACTCATAAAAATTATTAAATCTTCTATTTTGAAACCTATTGTTATTTAAGTTTTAGGCTCCACAGTTTCTAATATACTAGAAGATTGGTATGCCGTGGTAGAAAGAACAGATACAATTCTCTATGATAAATGTCTGATCTTCAATTTACATAATCACTTTTAAAAGCACATCCAGGTTTTTAACATGCAAAATACTTTCTTTTCATTAAGAGATAAAGTCACTAAACTAACCAATTATAAAAGGGTAATTTTTTCTCCAAGAATCTTAAACTCTGAAGATGTCTTTCCCGAATCAAAAGAATTAATTAGAGTGGACTGTGTTAGTTATTACAAGCAGACTGTCAAGGGTCATTCCACTTAAATCATTGAGTAGTAAGCTGAGTTAATTATTCAGAGTCCTTGTATGTACAAAATATTTAAAATGTAACTGAGAGTTAAATGGATTCATCACATTCTTTCTCAGATGATTTTTTTAAAGTAGATGAAAAAGTTGCAAGAACTCACAAATTTATGTATTAATATTTGCAGCTCATATTATATGCTTTTTGTAACTCATATTAAGGAAATTGCGAATACCCACACAATATAACTATCTCTAGTGTAGAGGCACACTTGTATTTGCATATAAGAGACAGGACAGTGAAAAGCACTCAAAAAGATTGCCAGACAAATGTTTTTAAATTGTATTTTGATAGTTTGCTTTATCTTTGTCCATAATTTAGTAAATAAATATAATTTCAAAACACTAGGGTTTTGAGTTTCAAACTTTTGAGGACTTTGTTCTGTTTATCTTGTGCTTGAAAAGGATTAAAGAATAAGATAGGGAGAAAATCCAACTCAGTGTAGACCACAAACAATCTTACATTCACTTGGAAATTCCAAAGGGGTATTTGAAGGCAAGAAATGAATAGTATTAATGAATAAGCATGCACAGCCAGTATAGAGGCTAATTCTTCATTTGCAGTTGAGGAAACAAAGAGGTTAAATGACTTCTCAAAGGTTCACCAACAAGTTAGCAGAAGTATCAGATTTACAAATCAGTAACTAAATCAAACATTTAGTGGGTAAAAATCCATGCCCGCATTTAAAAACTAACATATTTTCAGAGAATATCCGCATAGAAAAACAGAGACTATTTCTCTCTAAATCACTAATAAACTATTTATAAAATCCTCTGAGAAGAAAAATCTTTTCCTAGTGATAGTTATAAAAATTGTTGAGTTGAATGTATTCCAGATTCTGGTAGACATTTCTATAACTACTTACATGAGTGAGGGGACATCTACCCTCCTTTTCACTCATGGATCACCAAATATACCAGTTATAATTCAAACTCACCAGTTATAATTCAAATTCATATTCTAGGGTCAGATAGATAAGAGGCTCAAACTAGTTTCCATTGTTCATAATTCACTCAATAAGATCCCAGAGTACTTATATACAAACAAGAGATCATGTTAATTTATAATAAAAATATCATGAACCTAATAAATCATTTAAGTGGAACATAAATATACAATTTAGACAAAAGGAAATATAAATAGAATACCAACATATGGGAAAATATCTACATTTGGTAATAACCAAAGGGCTTCCCTGGTGGCTCAGATGGTAGAGTCTGCCTGCAATGCAGGAGACCTGGGTTCAATTCCTGGGTTGGGAAGATCCCATGGAGAAGGAAATGGCATTCCACTCCACCATTCCTGCCTGGGAAATCCCATGGATGGAGGAGCCTGGCAGGCTACAGTCCATGGGGTCGCAAAGAATAGGATATAACTGAGCGACTAACACTTGCACTTTTAGTTTTCAAAGGACATTCATTCATTTTAAGACATAATTTTACGCCTAGGAAGTTCATTTCATAAATGATAATGTTATATATATAACATTATATATAATATATATCGGAAAAGGCAATGGCACCCCACTCCAGTACTCTTGCCTGGAAAATCCCATGGGCAGAGGAGCCTGGTAGGCTACAGTCCATGGGGTCGCGAAGAGTCAGACACGACTGAGCGACTTCACTTTCACTTTTCATTTTCATGCATTGGAGAAGGAAATGGCAACCCACTCCAGTGTTCTCACCTGGAGAATCCCAGGGATGGGGGAGCCTGGTAGGCTGCCATCTATGGAGTCACACAGAGTCGGACACGACTGATGTGACTTAGCATTAGCATAATATATATAACATATATATTATATATAATGTTAACATTATATACTGCAGATAACTGATATCATTCATATAATGCTGATAACAATATAAACTGCCCTCCTCTAAGTGTATATATACATATACGAATACTTATATATCAAGAGCTATTAAATGCTTGTAAATTTTGACCTAGCTCTAAATTTTGGCCACTTCTAAGATATCTTTCTTGAGATTTAATACACAGAGAGGCATTGTAAAAGCAGAAACACTACTGTTTAATATAAACAGTAAAACACTGTTTTCTTTCCTGATCATGCCCAGAATTTTACTGACTTTTAGGATTATGAGGGCAACTTTAGGCATATGTATTCTGAAAATAGTCTACAGTGATTCCTAGGTCCTTAGATCACCTAGAACTTTGTGTTTACTGACTTTAAACTAGTTCTCATCTATAGCAGAGGATTATAACTTGTGATGACATCATTTTCTCATATGTGGCATACTCCCATGGGCGCACCCTGAGTTGTCAACAATTCATTATGACTGAAAGCAACACCACCCCTTTCCTACTCAAAAAATCATTTCACAATTCAAGAGAATGAGAGTTTTTTATAGGCATAGCACTGATTCAGTTCTAACATAAAAGAAGCAATCCTCAAAATTTGATAAAGTATTACTCACAACAAACACAACATTGACTGTCACACATCAGCTTGTCATGGCACCACGTACAGGAGGTTCTGCCTTGGATCAACAGCCATCGTAAGAATATCTTGACAATATCTATCACTGGAAGCCAAAAATTGCACACTGAATTTTGTTGTGTTACTGTTACTATTCTAATAAAACAATATATGGCATTTATTAGATGATTACCCTTTATCAGGCCCTATGGCATCCCCGATGCTCAGCAGTAAAGAATCCACCTGCAATGCAGGAGATGTGGGTTCCTTCCCTGGAGGAGGAGAGATCCCCAGAGTAGGAAATGGCAACCCACTCCGGTATTCTTGCCTGGGAAATCTCATGGACAGAGGAGCCTGGCAGGCTATAGTCCTTGGAGTCTCAAAAGAGTAGGACTAAGTGACTAAACAGCAACAACAAAAATGTTACTTTACATACTTTATCTTGTTTAACATTACAATAGTTCTGTAGGTGACCATTATTTTAGTCTTTATTTTACAGAGAGGAAAACTGTGCTTAGTGTAAGTAACTGCCCAAAATATAGTAACAAAACCAAATACAAATATAGGGCTACCAGATGTCAAAGTAGTTCATGGAGTCACAAAAGAGTTGGACACAACTTAGCGACTAAACAACGTCAAAGTCTGTTCTCATAACCAGTGCTTTTTATTTTTCCCACATGAAATCTCTTCAAGTATTTAGAATTACTCGCCTATGCAGTCTTCTCTATGGCAAGTAATGTCCTTCTCCCTCTAGATTCCAAACTGTGCTTTCTAGTGACACCACGACTATTGTGAAATTATTACGAAATTGTGTGGAGAAAATCTGCATATTTTAAAGACTATGTGTGTCTGTGTTTGTGTGCTTTTAAAATATAAACAAATTGAAATCTACATTATGTTTCTCAAATGTCTTTGTTTTCTTAAGAATCTATCCAGGAAATGTTTCCATATAATCATATATTGGGCACTCTCAGTAGACAGTTAACTTGTCTCTAGGTGTTTGCTACTACAGACAATATCATTATAAAGGTCTGCAAACATCTTTGCCAATAATGTGTGAGTCGTTCTAGAGACAGTATCCCTGAGTCAACAGGTACAGATTTTTTTTTATTTTTAAGAGAAAAGGTCAAATTACTTCAAAGTCATTATAATCATTTATGCACACACCAACACTATATGGCAATAAAAGGCCTGTTTTCCCACAATCTCACTGATAACAATATTAACAGAAATTTCTATTTTGGCTAAAATGAAGAGTAGAAATATTACATGGTTGTTTATACTTGCATTTCTTTAATTATTTGTAGAGATCAGGCATTTTACCATATGTTTAAAAGTTTATTTTTTTCTCTGAACTACATGCAACTATCTATTTGCCTGCAAAGCTGTTTGCTATTATGTTGATTCATAAAAGTTATTTACATATTAAAATTAATATTCATTTAAAATATGTTAAAAATACTATTTATGACATGCATATTTTTTAAAAATTTCATGTAGTCAAATTTCATTATTTGCTTCATTGTATACTGTGTTTATCGTACAGAGGAATTCTTACTAGATTTAAAGAAAAAAATATTCTTTCTTTCTCACTTCCTCCTTTGTACAAATTTTATAACTATTATTTTTCATTTACAAATGTATTTCATCTGAGATAAACAACAAGGTTATACTGTATAGCACAGATAACAATATTCAATATTACATGATAAACTATAATGGAAAATAGGAGAAGGCAATGGCAACCCACTCCAGTACTCTTGCCTGGCAAATCCCATGGATGGAGGAGTCTGGTGGACTGCAGTCCATGGGGTCGCTAAGAGTCAGACACGACTGAGCAACTTCACTTTCATTTTCATTTTCCACTTTCATGCATTGGAGAAGGAAACGGCAACCCACTCCAGTGTTCTTGCCTGGAGAATCTCAGGGACGAGGGAGCCTGGTGGGCTGCCGTCTATGGGGTCACACAGAATTGGACACGACTAAAGTGACTTAGCAGCAGCATAATGGAAAATAGTAATAAAAAAAAATATATATATATATATGCATAACTGAATCACTTTGCTGTATAGTAGAAATTAAAATTATAAATCAAGTATAATAAAAACTTGTTGTTTAAAAAATATATATAAATAAAATCAGATGCCCAGGCTCAAAGCCTATGTCCATCTGAGAGTTTACCATATACATATGTATGTTTATTTGAATAATACTTCTGACTCTATACAATACTTCTTCATTTTCTTGATACTGTTCTTTGAAACACAAAGATTTTTTATTTTGATAAGTCAACTTTTTTCTTCTGTTCTTTACACTTTTAGCATTGTATCTAAAAATCCATTGTTTAATCCCACTTCATGAAGATGTAAAACTATGTTTTATTCTAAGGATTGTATAGTTTAAGCTCTTAAGCTACTGATCATTTTGAGCATATTTTTAGTTATTTTGTTAGGTAGGGGTCCAACTTCATCTTCTTGAAAATGAATTTCCAGATGCTGCAACACAATTCATTGAAGAAACCATTCATTTCCCATTGAATAGTCTTAGTACTCTAATCAAAATCAATTGACTAAAATGTATGGGTTTATGTTTTGACTCTCAGTTCTATGTACTTCAGTTTGATTCCAGCACCATACAATTTTAATTACTGTAGCTTTGTGATAAGTTGTGGTATGTTTTCAAGTCAGGAAGAATGGGTCATCTAACATTTATTCAAGCTGGTTTTAGAAAAGGCAGAGGAACCAGAGATCAAATTGCCAACATCCGCTGGATCATGGAAAAAGCAAGAGAGTTCCAGAAAAACATCTATTTCTGCTTTATTGACTATGCCAAAGCCTTTGACTGTGTGGATCACAATAAACTGTGGAAAATTCTGAAAGAGATGGGAATACCAGACCACCTGACCTGCCTCTTGAGAAACCTGTATGCAGGTCAGGAATCAACAGTTAGAACTGGACATGGAACAACAGACTGGTTCCAAATAGGAAAAGTAGTACATTAAGGCTGTATATTGTCACCCTGCTTATTTAACTTATATGCAGAGTACATCATGAGAAACGCTGGGCTGGAGGAAGCACAAGCGGGAACCAAGATTGCCTGGAGAAATATCAATAACCTCAGATATGCAGATGACACCACCCTATGGCAGAAAGTGAAGAAGAACTAAAGAGCCTCTTGATGAAAGTGAAAAAGGAGAGTGAAAAAATTGGCTTAAAGCTCAAATTCAGAAAACTAAGATCATGGCATCCAGTCCCATCACTTCATGGCAAATAGATGGGGAACCAGTGTCAGACTTTATTTTTCTGGGCTCCAAAATCACTGCAGATGGTGATTGCAGCCATGAAATTAAAAGACGCTTACTCCTTGAAAGGAAAGTTATGACCAACTTAGACAGCATATTAAAAAGCAGAGATGTTACTTTGCCAACAAAGGTTCGGCTAGTCAAGGCTATGATTTTTCCAGTGGTCATGTATGGATGTGAGAGTTGGACGATAAACAAAGCTGAGCACCAAAGAATTGATGCTTTTGAGCTGTGGTGTTGGAGAAGACTCTTGAGAGTCCCTTGGACTGCAAGGAGATCCAACCAGTGCAGCCTAAAGGAGATCAGTCCTGTGTGTTCATTGGAAGGAATGATGTTGAAGCTGAAACTCCAATACTTTGGCCACCTCATACAAAGAACTGACTCATTTGAAAAGACCCTAATGCTGGGAAAGATTGAGGGCAGGAGGAGAAGGGAACGACAGAGGATGAGATGGTTGGATGACATCACCGACTCAATGGACATGGGTTTGGGTGGACTCCAGGAGCTGGTGATGGACAGGGAGGCCTGGCGTGCTGCAGTTCATGGTGTCGCAAAGAGTTGGACATGACTGAGTGACTACTGAACTGAACTGACATGTTTTTGAAAATTTTATAAGTGAAAACTAAGACACCAAGATAATATTAAATGCAGTTTAAGTTTAGCCTCTAAATTGATTTGGCATATCACAGCATAAGACTCTTCCTTTAATAAAAAAAAAATCCAAGAAATCTTATGAATAAATTCGTAAAAGCAAGGAACACAGAAATACCTAGAGTTTCTTTCATTGCTGTAAAGAAAACAAATACACCTAGGAAAGATCAGGGAGCAACCAGGAAGGAAGTAGATTTGATAATAGGATTTAAGATGAAATAAAGATTTTCTGCCCTGAATTTATAATGATGTGCTCCTCTTCAATAGCTATAAGAAATAATGTTATCTTTTTTCTCTGTAAGTTATTTATTAGATATAGAACTTACCGGGATTTTTATCTCTTTTAATTTCTCTATTATGTCCAGTAGTTAGGAATCTCTTCTGCAAGGACTCAGATGTGATATGCTCTGCCTAATGAAGTTAAATTTGCTTTAACAATGCACAAACACAAACACATTTCTTTCTGCCAGTAGAGAGAATAGACTTTGCTTTAAAACTGCTGTTCTGTGTACCTAAGGGCCTTTAAAGTAGATCCACATACAAATACACAGCTCTGTTTGGTTCCCAGTCATTAAACTCTTCTCATCTATATAGTATTTATATACTCAGTGAAATCTAGTGGGAAACAAAGGGTTGTGGACACTACTTAACCAAGCTATTCTGTATCACAGGTCAATGGAACTGAGAACACACACTTCCTACAGTAAAATTTGTACTTGCTTGATAAGGTAATGTTTCTAAATCTAGTAAACACTGCTGCATTCAATTTTCCTACTGTAAATCTCATAATCACAAAATTTTATGCTGGTCACCTGAGACACAGCAAGCTTTCTTATTAAAACTTATTTTAATGCTATTTACTTGTCTAGTGATAATGTATTTGATGTTGCTCCATTGTAATATAATTTTCACCTACAACATCATTTTTGTTTTCTGTATTTTTTCCCCCTCTTTCAGCTGTGGTAACAGTCCTGTTGATTGTCATGGGACAAAAGCCAGTATTTGTATGAACTTTTCAGAAAAAACAGTTATATGTTATTGAATGTTTCAGGAGAGGGTCTCTGTATAAATTAAGCAGTATGAACAAGTGCAGGGGTCTTTAAGAATTCTAACATTTGACAGTAAATCCCCTCTTAATGTTATAAGGTAGAGAATTCTAGTGCAGGCTGCCTAAAATAATTAGGAGGCTGAAAAATATCTTAAGAAAAACTATAGTAATATCAAACTTTTATTTGACTATTAATAGTTAAAAGTTGAAGGTTGCATGAAACATAAATCAAAATAGCTCAAGTTTTATGAAGGCAATGAAACATGTATACAATTGAAAAAATTAGAATATTAAGATATATTCAGGAAGCTATCAGAAACCTGTAAATAGGTGTCAGGTAGAGTTCATGACAAAAAAGAAAAAGATTAAAGACTAACAGTGATGAGAATAATATTTTTAAAATATTAGCTACCTTAAAAAGTAGATATTATTGTAGTTTTATTTTGTAATAATTTTTTGTACTGTCCACATTTTCTTCATATAATTACAATATTAAAAATAGATTTAAAGATAAATTACTTTTGAAGAAGTAACAGATTTTACATTCTAGTTTTGATATTAAGTTCTTCTTCTCATGGAATTTCATACATCTTTCAATTATAGATTACTATTATACATCCTTATAAAAATAAATACAAAGGCTTTATCGAGGAGGCAGGGAATGTTTTATTGATAAATTTTTTTAAAGGGCAAAGAGAAAATATTAAGTTATTGATAATATTTCTTAGGTAGGGAGGTGGCTATGGCTTTCCAGGTGGCTCAGTGCTCTCCTGCCCAAGCAGGAGAGGCAGGAGGTGTGGGTTCGATCCCTGGGTTGGGAAGATCCCCTGGAGAAGGAAATGGCGACCCACCCCAGTATTCTTGCCTGGAAAATCCCATGGACCGAAGAGCCTGGTAGGCTGCAGTCCATGGGTTCCAAAGAGTCAGACACGACTGAGTACCCATGCACACCCATGAATGGCTTCCCAAGGGGCACTAGTGGTAAAGAACCTGCCTGCCAGTGCAGGAGATGGAAGAGATGTGGGTTTGATCCCTGGATGGGGAAGATCCCCTGGAGGTGGGCACAGCAACCCGCTCTAGTACTCTTGTCTGGAGAACCCCATGGACAGCAGAGCCTGGTCAGCCACAGTCCATGGGGTCTCAAAGAGTTGGACACAAGAGTTGGACACAACTGAAGCGACTTAGCACGCAGGCACAGGGAGGTGGCTATACCTTTTTAATATTATTCTTTATACTTCATATATTACATGTTTTTGTGTCAAATAGTTCATTCTAAAAATGTAAAATGTTGTGTCTTTATGGAAGTTATGGTATCTCCCTTATACAAGTTCCAAAGATGACAAATGCTCAAGTAGAGACATTTAAAAATCAAGAAACTGCCAGCTCCTCAGCCTAGTGAACTCTGAGGCTTACTGTAATATTACTGGTTGAAGTCCTGTTCAAGAACAACCTCACGTCCTTAACAACGTTAATAAAAGTGATAATAGTGAATGCCATCACAAGAGGATATTACAACTGTAGATTTCTGAGATATGACAATTTATAAAAATTTTCTTTTATCTTTAGATGTTCACACAAACAAATATGCACACACTGCAGGCCAACACCGCAGGAGGAGACTAAGGAAAAATCATGTGGTAGAAGGGAAGATTTATTTGATAGTATTTCATATCAAGGAAGAGGACATGATTAGAGGGGTAGGAGGGAACTGTTTCATTTTTAAATGTTAAAACACCTAATCTGTGAGTCAATTGCCAAAGCACAAATAAAATAAGCAAAAGTTCATTTTACTCCAAAATCACAGCTTTATTTGGTAACATATACAGGCTTACTGGGCTCTCCTGGTGGATCAGATAGTAAAGAATCTGCCTGCAATGTTGGAGACTGGTGTTTGATCCCTGGGTTGGGAAGATTCCCTGGAGAAGGGAATGGCAGCCCACTCTCATATTCTTGCCTGGAGAACTCCATGGACAAAGGGGCCTGGTAGGCTAAAGTTCATGGAGTCGCAAAGAGTTGGACACAACTGAGGGACTAATACTTTCACTTTCATAGGTTTACTACTGGATCTTAATTACTCATTAATGGAGACCCAACTTCATGAAACTATACAGTTTCTTTAATATCAAAAACATTGCCTAGCACATAGCTGAGAGGCCATAATTTACAATCAATTTAAGTTAAAATTGCTATTGTCATCTTTTTAAAGTAGTTTGTTGTTAAACTAAAATATATTTTTTCATGTATTTGAGTGCATGTTTATTTATACATATTTTGAGTTAATGACATTATCTAAATTTGGTCCTTTCAAACATTACATTTTACTACTATTCATATATTTAAAAAAATAATGACCATTTTTATGTTCTAGGCACTAATCTAGGCAATAACTTCAAGGATTAATAAGTCATAGTACCTGCACTTGAGAAAATTGTTTCTAAATACATATGATTTATAATATTTTAATATGTAATCTTTATTTACTACATTATTCAGTAAAACCAAATTTAATCTCTAGTCAGTGGCAGTATTCTCACTGGTCACAAATTAAAGACCAATTTATGCAACTATAAAAATGCCTTATTAATGTCTGTCTTATTATTTTAGGCAATAAAAATGACTTAAATTTTCAGTTATCTGCCACATCATGTTTCCTTAGTCTCCCTCTACATTGTCAGCCCTGTGGGGGGATGAATATGTGTGTATGTGTGTGTGTGCATGTGTGTGTATTGGAAGGGTGAAAGAGAGAGAATGCTTTTTAACCACTCCCTGCAAAAACACTTTTTCTGACTTGATTATGTTATTTATTTCATGTTGTCTGTTAATTTATTGAATAACCTCATTGCACTGTTTTTTGCACAAAGGTTAAATATTTTATAAAACTCAAATTTTCCCAGTTTTTCCAACAAAGTATGAACTTGATAAATTTTCATAAATGAACTGAAAATTTCATAACTGTTTAGTCAGCAGTCCTAAAATATATTACTACTTAAATATCAATATAGTGCTGCTCAGAGACCTCAGTCACATTTAAAAAATATCCATATAGCAACCATAGATTGTATTATTTAACATTGATGACTATTCTGCATATTTGTTTAGAGTGGAAAACACAGCAACAGAGAAAATGAAAGAAAAGGTACCTCCAATTACTTGGGACAAATTTTCAACTATTTCTTTTGGAAACAAGTCACAATAAAAACATAATCGGGCTTCATGAAATTAGTAGGCACAGTAAAGAATTTTTCTAATTTTTATTAACATCAGTGGGAAGTATACATGCTTCTTAAATGTTGTTTAAACAGGTGAAAAACACCATGAGGCTTAAATAAATGGATTTTAAAACCATTGTTGTTAAAATAGATATTACAAAATGTTAAGAATATATACAATTTTGAAAAATAGGAACACAATTACTAAACAAAGATGAAGAAAATTTCACCCTAAACTGAAAATTATAAAGAGCAATTGTTTTTTACATTTCAAATGAGCCTTTTTTTTAAATTACAATACGCAGTGTTAATAAAGATGTAGTAGAATGGACAATCTCTTATACTTCTGTTGGATATGCTCATTGAACAAACATTTTGCAAAGCTACCTTTATAACATTTCTCTCAAATGACTCATTTTATGAGAAAGAAGGCCATTTCTAGAAACTCTTCATGGTGGAGAAGACATGGCCTTCCTGTTTCTTCATGGGACATGAAAGAGTTCCCCTCATCCAGTTCAGTCCAACAGCTCCTTTCCCTCCAGATATTTACATTGCTTTCTCCTCTAAAATTTTTCAACATAAGTCTTCTGGCCTATTTCAATGAAGAGAGTTTTCATTCAATCTCAAATTTCACTAAATACATATTGTTTAAATAGTTAAACAAGGTGGCTGTCAGACTGAAGTGGCTCTATTGCTTAGATGACTTATCAAATCCTGTAAATACCTCAATATGAAGAAATAAGAAACCTAAGGACAACCAATCACAAACAGCTATAGCTATAAAGCTTGGCTAAAAGCTATAGCCAAGCAAGTGATTGCCTTTATTTGCATCTTCTCTCTTCATTATCTCTGTCTTTCCCTAGCTCTTGCCAGTGCAGTGCTTCCAACCACTTCCGATCTGTCTGATTAGAGAACTGATTTTTGTTCAAGTAAACTTAAAATTTTTATTATGCCTTAGTTTATCTTTTAACAATATAAGCAGAGGTAGATAGACATTTTCACACATTTTAATAATATATATATGAACATATATGTGTATATGTGTTTGAACATACACACATAAATATATATATGTATATATTTTAATCATGTTCCAACTCTGTTCCCTCACGCATCTCTTGCAGGCACTAAGTCACCTGTTTTTTGTGTCAAACCAGTCTTATTCCAAGAACCATCCCCTTCCTCACCTCCAAAATGCAAGAGGCAGAGACTGCTTAGGATGGGTGGCTCTTCTCTTTTTTCCAGAGAATCCACCTTCATTGCTTATGAGTTGAAGCTAGAAATGTCTTTGTGGCCTTCCTCATATGGTTCCTGTGAGAATAGGTCAGACCATTCTGAAAGTCAGCTGGGGTTGGCAGAAAAGTAACAAACTTCAGGGGGACTCTGACAAATCATAAAATCTCTTGCAGACTTTGGTTCTTCTCTACAAAATGAGATTCATATCAAAAGATAGTTTTGAAGAATTAGCAAAATCAATTATATGAAAGTTTTATATACTCTATGAAGTAGCATGGCCAAGTGAAAGTGAAGTTTCTCAGAAGTTGAACTCTTTGCGACCCAACTCTTTGCAACCCTGTGGACTGTAGCCTACCAGGCTCCTCCATCAATGGGATTCTCCAGGCAAGAATACTGGAGTGGGTCGCCACTTCCTTTTCCAGGTGATCTTCCCGACCCAGGGATCGAACCTGGGTCTCCTGCATTGCAAGCAGACGCTTTACCCTCTGAGCCACCAGGGAAGGTCTGTTATTATTAGGTGAGAATGAGATATATATATATATAAAATGAAGGGACAATAAAAGAATCTTCTTGACCCTGTGTGTTTTCAGCTGGGACAGAGATTAGATTAGCATCTAATCTCAGATGTTAGTGATTCAAACTATCAATGCTGTAAGAATTTAGAAAGGGAAGAAACAAGCAGGTGGGAACAACAGGGACAGATTGAGGGGGAGGTGACTCCAGACAGGTCTTGAAACATTAGAAATAACATTAAGTGAGCATTTCAAACCAAAAGTAGAGTATGAAAATAAGTACAGAAAACTCCTTTGAAAGGCAAATTCCTTCAGTGGGCAGGGAAAGAATGAAACCAGTTCATAACAATACATGTTGGTATAACACAGGTGGTTTTATCCCAGTGTTGAATATTCATCGAAAGGACTGATGCTAAAGCTGAAGCTCCAAAACTTTGGCCACCTGATGAGAACGGACTCACTGGAAAAGACCCTCATGCTGGGAAAGATTGAAGGCAGGAGAAGAGGAGACGGTGAAGGACAGGGAAGCCTGGTGTGCTACAGTCCATGGGGTCACAGAGAGTGGAACACAAGGCAGCGACTGAACAATAACCACAAATAAAGCGGTGGACAAGAAAAGCAGCACTGCCCTGGCGCAAACCTTCCCTGGAGAGGATGTCATTGAAACAGGCTTAAATGTCTGGCCATAATGACTTCATTTGTCTAAAGCTGCTCACTGGTTTCCAACTTTGCTCTTCCTGGGCCATCTC
Organism: Oryx dammah; assembly: GCF_014754425.2. Taxonomy (NCBI): domain Eukaryota; kingdom Metazoa; phylum Chordata; class Mammalia; order Artiodactyla; family Bovidae; genus Oryx; species Oryx dammah. The sequence continues at coordinate 50,677,774 of NW_024070203.1, read as the reverse complement.
TTGCCCACTGCTGTCTTCCTCTGCTTGGAAATCCTCATAATGGATCTAAACATTTGTCTCCTAACAGATTTACATCTCCATTTCATTGAGAATTACAGTTATCTTAGAAGTATTTTTTCACTTTCCTCAAATCTCTATCATTAGGAGCAACTGCCTAAAAGATGTTATGGGTTTTATGTACAGTTGTAAACTGCATATTTTCTATATTCTCAACACATATCTATTGGGATTATATAAAAATCTAAACATCATAAAATTAAGTTCTTTAGCAAAGCTTATATATCAGTAATGTCACAACCATTAGAGAATCATTCAAATTTGCTCATGCTAAGACTCTACGTTATCATTTATTGTTTCAATAACCCTTTGATGTTATTATTTTTTATTATTTGTTTTGTAGTAGAAGAAATTGTTATTCACAAGGACTAAGTTACTTTCCTCAGTCACAGAACTCATCAATGGCGAAGATATGATTGAAAAGCTTATACTCTTTAAACATAAATGAATTTTAAAGAATGGATGAAATGAGTAGCATTTTGGATTTCCAGATTATAAACAATGCTATAATAACTCCATCCTTAATTTACGAAGTGTAAACTGGTCCTGGTCCACTAATGTAGAAAGCCGGGGGAGGGAAGGGAGAAACTCATTAAGTGCAGACCTCTTTCTGTTGAGTATTTTCACATGTGTCTGTGTGTAGTTTCAGTCAGCTTGGGACTGTTCAGTTCAGTTTAGTCGCTCAGTCGTGCCCGACTCTTTGCGACCCCATGAATCGCAGCACGCCAAGCCTCCCTGTCACAATCTTCAAATTCCTTTGTTTGCTGAACATAGAAGTGTCTCTTATTATCTAAATTATAAACATTAACAATCTCACAGTTCACAAACTCACAAAAGAAAACCTAAGAGAGAAGAGTTAAGAAAAAGAAAGCATTTGTAATTGTTTTCAGAACACTGAAATGCACTCTACTACATTAGTGCAAGTGAATTAAATATGTGCATATGCTCTGATAAGCAATTTTTACTAAAGGAACCTGTTTCCTCCATCATTAAACAAACATTCTTCAAATACTTTATAAACTTTTTAGTTTGAAAAAGTGCTAATTAATCGTTCAGTGCTGGGCTCCAAACTCCCATCCTGTCTAGTGCTCAGTATGGAACATGGGTTTATAAGCTTTTAAGATATTTTGCAGGCACCGTATAAGAAACAAGAATAACAAAAGGCGTAATTGTAATATGGGTAGAAAAAAATCGGGTTTGTAGTATAAGACGGGAAGAAAAGGAGTGCGGTGAGAAGGTTGTGGTCAGTATATACACTGAGACTTTCCAATATATACGAGACCTTAGGAATCAAAAGCAAGTCAGGCAAGAAGAAAAGGGGTCTTTACAAAATGTTCAAGTAATAAATAATTTACAAAGCAATTTAGAAACCTCAGCAGTCACCACTTACAAGGCTGTGGTAGGGAATGGAGTCTATATTTGTAAACAGTGGAATCAATACAAAGAGTATGCTGTCAGTTTTTCTATAGTGTCAATATCTCAGGCTGGCTGCATCCATGGGTGCTCCCATGGAAACAATTTCCAAAAGTATAACTATTGAGTGACATGCTGCGTGGATTAAATGATTTACTTTAATTCCTGAACTGGACGTTGAAAGACCGATAGCCCCAAAAGAATGCTAGACATCCTGAGGACAAAGCAACCTATAATAACAGTGTGATTTTGGAATGTTTTATACTTAAGAAAACCCCAGTGCCACAGCAAGTTCCATTGAGAACAAGAAGTAAAAATGAGAAGTGTCCATGATAGACTTTAAATATCTGGTTACCAGGAGGATCATTCACAATGTTGAGAGGTCTGATTAAACAGATTTATTGGTCAACTTTCCAGTTTGTAAGTCATCAGATAAAATGGTGATTAGATCTTAGAACTGCAATGAGCTGTCTTAACTGTTCCCTTTCCGTTTACACTTATGTGATAAAGATCTAGTAAAAATTTTTGGAGAGTCTTATCAAGCTCAAACAGGGTCTTAGCACTAAATAATTAGGTATAAGAAGGACTAATTTCATTAAGTCGGAAGGCAATAAAATGAAATTGACTGGAAGTATAAAGCAATGGAAAGCTTCAGAGAGTAGTGTAGCAGGAAAACACTTCATCTCTAGCAACGAAGTAGGTTTAAAAAAGATGACTCTCTCAACCTCACTACTGAGTGACTTTGATTTTTTAAATGAGAACATGAGTTCAGTTTACCTCTAGTCCCTTCCAGCTCTAATAATTCATTATATTAACATCAATTATTATTCAGGGTTACAGAACACTGAACTCTGTGAGGTATGTGTAAATGTTTGATCTTAAATTGAAAGGCACTGAATTATTGGGATTAAAAACTAACATGTAAATATAAGAATGGGCTTCCCTGGTGGCTTAGACAGTAAAGAAGCTGCCTGCAATGCAGGAGACCTGGGTTCGATCCCTGGGTTGGGAAGATCCCCTGGAGGAGGACATGGCAACACACTCCAGTATTCTTGTCTGGAGAATCCCTGTGGACAGAGAAGCCTGGCAGGCTACAGTCTAAGGGGTCACAAAGAATAGGACACGAATGAGTGACTAAGCACACACAAATATAAGTTTTGTTATTATTATTATTTTTAGCTTTTCCAGATCAGATTCTATCACTTAGGAACAGTCATACACATTTAGAAGGTGGAAGAGACTCAGAAGCTTCACTATTTCTGCAGTGGTAGCAGGTGAATAAATGCTTAGGCATCACCATATAGGAGGTAGTTTTGTGAGCCCTTTGTTCTTTGCATAAAATACCTTCCTGCTTCAAATTTATAAAGTGGTTCTGATTTTCTGACCGAAGCACAGATAACAATGTCTTTTATATTTTGTTAACACACAGAAAACATCATAACACCTATATTCATTTTAAAGTTTGAGGAAGCAGAATCAGAAAGGATATCAAAGACACTGAGGTAAAGACTATTAAGCCTGTCCGATCTGGGACTTCCCTAGTAGTGGTCCAGTGGTTAAGACTCTGCCCTTCCAATGCAGGGGGCATGAGTTTGATCCCTTGTCTGGGATCTAAGATCCACATGCCAGGCTGCGAAAAAAAGAAAAACTGGCTGATTCATACTGCTCTCATTTGAATCTCAGTTTTCTTATCTGTAAAATTAAAAATTTTGTATATTAATCCCAAAGACCCTTAATGTTTTAAACACTATGATTGTGTGATTTTAAGTTTACTGTTCAAAATGTCCACTTGTATTATATGACAGTGGCAATTTGATACATGGCTTCTATTCTTAAGGAATCAATCTACCAATATTTGTAGAGAGAAAAATTGGTAAGGATAATTAGCATGAATAGTGAGAAATGAAATTATTCTAACTCTAGTCACTTCTGAAATTCAGAGGAAAATTTCTAATTAAAGATGTGGGTGATCATGATATTAATAGTAGATCTAAGCTGGGCTTTACAGAGTAAATAGTTCTGATTGGTGGACAAAAGAGGACTTCGGGGTTAAAAGGACATGTGGGCCATGTGATTGCATTTGAAAAATGGGACTATATTATAGAGGGTTTAGATGATGAGACAGAAATTTTCAGATTTATTTCCAGGCATGATTGGAAGCCATGAAAGATTTTTTAAAAAGTAGATAAGTGATACATCTACAAATCAAATGACACATAAAAATATATATCAATCCTGGAAGTCTTAAATGTGGTAGGTCCTGAAAGCAAGAACATGTTATAAATTTTAATAATATAACAAAATATTTAAAAATGGGTGATCCACACATACAATTATATGTAAAAGGACAACCCATCTGTGAGTTGGTAAAAGGAGACTGTCTCAAGGTAAGTATTATCGTGAAGGAAATTAAAGTTTGTAAAAGTATGAGATGTAAAAAGTGTGAAAATTATTATTGAGGAAATAGTGAGTAAACAAAACAAATGGGATGTCATGTTTTCCCATTTATTAAATTGTTGAGATGTTAAGTGGGATTATGAAATTACTCACTTTTGAATTCACTTTCAGAGAGTGAATTTTCAAAATCAACTTTAAGATTTTAAAGCCACAAAAGGTTTTTAAAGTTTTGTTTGCTGTTTGCTTGACTTGGGTCAGGTTCTTTCACAACGGTATAGATAAGCTGTATGGTTCATTCTGCAAATGAACCACAGTAAATTATCACTAATTTAACTAAAGTAAAAATGCTATTAGACAAGGATGACTATTTTCACGTATTTTGTCTTCCATCTCACGGCTTAGCTCTACTCTATTTTCATGTATTTTGTCTTCCATCTCAAGGCTTAGCTCTACTCTATACTTAACAAAAGTTCAATATACATATGATCAATGAGAGACAAAAAGATGGCCAAAGTAGGTTATTCAAATCTAGTTATTAAGATATAAGATGTATTGTCAAGGCTCAGGGAGAAAGCATGTTGGAGTCTTTGCAAAAGGGACAATGGAAGTTACACTTAATGACATGTAGAGAATTTTAGGAGAAATAATGGAGCAACGGCTGGTCCTAGAGAGAATATCCAAAAAAAAAGGGTCATCAGATTCATTTGTAACATCAAGGCCAAGAAGTCTAATGTGAAGAAACAATAGCTAGAGATTAGGAATCCAGTTAATATAGAGGCTGTCCATTCATTCGTTTATTCATAAGATCGGTAATAAGCCATGAAAAAAATAGGTCCTGTATAATCACTTTGTGTCATATCTGATGCTTTTGATCTAAGGCATGATGGGCAGCTGGAGCAGATCTATGGGGAGGTAGCTGTGACAACCTCTAGAATCTAAGCGTAGGCAGCATGACTTAATTCTATGCCTATCAAATGTTGCATCCCAATAAAGAAAATGTGGTACATAAATATAATGGAATACTACTCAGCCATAAAAAGAAAGAAATAATGTCATTTGTAGAAACATGGATGCAACTAGAGATTATCATACTAAGTGAAGTAAGTCAGAAAGAAAAATTCCATATGATATCACTTCCATGGGGAATCCAAAATATGGCACAAATGAACGTATCTAAAAAACAGAAATAGACTCACAGACCTAGAGAACTGACTTGTGATTATCAAGGGATGGGGGTGGAGCAGGGGAGGGAGATAGAGAGGGATGGAGTGGGAGTTTGGGATTAGTAGATGCAACCTATTAATATTACATTTAGAATAGATAATTAACAAGTTCCTACTGTATAGCACAGGGAACCCTATCCAAGCTCCTGGGATAAACCATAACAAAAAACAATGTATATATGTGTATAACTGAGTCACTTTGCTTTTCAGCAGAAATCAGTACAACATTGTAAATCAACTATAATAAAAAATAAATTAAAAGTTTTTTAAAAAAAATATTTCATCCCAAGGTACTTGACACTGTTCTGTCAAAAGTATCTAATAAACTAGGCTGTCTGAGCCTGGTGTTATTCAGAGTCCTGGCTCATTTGTACCAACTTCAGAGGCAGGGATAATCAAGGGAGCAATCAGAAGAGAATTTTTTTCAAAACGTACAATGACAACTATAGAGATAAGTATTAGCTTGGTGAATTTCAGTAAAAATAATTCACTTTTGAAAAACAAGTTTATCTTAAATACTAATGTTGGTAAGAAATAAAACATGTATCTTTAAAACTGGATGCTATTAATTTGATGGCTGGCAGTATCTGTGATAGAAAACAATAGAAAGAATGAAAGACATATATAGAAAGAAATATGCCCAACCAGCTCAAAACCTGAATAGTTCTATGATATAGACCTAATGTGGCTTCCTGTTTTGCAGTCATAGATTTTTACGAAGAGTTTCCAATTAAAATTTTAAAACAGTATTTTAGAGATTTGACTTTGGATTAAATTATCTGGAAAAGTTAATCAATTGCTAATTATATGCCAATTCACAAGATTGTTATAACTCTGCAGTGTAGAGAACTCCGATCCTTCTCTTTCACGGTCTATTTATCCAATGAAAACTCTTTGGGATTAGATGTCAAAAGATCTTGACTTGAGAACTGTCTCCACCATTCAGGGGTGAGTGGATTTTAATAAATGCTTTCCTTTTTACAGAAAATGATAAAAAGCAGTGTAGAAAATCTGAAAAATGTAAGACTGCAAAACAAACACTTCTGTAGTTCTAATGCTATATGTATTTTTATATATTTTTCAAAATTTAAAATGCTTGTAAATTCATTATTATTAATAAATTAATATAAAGTTGGTGATATTTCACTATCTTTGACCTACAAGTATGAACATTTAATACTGTTCAACAAGATACAATAGACTTATTAGTTATATTAAATGCAACATTTTCATCATCTGTGTCTAAGAGCATGGGCACTATATTCTAAGACATCAGTTTTTAATTTGAGCTGTTCACTGACTTGCTATACAACTTTGGACAATTTTCTCTAAGATTTAGTTTCCTTATTCATAAAATGTGATAGAGATGGCCGTCACTTCGTAAGTTTTGTGAAGAATCTTAAAGGGATTAAGTAAACATTCCTTAGCACTGTACCTTGCCTTCATTCATTCACTCATTTCTTCAACAAATGTCTGCTGAGTTCATCCTATGTCCCAGTCACTGTACTAGGCATCGAGAAACAAGGCTGATGCAGTTCCTGCTCAAATGAAGCTTCTAGTCTATTAAGGAAGACATTCAAAAGATTTTACAAAGTGATTGTCACCATAATAAGCATTAAAGTGTAGGAGAAGATATAACTGGGTTACACATCTGGTCTGAAGTGAGCCTGAGGATCCGCAAATGCTTTCCTGAGAAAGTAACATGTAATCCAGAACCTGAAGGAACAGTAGTCAAGCAAAGAGATGAATCAGGACAATTCAGAGAGGGCCCTGAGATGGATAGAAGCTTTGTGCAGTGGAGTATTCAGGTTTGGGATTCAGAGATATGTTTCTATAATTACAGTCATACATATTATGCCTTTGTATATCTTGCTTTTATTCACATTATTAACCTGTGAACATTCTCTACGTTATTAGAAAACATGATTTGTAATAGTTGTTTAATGCTCATCATGAAGATAATAAACTTAACTATTTTTCTATTAATCATCTGATTTAAGTTCCTTGTATTTTAAAGAAATGCTAAGCTAAAAGCTCATATTTACTTCAGATTTTTTCTAACAATGACGTATCAGGTCAAAGGGAAAATATTGTCAATTTTGCCAAAATTTAATTTCTTTAAAAGAGTAAACATTCACATTTTGAAAAGCAGCCATTCACTTGGTTTCCTTAACTTGACTCTTTGTTAACTTTAGCTTTGAGTCTTTGATAATATCTGTATAACAATAATATTAATAATAGGGTTATGATAATCCATTGAGGTATTTCATATGAAAGTGCCATCTGTATAGAAAAGTGTACTAAGAGGTTAGTTATTCTGTTCATCAGTGTTGTTAATTATTATTGGCCAAGAATATTAACACAGAAATAATCATTCTAAGCAGCTATGACTAATAATACTTATTAAGATCTTCGACTATTTAATCCTGCAATAGATGTCATTAAGATAAAATTTTAATGCAAATATCTGCTCTATACTTAGTTTTAAAAATATTACCTTTCTATTTAAATATAATCACTTGCCTTAGTTTTAAAGAAAGTAGATCTATCATTGATAAATCCAGCTTTACATCTATGATATTGAACTTTAGTAAAAAGCTGCAGACTACGTGCTTTTTAGAGAGAATGAAAGATGAGTGACCTGAACAATTTAGACTGTGAGGCCACTTGGTGAGATGCAGGGGGCAGTGTAACAAAAGCTGAGGAAGGAAATGGTTGAACTGAAAGTGTCTGAACAGGGAGGGGCCTTGCACCAGCCAGAATTTCCATGGGCAAAAGAGGTGGATAGTTTTAACAAGAGAACACCTCTGCTTATTTTGTTAACAAGACTGTTTAAAGGAAAGGTGCTGAGCTCTGAGCCATCAAAACCACTTCAAGAATTACCTTTGTGTCAGAAAGAGAAAATGAACTTGTCTTGACTAAGACAGAATTAGGGAAATTTGTATCTGTTCTAATTGAAATAAAGGAATAAATATTTTAATCAATTAACATACTATGTTTAGAAACACAGTCAATTTCATACTTACTTTAGTAAAATGTTAACATGATAAACAATTGAAATATTATCATTTTATTATAACATATCATTTCAAATTTGGGGTTATAACAGCCTGTGCCTGTTTGGTTCACATGTCATTGAGTCAGAAGTATTCTGTCATCCCTCCTGAGTGCCCAGTCACTACTGAACACTCTGCTACTTAGTCAAAAACAGGAAAAGCAATCAAATTAAAATTATAACTAGAATATGAAAAATCAATTGGGAATAACTTTAAACAGGAAACAATAATAAAATGATGAGCTAAATCTACTAGAAACACTGTTGCTCTTACAGAGAGAATTAAAATATGGGTGTTTCAAACTGTATAGTTTAAAATTCAAATGTTTTTGATGGGAAACAGAGAATAATCACTAATACAGCAATATCTAAAAGAATATAAACTTAACAGCATTCTCATGTATTTAGCAAGCACATAAGGTGCTCAGAAAAAGCAGCAAAAAGGAAAACAGCTCTAATATATATTATCTCTTTCAAGATTAACACAAGAAGGTCACTTTAAAACTCTCCCAAATTTCCAGATGAGACTTTTGATTTCTTCTAGGCAAGTGGCTAATTTGTCTGCTCTTTAATAACTATAGTACAACTGTGAAATGTCCCGTAATCTCCTTCTTGTTCTGGAAGGCATTTACATCACACTGCAGAGCTTCAAGTAGGGAATTCAGAGGTTAAGATTTTACCTTTGAAGGTACCCACTTACAATTTGATCATCTTGAAAATATTGTCACATTGCTCTTTGAGAGTTTGCTCTTTGTTCTAGTTTTTAATCAATATCATATTGTTAGTCAAGTCTATATAAAAAGGCTGTCTGAACATGTCCAACAAGCTTCACTAAATTTTACTCAAAGATTTAGTGATTTTATTCAAAAATTACATGAACAAAGGTGCAAGTAAACTACTGGGTTCATATTAGGCGGTAAAAACATGAGTATGTGTGCGATTCAGAGGCATAGTAAGTGGATAGCACATACTTTTTGTTGTTCTGCACTTTTTGGTTTTTATTTTTGGATGTTTCCAAAAGTTAAAATTTTCATTAAAAATTCAGATGTACAATTTTTATCAAGACATAAATAATACTGAGCTTAAATTTCCCTGCAGCCAGTCTCCAGGAAATCCACTTCAGGCTGTGTGTTGTGTGTGTGTGTTTAGTCTCTCAGTTATGTCCAGCTCTTTTGTCACTTCATGGACTGTAGCTCAGCAGGCTCCTCTCCATGGGATTTTTCAGGTGGGAATGCTGGAGCGGGTTGACACTTCACAACTCAGGGATCGACTCACATCTCCTGTGTCTCCAGCGCTGCAGACGGATTCTTTACCTGCTGAGTCATAAGGCTATGCTCTCATAATGGCACATGTGCTCTCCAGAGGTGCTCTCTGATTGTGTCATTAGCTTCTACCCACTCCCCTACTCCAGCTAGTCCCTATCGGAATTAGAGATAGCAACTCTTCAAATATATAAAAATCATGATATAATGAAGAACAGGTATATACCTCAATAACAATGCTAACATACTGTTATTAAAATTCCAAGGAAGAAGAGCTTTTTCTGGCTATCACAGAGACATCCATAGAGTTGGACCTTGAAGAAAGTAGAATTGTGACTGTGGAAAGTGGGCAGATGGGCACTCCCTCTGCAAAAGCCTGGAATGCAAGGCAGTGGTGATCTGTGTGTTTGATTCTAGCAGAGGAATTGAAACAAATGAAACATAAAAATGTTACAGGTGGAAGGAATTCCAGATGTAATCTAGTCCAGGGGCTTTTCAAATCTTTACCTTCTGGAAGTATTTTCCAAGCTAATTTCAAGCATATAACCATAGGTAAAATACAGTTTTTAGGAGACTTTAGGAGACTAAAGCACTTTAGGAGACTAAAGCACTTTAGGAGACTAAAGCACTCCTGATCTGTAGGAGTTGACAGAACATGGAAAATCAACAGCCTAATTCCATCCCCCGTGAGAAAGGAGATCCAGAGAAATGAAGTAACTCACTCAAGCTCATTACAAGGTTTTGAGAACAAGAGTTTTTAACTTACTTTGCAGTGATGTGTGTAACTCGATGAATTACCTCAGCTATGTTTTCTGGCAGAGTTCAGGAAAAATAAGGTAAAATATTTTTCAAATATCATACTTCAATAGGAAAAAATTAATAATGATGGACAATTTTTACATCCACCTGAATTTTCTTTTATTTTAAATCTACCTTTATAACCCACTCTTGATTTGATTGCTGAAAATGATTTTTTAATATAAAAGTGAAAATCAGATATTAGACCTATACTTGCTTTCAAAGTACAGTCACGCTGCAGGATTTGGCCTGTTTTGCTGTTTGAAACTTTCAACATTCATTCTAGGAGGCTCCATCATGGTTGCACAGCTGAATAATCAAAATGTAGTGCTATGCTCAAAGAAGTGGAGATTATTTTCCCCAAACTTAAATTTAATTTCACTATACATATTTGACATTTATCAATTAACCTAGGAAAGCATTGTGTTGTCATTAATTGTGGAAAATCACTTTTTATTATTTAGATTAATAAAGTAAAAATTCCCTTATATATTACGTAGATCAATGGACAGCAAGGAGATCAAACCAGTCAATCCTCAAGGAAAACAACCCTGAATATTCATTGGAAGGATTGATGCTGAAGCTGAAGCTCCAACACTGTGGCCACCTGATAAGAGACAACTCATGAGAAAAGACTCTGATGCTGGGAAAGATTAAGGACAGGGAAGAGAAGGGGGAGAGAGAGAATGAGATGGTTGGATGGCATCATCGAATTAATGGACATGAGTTTGAGCAAGCTCCAGGAGTTGGCGATGGACAGAGAAGCCTGCTGTGCTGCAGTCCACGGGGTTGCAAAGAGTCAGACAGGACTGAGTGATTGAACAACAAGGCAATTAAGCATGCATTTGCTAGAAATTACACTGTTTTCAAATTCCACACTATTTTTGCAAAAATAAAACTCTTATCTAAGCACACACACACACACACAAAAAAAAAAACTAAAAAAAATATTAGGAATTGAAAAGAGTATTTTTAATGTTTCTCAGTTTATTACAATGTGTTCTTTTACATTTGCATCCATGATAGTTAAACAAATATAGACTATTTGTCATATTTTCTTTTGTTATCCAGTTTCTGAATCAAAATATTCATTCAACAAAAAACTATTCATACACGTACAATTATTTCTTTACACAAAACATACACATACTTAAAGTCATTAAAAACAAGTGATGGAGCCTCATTGATGACATAGGCTGGTATTATTTTTTAGACCGACCTTACCTCTATTGTTTACTGTGGGGTCAATAAATGTACAGCTCTAAACAATCTCCTTAAGTTCAAATTCTGGTTCCACCACTTGCATGACCTCAGGGAAATATACCCAAATTCTTTTCACCTCTATCTCCCCCTGTATACGAAAGGAACAACATCCAAATATAATTAAGCAGTAAATATGTTAACACATGTGAACTGCTTAGTGTGGCGGCTGACATCTTTAACACAGTGTGAGTTATTACTATTAGTCTGAAACTATAAACAATGAAAAATTCATACATGTTCTTCTTTCAAAGGTTTTTCCTTCTGGATGTTTAGAACATCCAGACAGTCTACATGAATTATACAACTGTAAAGAATGTAGATTAAAAAAAAAAAATCTTAAAGAAATGCTTAAACCACCATACAATGTTGTTTTTCTCCCTTCTTGCTTTCTTAGAGGGGGAAAATCTGCTGAATTTGTGACACCTCTCGAAATATAATCTTTAGGTTACAGTAGAATTACATATCTGGATAAAAGAGACAGAAAGTATCAGAAACTGCTGAACAGTCTCCACAGAAGAAACTACTAAAACATATCCTCTTCTAAAGACAGAGCCCCTGGTTCTATACAGTTTGCATTTGAAAATTGCATCATCAGTGAAATATGCAAGAAAAAAAAGCCTTGACTTCATCCAACGTAGCCTGCTTTCTAGGTGCCTGAATCTGCCGACTGTTCAAGGACAATCATTTCTATTTCTTTTAGGTAAAAACAATCATTTGCCTTCATTCATGAGAAAAGCTGGGAGATATAATCTAAGAGGTGGACTTACCTCCTAATAGGGGTTGTAGCTTGGAAAGAGACAATTTAGAGAGTTGCATTTGAGAGGAGAATATTGTGCTTAACAGACACTGAGGGATAATTCTGCACTGTGCATTTTGCAAGGCCTTTTTCTCATTTAATCCTAACCAGATTTTATACAGTGATGGGTTATTGTCCTCAGTTTTACAAATAAGAAAACAGACTCAAAAGGGTACAGTAACTTGAGGAAAGACATAGACTATTCACAATACTAAGATCCTAACCTAAATTTATCTGGTACTAAAATGGATTCTTACATCACCACACTGCATTTGGAAATCCTGGAGTCTAACAAGCCACATTCTTTAATTTTTGGAGTGAATTCATAGCTCCTGCATTCCCAGACTCAGCATCCAGCTCTTGCTTAGCTATGAGTTCCATTGTCTTCATTGAAAGAAATATATATGCTAGAAACTCTACTGTGTAAGACCTGGATTTTGGAATCCATACCACAACAAGTTTCACAACCTTAGAATGCCTGAGGAACTCTCAGTGGACCTTTAATATCCATTAATTCCTTAAAAGATTTTCATCCTTTGTCCTCAGAATCATTTGAATTTCAATATATATTTATGTAAACTCATGAGCCATCAGAACATCTTTTAATAATTTTTATAGCAGTGCAAATGGTGATACAAATCAAAATGCAAGGTCTAATGGAATAATGAACCCTCAGTTTGGTTTCATTTAACTTGGATATTGATCTTATTTTGAACATTTATGTACTCAGAAAATTCTTTTTCTTTCTTGGATATCCATTGCCTTTCTGCCCCATTTGCATTATGTTTCCAAATTCAGTCAGGTGGATTAACTGTTCTTCAATTTTTACATATACAAAGAGACTTGACTTGAAAGATTTGATTCTAAATATATATAACGCAATAGGGCATCCCCTGGTGGCACAGTGATAAAAAACCCACCTGCCAACGCGTCTCAATGCAGGAGATGCAAGAGATGTGGGTTCTATCACTGGGTCGGGAAGATCCTCTGGAGGAGGAACCCACTCTGGTATTCTTGTCTGGGAAATCCCATGGACAGAGGAGCCTGACAGGCTACAGTCCATGGAACAGCAAAGAATTGCCCATGACTGAGCAACTGAACATTCACGTGTGCTTACATAAAAAAATATACAATAGTAATAGTACTTCTCTTCTCCACAGTGTGATTTTAACAAACGTTTTAGCACTGAAAGTCCCTGGTTCAAAAAATTAACCTAAAAATCCTTTCAAAACGTAATGGATGGCTTTGACCTCAGGGAACATATGCACATATCAAGTCAGGTGGCTTCCTTTGCAATTTCAGGACAATCTAAAATCACAAAATCTATAAGATTCTTGAAATTTAACCTGGCGAACAGTTCTGTTTTACCTTACAAACCCTAGTAAAGGTGTTATCAGCAAAACTGACAAGATGTTGATAAAGCCAGTAGGTTTGAGGGGGGCTAATTAACTTTATAGCTAAATACAAAGTTTTTAATTTCATTTTGATATAGATAAGTCAAATCACCAAGCACTACATTAAATAAAACTTTTATGTTTAGTTTTCAAACTAAATCTGCTCATGAATATTAGAAATATTATTAATACTTTGGTGAAAAAGGTTAAAGTGTTAGTTGCTCAGTCATGTTACTTGTAACATGCCACGTGTGTTAGATATTAATACTTTGGTGGGGGTCACTTACTCCTCACCCATTATGTTTCTGTGAAACTGAATTTGTCTCCTTATCGCAGGCCAGCAAAAGAGGTGAAAGGACTTAACTGGTAGGCAAATTTGGGAAGAATAATCAGGGGTGTATAGCCCCAATCATGCCCTCTTTTGTGGGAAGCAAGCTGCCTACAAGTTTCCATAGAGGGTCACACAGAAAGGAATTCCTACTATCTGAATACTTGATAAACTATGACATGAATAAATTACAGTATATATAAAACAGCAAAGACAAATTTAAAAAATTATGCTTCAATATGTTATCTTCTCACAAATCCTAAAACACATAACCAGGTTAATTTTGCCAATGAGTTCAGCCTAACAAGTGTAAAAAATCCATAAGCCCAATATTGATGTTGACAGTAAGATATATACTCAAACTCAGAAGCTGAAAAATTTGCATTAGAAACTAAAGGTAAATTAGAAAGTCGCACACAAAGCACCAGCTATATATGCTTAACACAGATTTTAGTTCCTATTCTACAATAAAAGTTGTATTTCTACAGTTTATTGTAAATGAAAAATAAGACTGGGAACTGGGTATTACTTTCTTGGCACTTTACAATAAGAACAATAAATGAATAAATAAAAAACCTCATTGAAGCTGTAGGTTTCCAGTGCTCATCAATATAACTGATCCATGAGCCATTAGTGGGTCATAAAATAAGAAAGCTCAATAAAATAATCATAATCTCACATGTTTATTTAGTTCTGAGACTTAAATGATGGACCTTTGTACCTGACCATGCCTAGAGACAGTTTCATTATATACACACACACAAATGCACACACAAACATGCTTATGCTTATGATCTCTCTTTTAACTGTGTAAACTCACATATACACATGTTCATGGGACATCTATAAATACATCACAGCTTTTCTTTCATAAACAACAATGGGCTATTGTTTAGTTTTCTTTTAAAAATAAATAGTTTAATTTTTATGGATTTTATTTGTTTAATTTTATGGATATAATTTTTAAATGGATGCTATTTAAATCATAACGTATAATTCTTGACTCTGAATGGCAGATAAACCCACATGAAAAAAAGAAGTTCATCTTAGGTGAACACACTTTGACACCTTATATTTCTAGCAACTGAACTTGTTTCAACACTATCAAGTTCTTTTAAGTAGGTTTTCAGGACATGAAATCCAAGATTTTCATATGATACTCAGTCTTCTTTCTACCTTTCTAACTGACACACAGCATGGTATATATAATTGTAATTTCTCAAGTAACAGAAGAGTTTAAGACAAGTTGAGGGTGAATCAGGACATGCTTCTTACAAAGAAAATTAAATATCTTTACACACTTAAAAGATGTCTCTTTTTAGTAACACAAAATTAGTAGGCCAATGCCACATCGTGATTTAAACTGTTTTCCCTGGCTAATCTTCAACTCATAAAAAGCAATGCTTATTGACTGTCTTTCTTCAAGTTTCTCTTACGCACAAGCAGTAACTGCTCCCATCCCTTCTGGTCTTAATCATTAAATTTCAAAAAAAAGGAATTATCTTCCTTCGCAGGTAATCTCTTTCACTAGAATTTTGGTTCTTCTTTGGATTCATTTCTAATCTATATCTAGAAGCCTTCTTTGTTGACTCACCCTAGTTAACCACAAAGATTTTCATCTCCTCTCTACCTTAACAAAAAACTTTATAACTCTATTATCCTACCTTTTTGTCCTTAATATTTTTTTCCCCTCAGGCAGAGGTTCTAAGAAATTGTTTACTATTTGGGTTCCATTTAATCATCACCCACTCACTCGTTTTTAACCTCTTTCCACCCTAGTCATGCCAAGAAACTTTTCCTTTACAGTTGTCATCAGTCAAGGCCACAATTTCCTTAGCCTGTGCTGACTTTTTTACACAATTCTCAATCTGGTCTTCCCAATTCCAATTAGATTTATTCTTATCTGACAGATTAATCTTTCTAATGTGTAGTTTGGTTAAATCTTCTTAATGTTGAGACAGTGGAGGACAGAAGATTCTTAATGATTTTTCAATAGCTAAAGATCCAGGAATTGATGCTTTTGAACTGATCATGTTGGAGAAAACTCTTGAGAGTCCCTTGGGCTACAAGGAGCTCAAACCAGTCAACCCTAAAGGAGATCAGCCCTCAATCCTGAATATTCATTGGAAGGACTGATGCTGAAGCTGAAACTCTAATACTTTGGCCACCTGATGCAAAGAACTGACTCTGTGGAAAAAACCCTGATCCTGGGGAAGATTGAAGGCAGAAGGAAAAGGGGACGACAGAGGATGAGATAATTGGATGACATCACTGACTCGATGGACATGAGTTTGAGCAAGCTCCAGTGATTGGTGATGGACAGGGAAGCCTGGTGTGCTGCAGTCCATGTGGTTGTAAAGGGTCAGACACAACTGAGCAACTGAACTGAAAGAACCAGGTGTATGTTTCTTCCCCTAAATAGGCTTTATCATGATTAACTATTCTTAACACTTCTGTTTAGCAAAACCATTAAAATTCTATAAAGCATTCACGTATCTTCCTCAAATTTTACCATCCCCTTTGTGTAACACAGTATCTTTCAAACATCTTTAACTATGACCTACAGTGAGACATACATTTTAAGTAGTGACAAATATACACAAAATTATACACATGTATTTATATCAGTATGACATAAATCTACACATTTTCAGGATATAATGACACTCTGCAACTTTGTACAGGTAAATCATGATCCATTAAACTTATTTCATCACCCAGTAATGAAGTGCAGCCCACTGTTTAAATCTTTGCCCTTTTCCTAGATTTGATTCCATTGAATACTTTATTAAGCCATTCATTCATTCCATTCAAGAAGACAAGTAGTAATCCCAGTTGGAAGTCAGGCATTTCTGTGCACTGGGAACAAAATGACAATGAGCAAACAAGTCCCCCCAACCCCACCTCAGGGAGTTTGCCATGTCCACCCTCAAAGGATAACCGTTTCTCAGCTATACCATGCGCCTTTATATTTCCTCATCTTTTATTTCTAAATTCCATCTCCACAAGTAGACAGTGATATCCTTCAAGAGAAGAATCTTAATTACGAGTATTGCCTTCTGGACCATCACAAGGTAAGGGGAACAATACAGTAAGGGCCAAAAAACAACTGAGTGCAATCCTTAGCTCATCACTTACCAGTCTGCAAGTTCAGGCCAGTCACTCAACTTCTCTCAAATGCAGTTTTCTCATCTGTAAAATGAGAGGGTGGAGTCACATAAGCAGTTTTCAAATTTTACTGCACAAAATCTTCAGGACTCAGTGGAGATTCCAAAGTGTGATAATAAAGGGTCTTTGCTCAGAAGAGAGGATCCTCATCTCCTGCCTCAAGTAGAGCTTACAATTTTGTTTTAAAAAGAGTCTTGATGCTTTAAAAGAAAAGTCAGTTTGCTAAACCCCAAGATTTTGCAATCATGTGTTCATCTTGTCCATAGTTCAAGGAAGAATAAGGTAGGAAGAAAAGAGGGACTGCAGGAGGAAGAGAGGAAAGAAGAGAAAATAGTTTTAATAGAGGGTGAACTACTACGTTTCAGGAACTATGTTAGGATTGGCATAAATGCTACCTTATTTTTTTCTATTCAACAATTTCACAAGGTAGGGATTTATTAGGCCCCTTGTACACACAAGGAAAATGAAGTTCAGAAATGTCAGAAAACTTGATCAAGTACCTAATATAGAAAGAGTGAGGCCAAAATCTATTCTTCTTCCATCATTTCAAGTTTCCCTTAAAGGAAGCTAACACAGATATTACATTTGTTTTGTAAGTTTTTTAAAAATTTTCTTTAGATTTCACCTGACTGGATCCTCACAACTTTGAGGAATATACTTCAGCATTATCCTTATTTTTCCAATTAGGAAATCATGCTTCAGAGGAATGAAAGTGATCTGCTTAAAACTGAATTCAACAGGGGCAAAGATGGAATGAAATAGCTGAATTAATATTCTGTGCTCTTTCCATACACCAAATTGCCTCCTTTAAAAGAAACAGAAATAGGGAAACAATAAGAGGGAAGGAAGCAGAAAGGATGGGACAGGTGGAGAATTATAGCAATTCCACTGCTTACTTAAGATGGCTAGTGAATCAGATAATTTAATGGAAAGCACCTTGAAAAATCTGAATCACTGAATCAATGTGTCATCTTTATTAACTATTCATACAATGTACATTAAAGATGACATTTGATATGTTGGTAAAACTCCATGTGGTAATTGCAAATATATAAGAGCTATGTAATGAATTAATTACTTAGACATACAATAGAAACTCATATAAAAGAGGGACAATCTGACATTCTCGAGATTATGATACAAGAATTGGTTACCTATGCTTGCTTTCTGTTATGATATACAGTCCATACTGGCAGTAGAATAATTCAAATTTTCAATTTTTCTTGGATTTCATCACAAACTCAATCAAAGCATGAAAGTCAGTATTTTAATATCCTCACACCATGTGAAAAATAATAGCATGCTCTACTACCTGAACTCTTAGAGCATTTTTTATTTTGATTGTCTTCCTATTATACTGAGAGACTGTCAGGACTTTATCAGGAAGATCACCCAAACAAACTAGAACATTATTAAGGTTCCAGCAGTGCAGTAACTCACTGAATGTATGAGTGATTAAAAGCCATACAGTTGTGACAAGGACCATAAGGAGATCAGACAAAGATGCTACATGTCTTTAAAAGGAAAAAAAAAAAGAGAGGACTAGAATGATTTAACCCCTTGTCTCTTCTACCAGTACTAAAGCTGCAGTATTATTTGATCAATATTTAAGGCCTTGTGTGACTGGATTCCTTACAGCAAACAATTTCCAAAGGTCAAAACAGAAAAATACAATTAGCACAGAATTACAGCATACCTACTGGCTTGTCGAGTTGCCAGCGTTCCAAAAATCATATTTAACATATAATATGATGCTCTTACATTAGTAAAACATTACTGCCTTTGTAATTTATCACTGACTACAGTTACACTTTTTTATTTCATTGAATTATTTGTACTTAGAAATATGTTCCCATTTCATTTGACATTCAGAAACCTATTAGCTAAATACTTCCTACTTGCCAGACATTGCATTGTTCATGGGAAATACGGTGGAAACTGACAATAGATGCTCTTTGGAGGAATGAACAATTCAGGGTAAGAGAGAAAGAGCTAAATTAATTTTTCAAATAGAATATAATTGAAAAAATGCCTATGCCATATAGTTAAGTAAACTAATCTTTAAAAACAAACATAGTACCAAAATGTTAACTCTATTTTCTTAAGCAGAGAACGGTGATTGTTATAGACTTTATTTTCTTCTTTACATTATATACGTCACTTTATTTTTATAAAGTATTTTTTCTTAATACGTTTATAATCTAAAGTAAAGAATCCAAGAAAGAAATTCTTTAATGGATATTTGGGTAGAATGCTATGGAAACCCCAGAAAACCCATGACTGTGAGTCAGGCAAAGCCTGAGGGCAGAAGTGACATCTAAACTGGTTCTGGAAGGTGAATTGGGGTTTACTAAGTAGAGGAGACAGTAGATGATGGTAAAGGACATGAGAGAATCATCTGGAAGGTTTGGAAGTCAGTATTCCACATAGTTTGAGTGGCAGATAGAGAGGAGGTGGAAGCTGGATGCTCCCCAGGTAAGAGATCAAATTCTAAAGAGCTGTATGCATGCAGATGCTATCCCAGAAACCTTCAGATTTCAGTCAGTGCAGAGCCAGGGTCCTAGCAGTTGAGGTCTCCAAATGTGGGACACTCTCAGATTCTTTTTAAGGTGCTTTGGGCACCAAACATCTGTGAGGAAAAACTCTTGATTGAAGATGAAAGCTTTGAATGGAGTGAAAATGGAGTAAGGGGATTTGAAAGGTGCACTGAGTTGGAACCAACAGGATCTATTCACCAGGGATGCTAAAGAAGAAAAACTTGAAGATCACAGAGAGATCTGGTGATGAGAAATTAAAGAGCAACATAATTAATATAAATGAAGAAATGATGAAATAACAGCACATACTGAGGATAAGTTCTCTGAAGAATATTGGCTGGACAATTTGAAACACAGATCTTATATTCATGAGACAGTCTGAAGACCTTTCCCATCTGATTTTCACCACTACTCAAGATTGCCAGGAAAAATATCAATAACCTCAGATATGCAGATGACACTACCCTTATGGCAGAAAGTGAAGAGGAACTAAAAAGCCTCTTGATGAAAGTGAAACAGGAGAGTGAAAAAGTTACCTTAAAGCTCAACATTCAGAAAACGAAGATCATGGCATCCGGTCCCATCACTTCATGGCAAATAGATGGGGAAACAGTGGAAACAGTGACAGACTTTATTTTGGGGGGCTCCAAAATCACTGCAGATGGTGACTGCAGCCATGAAATTAAAAGACGCTTACTCCTTGGAAGGAAAGTTATGACCAACCTAGATAGCATATTCAAAAGCAGAGACATTACTTTGCCAATATCCGTCTAGTCAAGGCTATGGTTTTTCCAGTGGTCATGTATGGATGTGAGAGTTGGGACTGTGAAGAAAGCTGAGCACCGAAGAATTAATGCTTTTGAACTGTAGTGTTGGAGAAGACACTTGAGAGTCCCTTGGACTGCAAGGAGATCCAACCAGTCCATTCTGAAGGAGATCAGTCCTGGTTTGTTCTTTGGAAGGAATGATGCTAAAGCTGAAACTCCAGTACTTTGGCCACCTCATGTGAAGAGCTGACTCATTGGAAAAGACTCTGATGCTGGGAGGGATTTGGGGCAGGAGGAAAAGGGGACAACAGAGGATGAGATGACTTGATGGCATCACGGACTCAATGGACATGAGTTTGGGTAAACTTCGGGAGTTGGTGATGGACAGGGAGGCCTGGTGTGCTGCAATTCATGGTGTCACAAAGAGTGGGACACAACTGAGTGACTGAACTAAACTGAACTGAAGGTAAAGTGACTAAGTAAGGGCTTCCCTGGTGGCTCAGCAGCAAAGAATCCACCTGCCAAGGCAGGAGACATGGGTTCAGTCTCTGGGTTGGAAAGATACCCTGGAGAAGGCAATGGCAGCCCATTCCAGTATTCTTGCCTGGAAAATTACACAGTCCGAGAAACTGGCGGGCTACAGTCCACAGGGTTTACAAAAGAGCTGGACACGATTTAGTGACTAAACAACAACAGAAGAAAATAAGTAACACTTTTAATCTTGTAAATGGAACTCTTTCGAGCAAAATAAACAAACAAAAAGGCATATGCATCAAGAATACTTGTATTTCTATTCATATACTTTCCTCCTGATATAAATTGGATTATTGTCCCAATTATTCAGTTTCTTACACTAGGATCTTACACCCTGTGCTGTTGAATTTTACAGTGCCTCCCACTGTGGGGGAGATATACTTCCTCACCCCACTCATGTTGGACTTGGCCATGCAATTGCTTTGACTAATAGAATGTTAGTGGACATGGTGTAACAGAAACTTTAATTGATGGCATGGCTTGGCTTGCTCTCTCCTGCACCTATGATCTGCCACAAAAAGAGAACATGCCACTCTTCTACTGCTCCTTCAGCCTGGACCCCAGGCCTGAAACCTAACCAGAAGCCTGAAGTGTAGACTTAACCCAAGGGAGCCTCGCCTAGATCAGCCACTTTACACCCCTGGGAGTGTAAACATATATAAAACATCAATAAGTCACTGAGAATTTTATGATTTTGTGCTGTAATAATAGCTGATTAGTACAGCTTTTCCTTTACCTCCAAGTAAAGAAAACAAAGAGTTTTTTTTTTCTCCCCTTAATATTTTGGTAAAGACTCTGCTTCCAATGTAGGAGACCTAGATTCAATCCCTGGATCAGGAAGATCCCCTGGAGAAGGGAATGGCAACCTACTCTAGAATTCTTGCCTGGAAAATCTCATGGAAGGAGGAGCCTGGTGGGCTACAGTCCAAAATGTAGTTTGGACATGACTAAGTGACTAACACACATGTAAAATCATAATATACCTGTTAAGATATATATTATGTGAAACAATCCCATGCAGAACCAAAAGTTTGAAGACAATACCAGCAGATAAAGGGATATGTCACATTCATGAATAAGATTACTCAATAAATCAGGGTTTTCACCTCTTTGCAAATTAATCAACAAAGTTATAGCATTTACAATGAAAATGCAAGCATGATATTTTTGTGGATATCAAAAAGGTCATTCTAAGTATTTTTAAGTTCATTCTAAGTATACAGTATTGAAAAGAATAAGAGTAGCTAAGACAGTCTTGAAGTCAATATCTTATTTGATTTTATGCATAAATGGTATTTTTTATAGTTTAAAAATTAATATAAATTTAAAAGTATAAATAATTACAGAACTAGAAAGAGACCTTAAAGATTAAACATATAATAACCAAAACATAAAATGCACCTGAAGACTAAAAAGTAAGCAACAAGATATTTTTTATGCAAAGATTAAAAGTGGAAAAGGAATAAAAAGATGAAATGAAAGACAAGAGATGAAAACTAATCTAGGACATCCAACTAATAGAGATGAGAATGAGAAAATAAAAACAAAGAAATGGGAAAAAAGATATCATCTAAGAAAAAACTAGAAAATACCCCCAGATTAAAACAAGACAATAAGTTTCAAAATTCAACAGGCCTATGAGGATTCGAATGCCATGAGTGAAAAAAAGGCCCACATCCATATCCTTTTGAAATTTTGGGCTACTGCATTCTGAGACTGATAGAATAATATGTAGAGCTTCACATGGGAAATTTTCAGGGGGAAAAAAACCTCTGAGACTTTAAGGGGGAAATAAGGATAAGGTAATAGCAAATTTATAGCAGGAAGCAAAACAAAACACAATTCAGGATAAAAATAAACCTGTAGGAAAAAGTTAAGGCCCAGATATAAAGCAAATGTAAATTTGGAATGATGTCAAGCAATGGACTTAAAAAATAGATAAAAAGGAGAGTCGATGTAGACATGGTGAACTTTTTTCCAAGTGTGTCCTCAGCTTCCTGGCACTGGCCTCTATCTAAGAACACAGCACACTAGTTGTGACTTGGTGTTACACAATGTTTGTGGAGTGCCAACACTGTTTAAAGGGCTTCCCTTGTGGCTCAGCTGGTAAAGAATTCACCTGCAACGCAGGAGGCCTGGGTTCAATCCCTGGGTTGGGAAGATGCCCTGGAGAAGGGAAAAGCTAGCCACTCCAGTATTCTGGCCTGAAGAATTCCAGGGTTGCAAAGAGTCAGGGAAGCCCAGGAATACTGGAGTGGGTACCCTATCCCTTCTCCAGCAGATCTTCCCCACCCAGGAATGGAATCGGGGTGTACCAACTGAGCTATCAGAGAAACCCAGAAAGACAGGCCTGATCAACTTTCACTTTCAACACTGTTTACACATTTGCACATTTCCAACATTTAATCAATATGTTTTCTAAAAAAGAAGACAGTCATAGAAAGAATGTAAACAGCTTGACAATATAAAAGTCAAGCTGACTAAAACATTAGCCCGAGGGGGACGGAGAAGTGGGGAGCTGGGTAGAAAGCGAACAGTATAGATTTGTTGAAAAAAAAAGAAATAAACATTTACCTACATTATTTTGAGTTATAAATTAATTGATAGAAAAACAAAACTAAATTATAAATGTCAGATATTGAGAGGAGGGACAAAGAAAGGTGGGGGAAGCAAAGTGAGACAGATCCTCAAGTTTCACATCAGAAGTCAACAATATCAGTTCAAAGTTGATGGTTATGTGATCAAGAATTGCAGAGTAGCAGTCCAGAGGAAAACAACTTAAAATCCACAGCTAGGGATTAACCTCTGAGAACACGATTAGAGTGAGGGAATGATAAGGCAAAAACAGTACTTGCCTTATAACTCTCCTAAAACATGAGATTGTGATTTATCTTAATGAAATATTTTTAAAAGACTGACACATTTCCCCCTGAAACTACTAGCTGTACACTTACAATAACAAACAATAAGAAAACTTCATCTTAAAAAACTAAGTACCTAAAATGGGATGAGATAAAGCTATCATCAGGTTAATGAATTAATTCAAAACGCCCAAATTTAACATTATAGTAAAAAACAAAGCAGGCTTCAATACTTAAAAAAAAAAAAAGAGACAGAGAATATTGAGCAGCAGCAAATTATTTGCAGAACACCAGCCAGCTAACTGTTTAAATAGGCTTTCAGTTGTTATAAGGGCTTCTCTGGCGGCTCAGATGATAAAGAGTCTGCTTGTAATGCAAGAGACCTGGGTTCCATCCCAGGGTTGGGAAGATCCCCTGGAGAAGGAAATGGCAACCCACTCCAGTATTCTTGCCTGGAGAAATCCATGGACAAAGGAGCCTGGCAGGCTACAGCCCATGGGATCACAAAGAGTCAGACATGACTGAGTGACTAACACACACTCCCACACCAGTTGTTATAAGGGTAAACTTTGGTATAATTTACCACCATACAATGCCATATAAATGATACTAAGAGATTTGTCTCAGGTTGTACAGGAAGTCAGTGATGGAGAAGGAATTTTTCTGAAATAAACCACTTCATTATATACATATTATACACTATATTCATAGTACATAGTACATAATATATACATATTATATACTATCATCATTTTAGTGATCATTAATCTTGCTTATTATTATTTGGGGCTACTAAGTTATAATATCAAGTATTAATTTTAAAATACTGCAGTACATTTATCTAGATCTACTTTAGCTTCCATGGTAGGTAAGATAATGACCTTTTGAAGACACTCTAATCCCTGGAAGCCATGATTATATTACCTTATATGGCAAAGTGACTGCAGATGTGATGTATGTTAGTTTCTCAGTTTAGTTCAGTTCAGTTCAGTCGCTCAGTCGTGTCCGACTCTTTACAACCCTATGAATTGCAGCACGCCAGGCCTCCCTGTCCACCACCAACTCCCGGAGTTCACTCAGACTCATGTCCATCGAGTCAGTGATGCCATCCAGCCATCTCATCCTCTGTCATCCCCTTCTCCTCCTGCCCCCAATCCCTCCCAGCATCAGAGTCTTTTCCAGTGAGTCAACTCAGTTAGTTTTTCAGTCATGCCCAACTCTTTGTGACCCCATGGACTGTAGCCTGCCAGGCTCCTCTGTCAATGGGATTTCCCAGGCAAGAATACTGGAGTGATTTGCCATTCCCTTCTCCAGAAGATCTTTCAACCCGGGAACTGAACCCAGGTCTCCTGCACTGCAGGGAGAGTCTTTACCATCTGAACCACCAAGGAAGCCCTTGTGAAGCAGAAATGATGAAGAATCTTTAAATAAGGAGATTATCCTAGGTAATCTGGGTGGGCCCAACGTAGTTATAAGAGTTCTTTTTAAAAGAATCTTTATTTTATATTGAAATATAGCCAGTTAACAATGTTGTTTCAGGTGGACAACAAAGGGACTCAGTCATACATGTATTCATTCTCCCCCAAACTCCCCTCCCATCCAGGCTGCCACCTAACACTGAGCAGAATTTCCTGTCCTATATAGGTAAGACCTTGCTGGTTACCCATTCTAAATATAGCAGAGTGTACATGTCGATCCCAAACTCCCTACATATCCCTTCTCCCTATTCTTCCCCCCAGCAACCATAAGTTTGTTCTCTATGAGTCTGCTTCTATTTCATAAAAAAGTGTATTTGTGTCATTTCTTTTTAGATTCCACATATAAGGGATATCATATGGTATTTCTGCTTCTCTGTCTGACTTCATTCAGCATGACATTCTCTATGTGCATCCATTTTGCTGCAAATGGCATTATTTCATCTTTTTAATGCCACAGTAATATTCCAAGAGTTATTAAAACATGGGACAGGGAGACAAGAGAGTCCAAAAAGAAGATGTAATGACAGGAATAAAGGTTAGAGTTATGGGGTTGTTGGCTTTGAAAACGGAAGAAGGGGCCATGAGCCAAGGAATGGAGGAAGACCGTAGAAGCAGAAAAAGGCATGAGAATGTGTTCCCCCCTAGAGCCTCCAGAGGAATGCAGCCTTACTGACACCTTGAATCTAGTTTAGTCCCTTATAAGACTTCTGACCTCCAGAGCTGTAAAATAATAAACCTGTGCTATTTCAAGCCACTCAGATTGTGTTAACTTGTTACAATAGAATTAAGAAGCTAATACAGAATCTGCTCAAGAATCAGAAAAGATCTGGGCTTAAGCCTTGTCTCTGCTATGTGGTTTTGAGCAAGATTCCTAACCTCTATAAACCTCTGGCTTCTTTATCTGCAAAGGTGAATTTATAAAAGACACATATTCAAGCAAGTTTGGTGACCATTAGTCTACAGTTAGAGTTCATTAAAATATTAGTATTAAGTCCTAATTGTAGAAGAAAAAAGTACATTTTTAAGAAAAAAATAGTTGATTGTTTTTTGCTTCCAAACTTCCAAAGTTAGCTAGCCAGTGAGTCTTCATAACATATTGTCTACAAGTTGAAATATGAAGAGGGAAAACTCCTCCAATATTGAAACCACTTCATGATTTGAGCTCATTCAGTCTGCTCCTTTAATATCCAGCCTCTTTGGGGAAGAGGCAATATCCTTGACTGGCTATAAATTTATGAGTGTAGTTGTTTTTATGGCTCTGAATGTAATAGAACCTAAGTAAATACTGATAAGTTCTCTATTCTTCTGAGAAGTTTCCACCCACACAATATTGTCCTATCATTGGAAATCCCCACAGTTTTGATAAGAATGAAGGTAAGAACTCTTTTATATATAACACTTGTCAATTAGAATCAGAACAACATTCATCACTTTACTTGGAAAGGCTATGGGGTTTTTAAAAACCCACTTGAAGGCTATATAATGAAATTTTGCCCTTATTGTCTTTTGAGCGACTTCAGCTGGTTTGAGAGGTTAAGGCTGGTTTCCAAGTTTATTTTTTTTCAAGCATCCTTTAACATGGTTTGCATTTATAGATTAAGTGGTAAACTGAATTAAAGGAAATAAGCATTTTCCATCACCACAATCTCCCCACGTAAATAGACTAAATTTGAAAACCACATTCATTTTCCAATATAAGGCTATGTACTGTCTTGATGAACTAGGCCTGTAGGGAACTATATTAACTCTTTCAAACCACTTAGTTACCAGTCATTTTCAGGAATTCACAGTGTTCCTGTGAATTGGAACACAGTGTTTTTAAAGAGATTTTTTTTTCCTCAGATGCAATGTATTGATTTAACCTTTCTGTGTACAGGATCATAACATGGCACAAGTTAATTAGTATCCAGGAGACCTCACAAAGAGGTGGATTTTCACTGAAAACCATGATCACTCTAAAAAGTATAAAATATGATTGAGGAAAAATGATTACAAAATTCCCCCAATTTTTCATGGCATATGGTTTTTTAGCTGCAAGATCCCACCTATGTCATCTGTAAAACAACTCTTTAGGGAACCATTATTGATATTGACCAAAAGATCTTTCAGATCTTACATGGTTATTTTGCTGCAACTCTAAAAAAATTTCTTCTTTGGGAGTTTCTCATCTAGAATGTGAGGATGAATTTCATACATCACAAACAGAAAAATCCCTGTATCCTGTATGAAGCCAATAGGTGCTCAATAGTTACAGAGTTTCATACACTTATGTGGCCATATACATGCAAACACACACACACACACACACATTTACTAATTTAGAGATGGGGAACTTACTCTAGACTGCTAGCACTCTGAAGACAAGTGCCAGTCAATCCCACCATCAATATCTGGATCACTCCAATGGATAGGAGGTGTTATAGACTGAATGTTCATGCTCCTGAAATTCAGATGTTGAAACCATAATCTCCATATAATGGTATTGACAGGCGAAATCTTTGGGAAGTTATTAGGTCATGAAGGTGTAATCCTTATGAATGGGATTAGTGCCCTTATAAGAAGAGGCCAGAAAACTGGCTAGTTGTCTTTCTGCCATGTAAGGATACAGAAAGAAGTCGGTTGTCTGCAACCCTGAAGAGGGTTGCCATATGCTGGGCTTTCAGCCTCCAGAACTGTGAGAAATAAACATTCATTGTTCAGTCACCCAGTCTACAATAATTTGTTAGAGCAGCCAGGAGGCTAAGACAGGAGGTTATGAATAAACAGTATATGATTAAACATATAAATGAACAAACATTTCCTGAATAAAGATATACATGAATTAGTTACTTGATTTTTAAACAAGGACACAGCAGAGTTTATTTCTCTTTGCTAATATGAAGCCAAAGTACACAGTTCATTTATAAACACAACTACATAAGCAACATTATGAAGTAAAGACTAGAATAAATATTTTATTATCCAGAATCCCAACAAAGTAGCTATTTTTTCACACTCCTATTGATTTCCTGATCATATTTTATATTGTTTATTTGTTTAGTGCAGAGAAATTAGAATTTTCTACATAATGAGGAAAATTCAGATATAAGTTTAAAATTTTGCACATAAATTAGGTCTTAAATTCTTGACAGGCCACAGTGATCTCTCCTTCCTAAGAACTCATGACACTCACGAATATCATACTAGTGAGGGTTGCAGTCACATACATACTGCTACAAGATGCAGGATACGGCACGCTTGGGGCTGGTACATGGGGATGACCCAGAGAGATGTTGTGAGGAGAGGGGTGGGAGGGGGGTTCATGTTTGGGAACGCATGTACACCCGTGGTGGATTCATGTCAATGTATGGCAAAACCAATACAGAATTGTAAAGTAAAAAAAGAATAATAATAATAAAATGCCATTGGAATTAAAAAAAAAAGACACATTTGATATTATTTAGCCTACATTCTATTCAATTTTATGTTATTCACCTAGCTATTGGGCTGGCTAAAATGCTCACTCTGGTTTTTCAGAAAAACACAAACTAACTTTTTGGCCAACCCAATACTATGAAGCTCCTTCTCATAAAAGAACAGGAATTATGTATCTATTTATAATGCCACCCTGCCTAGAAGTATGTGAATGATAGGCAGATAGATAACAGGTAGGCATATACACAGATAAACATTTGTTGAATGAACATCAAATGAATGTAGTCATTGTAAGTGGCTACAAAAAAATAATGGTAAAAATTTTAAATGTGTAAAATTTTATATTGTTGTATTTTGAATATAATTACTATAGTTTGTTTCATAATTTTAAGATAAAAAAGCATTACTGTCCCTAAAGTTATACATTTTAATATCATCAGAATTTTTACATTCATATTTTATTGTCATAGTAGCTTGAAATACCAGAAAGTCATTAGGAAAATAAAATCAAGTAAGAGAGGTTATTATTATTCTCTGTAACTTTTGCTTTTGACTTAAAAGCATAGGTGAAATGAAAACTGTTCTTAACTTTGACCCACTTACTATGCTGAAGCAACATGAACTCTGCCCCCGAATGCCAACCTGTAAGTGGAGGTTATTGCCTCTTCCCACGAGGGTGTAAATTCAATCAAATAAATGTAACATGTATAATGGGCATTTAGGAAACAAATAAATAATGAACAAACAACCAAACAAATGAAGGAGACATAATTCCTGCCTTCAAGGAGCTTACAGGATACTGGAGACATTCATGTATTAATATATTTGAATTGTCAAAGTCAGAATAGGTTTTTGTTTTGTGTTTCAGTAGAAATCACCAAAATTTGATCCCTGCTTCCTTTGGAAAAATGAAGCTTTTGAAAAACAGTTTGTCTCTTTTCTTCTCTGTGTTTCCCTTATTTTGACAACTATCTCTCCAAAAGTAGATAAAAGGTAGTTTATTAAATATACACAGTGGCCTTCTTTATCCTGATTATTTCCTTCCTTCCTTTCTAATTATTTTAAAATTAGGACATTTGCGATTAATCATGTTTTCCTAATAATACAGGGCTTCCATGGTGATTCA
Source organism: Oryx dammah (assembly GCF_014754425.2). Taxonomy (NCBI): domain Eukaryota; kingdom Metazoa; phylum Chordata; class Mammalia; order Artiodactyla; family Bovidae; genus Oryx; species Oryx dammah. Next base: position 50,647,903 of record NW_024070203.1, on the reverse strand, counting down.
GAGAACCAACTCGCCAATGCAGGAGATGTAGATTCGATCCCTACCCCTGGAAGAGGAAATGGAAACCCACTCCAGCATTCTTGCCTGTGAAATCCCATGGACTAGGGAGCCTGGTGGGCTGTAGTCCATGGGGTTGCAAAGAGTTGGACATGACTGAGCAACAGAGCATGCACGCACGAACACACAGGCACGCACACGTGTTTATACATGCATATAAACATGTATGTATGTATGTATACAGACGTATGTATATACACACATGCATGCATACACATGTATTAGTACACATATACATCTATATGCATATATGCTTTTAAAAACATAACCATTCTTTCATTTTATATACTGCATCTGGCACAAACTCATTTTGATCAATCCTCAGGAAGGAGAAACTAATTTCTGCTGCAGTAATATCAGTAATGGCAAGTGTTTATTTTCTTAAATATTTCCTCTGTCTACTGGGCTTCCCTGGTGGCTCAGATGGTAAAGAATCTGCCTACAATGCAGGAGACCCAGGTTCGATCCCTGGGTCAAGAAGATCCTCTGGAGAAGGAAATAATAACTCACTCCAGTATCCTTGCCTGGGAAATCACATGGACAGAGAAGCCTGGCAGGCTGCAGTCCATGGGGTCACAAAGAGTTGAACATGACTCAGCTACTAACATGAGTAACACTACTTGGTAATTCTATCACTAGATTAACAATCCCATCCTGAGGCTTTTGAATCCAGCCTAGAGATGATGCCAATCTCTCCATCAACTCCTGAGGGCCCATGACCTAAAGGCTCACCTGTTCAGCTCTCATCTTAGTTCTCTTCAAGTCAAGGTGACTTGATTGTGCTAAAATCGGGTGGAGTGGCAGGGGGGTTAATGCACATCCTTTTCTTCTCTTTCTCTTAGATCAAGGGGCAGGTAAGAGATGCAATTCTTTATCATGAAAACCAATGCAACATGTATTCTCTTTATAACTGGCCAGCGGAACAGTACATCTCTATAATATAGGGCCTTGAAATCCACTCTGAATATGTCAGATACTTGGTAAATGACTAAATTAATTAATTAGTCAGTGGATCTCTTCTGGATATATCAGAGACTTGGTAAATATTTAAATTAACTAGTTAAAATCTAAGATATTTAAATTAACTGATTCTTTATCCTATTGCCTTTTACAAAGGGTGTTAATTTTATCATTTTCAGAATAGCAAGAATAGATTTAAGTTATCATCCCAGTAAGAACTATATTTCCTGTACTTTCTAAGGAAATACTGGAATCAATTCTTTATGTTCCATTTTCTAAAAAAGGAATTAGGCCTAAAGATGGCCCAGATAAGATATAACATCAAGTAAAAACTTGAAATGAAAGCTAAGCAATCCAAGAAAACTCAGAAAGTGTTATATTTTTCAGAGGATTGTGCTTTATGGAAAGTAGAAAAAGGTTTTAAAAATCTCAAGAATACAAATCATCAAATGCTATCACAGTCCTGTAAGTCTCTCCATCAACTGCATTACATCTCTGTGCTCATACCACCCTCAAACTTGGGAGTTTGGGAGGTGCTCAATGCATTCAAAATTAACCTTCTACTTTTTGTTTCCTCCCTTAGTAATAATATGAATGTTATTCTGAATAATTCAATTAAGGTCTTATACAGAGTATAAGAACTCAAAAGTGTAGGAAATAAGTCTTTTAGGTATATGAGGTTATGGGCCGGTTTATAAAATATTGTGTCCTTCAGAACAAAGAAATGTCAAATAAAAAATATATTTTATTAGTTTCCACAACCACTTAGTCAATTATGTTCAGAAAACAGAAAATTTGTACAACTTTCTACAAACCAGTTCTGATTTAGAATACCTAATTCCATAGACTTATTACTCTATTCAATTAGGACTTTTTGTTTTTGCTTTTTGTTTGGTATCATTTAGTTTTTTAGGGAGATGAGATTAGATCAGTTTTCATAGAGAAAATATGCAAATATTGCAACTGCTAGTATTTTAAAAGCAGCTAAAGTAACTTACAGAAGAAACTGTGTTAACAGTGCATGCTGGTCACTTTTTAAAAATCATCTTAACATCCAACCAGAAAATATAGAGGCAATTATCATATCTGTGCACTTTTTCATTTATTTCAATGATAACTGAATCACATGGTGGATATGTCTGCAAAAATCAAACACAGAACTGAAATAATTTTTCAAGATAAATGTTAGTAGAACATTTTCTCAAATTACTTGTACATTTCATTTTGCTATCCAGAAAATTATAGTCCAATGTTCCTACATAGCAGGAAACTCCAGGTTGTAGCAATTGATTTAATTGTTCTCTGGAGCATACATTACCTGAACATTAATCACTTCTTTGTTGGCACTGTTGAGTATGCATGTGACTAAAGATATTAATATTTCATGAAACATTTTTTAAGTATCAATCATTTCCTATCTGTCTAGAATAATGTGATTACCTAGATACAAATAAACAATATATCTCTAATTAGAGACATATGGAAGAGCTATATGTGATATAACACCTAGGTTAAAAAAAAAAGTTCATAAATTTTCTGTTCTCAAAAACTACATTTTGTAACAGAACCAAATGCACAGATTTTGAAAACGACCTTATGTTTGCTGGGGGGATGGCTGGAGAGAAGGGATAGTGAGCTTGCGATGGACATGTATACACCGCTATATTTAAAATGAATAACCAACAAGGACCTACTGTAGAGCACAGGGAACTCAGCTCAATAATGTTATGTGGCAGCCTGGATGGGAGGGGAATTTGGGGGAGAATGGATACATGTATATGTAAGGCTGAGTCCCTTCCCTCTTCACCTGAAACTATCACAACATCATCTGTTATTTGGCTATGCTCCAATACAAAATAAAAAGCTTACAAATAAAGAAACAAACTATATTTGGGTTCTCACAAATAGTACAGTTATCTGATATTAATTTTTTTGGAAGTCTCTTACTGTCAGTGTTTCATTACTCTGACGGTTGATATACTTAATTTGGAAGATGAATTATTTGTGTTTTGATGAAATAGAAAATGCATTTGAGGCATATGTTATTTGCGCAAAACAGACAGGCTTGGGAGTTAAATAGGGAAGGAGGGACTCAATACCAGTATTTCATTTTTCATACATGATTGACAATCTTATGTCGTTCCTTCCAAAATCCAAATGTTTATAGTAACATACATATGTACGAGTGTTTCTAAGTAGTTCACTTTTTGATAGCAGTATGTTCTTATATGATTCCTTTCATTTGGGCAGAAAATAGGTGTTTCAAGATGCCATAGGCAAGGTGCTCCTCAAAGTGCTGGAGACAGAGCAGTGAATAAGGAGGACAAAGCACCTGCTCTCATGGACCTCATTTTTGTGAGCAAGAAAGTGAAAATGTTAGTTTCTCAGTTGTGTCTCACTCTTTGAGACTCCATGGACCCTAGACCACCAGGATTCTCTGTCCCTGGAATTCTCCAGGCAAGAATGCTAGAGTGAGGTGTCATTCCCTTCTCTAGGGGACCTTCCTGACCCGGGATAGAACTCAGGTCTCCTGCATTGCATGCTGAGGCTTCTGTGTTAGCTCAGTAGGTAAAGAATCTGCCTGTGATGCAGGAGACCCTGGTTTGATCCCTGGGTGGGAAAGATCCGCTGGAGAAGGGATAGGCTACCCACTCCAGTATTCTTGAGCTTCCCTGGCGGCTCAGCTGGTAAAGAATCCACCTGCAGTGAAGGAGGCTTAGGTTCGATCCCTGGGTTGGGAAGATCCCCTGGAGAAGGGAAAGGCTCCCCACTCCAGTATTCTGGCCTGGAGAATTCCGTGGACTGAATAGTTCATGGGGTCAGAGAGAGTCGGAAATGACTGAGTGACTCACTTTCTCCTGCATTGCAGGCAGATTCTTTATCATAAGGGAAGCCCCGTGAACAAGAGGGGTACTATAAAATCCATATCAAAATATTAGTCCCTACAGGGCTTCCCTGGTCGTTCAGTCGGTAAAGAGTCTGCCTGAAATGCAGGAGACCCTGGTTCAATCCCTGGGTCAGGAGGATGCCCTGGAGAAGGAAATGGTAACCCATTCTGGGAAAGCCCATGGACAGAGGAGCCTGGTGGGCTACAGTCCATGGGGTCGCAAGAGTCGGACACAACTAAGCAACTAAACCTACCTACCTAAATACAACAAAGAGAAATGAAACGATGACATGATAACATGATGAAGGCTATTTTCAATGTAGCTAGAGAAAAATTTTAAGAATTTTACAATTGGCAAGAGATCTCAGCAAATAACTGGGAAGCAAAGGGCTGCTGGGGAGAACTCTTTCCATGGTATGCAGCAGCTGCACTGAAGCAGTGGGAACTTCAGGTAGGCCAAAGTGACTGAAGAACAAGAAGGTCGTCGGCTGGAGTTCTTAGGATGTCCTTGGAAATGCACCAATCATTTTACATTTATCTGAACCTCAGTACCATCCTAGGTGGCATACATTATGTTCCGCTTTTTACAAACTAAAACATGAAACACATAGATTAGAAATATGAAATAACTTGCCCGTGATTGAGGAACAGTTCTAGGAAGTTGAAATTAATCTTATTAGTTCCTATGCTATTCTGCTTCTAGCAAAGAATAAGCGCAGTCAGAGTCGACAGTCCTGGAACAAGGACTTGGCTGCAGGTATTAGAACAGCTAGAGTAGAGAAGAGAAAGCTTAAATTGAGGGGGCCTGACATTCTTGCCATTATGCTGCATGATAGCAAGCCATCATTTCATCTCTAAAATTTAATTTGTATAATCATTCATTTCCTTGCTAACTCATTCTAAATGTATCTATTAAAGGGCTAATATAAATTAGGTAATATGGTCAAGAATTATAATGAATGATAATCAAATGTGCCTTCAAGAATCTTCATTCAAGTGGAAGACAAATCTATGGATGTATCCTTCAAGATAAAAGTCCAATAAGCAGTTATAAAAAAAAGTGCAATGAAAATGTCAAGCCAGGAACAATGCTGTCTGGCTGTCAGTTTTCTGTAAAATCTCAAAATGAAGCTGTGTGATCACACTAGGCCTTCCTCACCTTTAATATTTTATTCTATCTGTGATTGAGCAACATTCTATGCATCCTGTGAGAAAGCAATATTATATAAATTCCCATCGTAAAGTTTAAAGTTTTTTTGGCAGACATAAGCCTATACTGGGTTCCTCCTTCTCTCCTGCCTATAACAACTATAATTCTAAATGATTTTTCTAAAAAATATGCTTAGAAATCTTCACAAGTCATGAGTTTCTTTGCTGGTAACAATAACAAGTGGAAAGAATTCCACCTAAGTATATAAGTACTGCTGCTGCTGCAGCTGCTAAGTCGCTTCAGTCGTGTCCGACTCCATGCGACCCCATAGACAGAAGCCCACCAGGCTCCCTCGTCCCTGGGATTCTCCAGGCAAGAACACTGGAGTGGGTTGCCATTTCCTTCTCCAATATATGAAAGTGAAAAGTGAAAGGGAAGTCGCTCAGTCGTGTCCGACTCTTAGCGACCCCACAGACTGCAGCCTACCAGGCTCCGCCATCCATGGGATTTCCAGGCAAGAATACTGGAATGGGGTGCCATTGCCTTCTCCAATATAAGTACTGGCCACCATTCAAAAATGAAACATGTCCAAAGGGAAACATTCTACATATATGACTTTGCTTTAACACTTAAAAAGTAAAGTCAGCTTTTCACAATATAATTTTAGAGGAATAAACTTGAGCTCAAACTTAAATAATTGTTGACATGCATTTCTACTAAAAACAACTGTATATACTGTATATCCACATAGCTTTTAAAGGTTTGAAAAAGCCCAAGAATAATCAAGGAGCCTGACCTGGGAATAGGTATATGCTGGGGCTGACATAATGAGACTCTTGATAAGTTGTAGGAACAAGTCATTGAACCAGAGGGTGAACTAAGCTGAACCCAGTAACTCTGTCTTGAAACAGCTTTGTCTTTATAAAGTATGACACCCCTCTTGAGGAATTAAAATCTCATTTTCTCTACTACAGTGCTTATAAAACAAAGAGAACATGCAAAACTCTAAGAAATGGATAATCTTGAACCAGAAAGTTAAAAAATTTAGATAAATTAGGAAGTAAAATGTTAAATTTCAAGTTGGACTTATGACATAAACTTACTAATGCTCCAAATGGAAACAAGAAAAATTGCTTCCTGCAACCTCCACCTACTTCAAAATAGGACAGAATATTACCATTCTAATAGAGAGAATCAGTAAAATCAAATATTTTAATAGAAATGCTATTAAAAGGGGGTTGTGATTACTTCTTATTAATTGAATAACAAATCTTCCTTTTTAACATTAAAATTAAATTTGACTGGTCATACCAACACTTATTATGTTGACCAAGAAAATGACAGATTTTTGTCTAGGACTGCACAAGAAAATGACAGTTTTTGCAAAAAGGAAAAAAGTTAAATTTCATATCTTTTTAAATAATATTTGATGAGCCATTGTGCAGATGACACCACCCTTATGGCAGAAAGTGAAGAACTAAAGAGCTCCTTAATGAAAGTGAAAGAGGAGAGTGAAAAAGTTGGCTTAAAACTCAACATTCAAAAAACTAAGATCATGGCATCCAGTCTCATCACTTCATGGCAAATAGATGGGGAAACAATGGAAACAGTGACAGACTTTATTTTCTTGCACTCCAAAATCTTTGCAGGTGGTGACTACAGCCATGAAATTAAAAGATGCTTGCTCATGGCTCAGAGTTTAAAGCGCCTGCCTCCAATGAGGGAGACCTGGGTTCAATCCCTGGGTTGGGAAGATCCCCTGGAGAAGGAAATGGTAACCCACTCCAGTATTCTTGCCTGGAAAATCCCACGGACAGAGAAGCCTGGTAGGCTACAGTCCATTGGGTCACAAAGAGTCCGACACGACTGAGCAATTTCACTTTCACTTTCCTTGGAAGAAAAGCTATGACTAACCTAGACCACATATTAAAAAGCAGAGACATTACTTTGCCTACAAAGCTGCATCTAGTCAAAGCTATGGTTTCTCTAGTAGTAATGTATGGATGTGAGAGTTGGACTATAAAGAAAGCTGAGTACCAAAGAATTGATGCTTTTGATCCGTGGTGTTGGAGAAGATTCATGAGAGTCCCTTGGACTGCAAGGAGATCCAACCAGTCCATCCTAAAGGAAATCAGTCCTGAATATTCATTGGAAGGACTGATGCTGAAGCTGAAACTCCAATACTTTGGCCACCTGATGTGAAGAACCAACTCATTTGAAAAGACCCTGATGCTGGGAAAGATTGAAGGCAGGAGGAGAAGCGGATGACAGAGGATGAGATAGTTGGATGGCATCATCAACGCAATGGACATGAGTTTGAGTAGGCTCCGGGAGTTGGTGATAGACAGGGAAGCCTGGAGTGCTGAAGTCCATGGGGTCATGAAAAGTCAGACACGACTGAGTGACTGAACTGAACTGTGTATACTTAAATACCACTGATCCACTCTATTACCAACTAAAATTTGAAAGCTCAGCTAAGGAAGCTGAAAGCTTATTAGTGCTGTATTAAACAATACAACAGAAAGAACTTCAAAGATATGCCCTTTCCTGGCAGAAATTAACACCAAAAAGAAAATATCAATAATATGGCCTAACAATAGGCATATAAGATGAAAAGCTAGCAAAATGGAAACATAAAAAGACACATGAAAAGATTTACTTATACCAAGAATATATACTCTTTATATAATTGAAAACATGCCTACTATACAAAATGAATCTCATCTAAGTTTAATTTACTTAATCAGTTTTCTAATAATGTTCATTCTTATTTGACTAACAATATTAAGCATTATATTAACACTAAATATTACAGACTTGATAGTCATTTTTACCTATAGCACTGATATTTGAATGTAAACAAAAAGTATGACTGTTACTGAAAATTCTATAAAATATAGAAAAGTATAAAGAAAAAATAACCTATAATTTTAACATTCAAATTACAACTCAATATTTTCTCATATTAGACATACACTTATATTTGTGTACATATATACATTATATAAATATATGCTATAATAGAATATTCTCTATTTGGAGTTTTTTCCAATTCTTTCCTGTTTGTACTATGTTATGTCTTGAGTATTGTCTTATGTCATTATAATATGAAAAACATTTTTCAGTTTCTGGAAAATGAAACTGTAATGACTTTGACTGCATCATTAATTATTTTAAAAGAGGAAAATACCCTAGAAACAGAATTATTAAGTGAGATGGTATAAATTTCTGTATAGATTTTGACCTACAGTGTTAATGCACTGGACACGAAGGAGGTCTGATTTCTTATTTTCATTATACACTAGAGAAGAGAACAGGCTTTGGGACAGGGGTGGCTGCAGTGAAATTATGGCTCCAATGCTTCCTAATTGTCTACTTTAAACTCTTAAAAACTCACACATTCATTTGGAAAATGGTGATGATAAATGTAACTATCTTCTGAGCACTGTTGTGGATAACAGGATGTGAGGTTGTGTTATGGCTAAAGGGTGTTGGGTACTTATTAAGATACCAGTAATTATCTGCTATTATAAAAAGTACTAGTAATGGTATAATGCCAACACTAGACATTAAAATTTGTGTTATTTGATAATATTTATTTACATCATTTGTTATAAAATTATGAAGCAATTTTGGATTTATTTCACTACTAGTTTGGGAGACACAACTGGCAAAGATATGTCCCTCCTTCCCCAGCAAGAGGTTTATAACTGGGCACTTTGGCATTAGAGACTATGTTTCCAGGCCACCTTTGCAGCTAGGTAGTGTAGTCATGTTTGCATCAATGGATTGTGATAAAAAATAATGCTAGCTATACATGTGTCTAGGCCTTAAGATACTGTGCATAAAATCCTCCAGGCTCTGTCCTTGCAATCTGGGATACAAATGTGCCTGTGATTTAGCATCAACCAGGCAGAGCAAGACAAGACAGGGCCCCAGGGCAAGGGTCATAAAACTAAAGAGCAGCCTGGTTTAGCGACTAAAGTTTTACTGGAACATAGTTATACATGTTTATGTCTGTATGGCCACTTTTACCCTACAACTGCAGAACTGAGTAATTACAACAGACATCATATGGCCCCAAATCTTACAATATCTGTTATTTGGCCCTTCACAGAAAAAAATGCCAACTACTACCGAAGGAGATAACCAAGCAACAAGAAACCACCAGAGTCTCCCAAATGACCATATGAAACACAAATATCATTCAACTCAGACCAGGGACTTTGGGGTTGTTAAGTGGAAAACAAACAGATTTTTATTTCAGCTGAGCAACTCCTAAGGGACATTGAGTTCTACCAGCATAATTTTCATACCAAGGAAGATGAGTTTTTATAAAATTGTGGTATTTAAATGTATTAATTTTATTAAAGTTTGAGAAATTTTCTTCTTAATTTATGGAGGTCTTTGTGTGTTAAGGAGTTAAACTCAAACCTGTAATATTTATGGGAAATAATATCCATAAGTTGTTTGATTTTTATATTATGATGTTTCTATATAATTTATACAATACTTATCTTCTATCATATCTATCATTGCTTTCTTTTAGTTTCTTATGATGTTTCATGCTTGTATATAAAGTCTTCCTTACCTAAAGACCAGATAGATATTTGCTTTTTTCTCTCCTTTTTCACTACTTTTATATTTCACTAATACTTTTTCATTTCAAATATATCCATAAATACTTTCTGAATAGTTTTCCATAGGTGTATCATAGTATCTATATATCATATCTACACATTAAGATTTATATCATATAAAATATATAGCCTGGCGTGCTGCAGTCCACGGGGTCACAAAGAGTCGGACACAACTGAGAGACTGAACTGAATGAATTTTTAAACATTAAGATCTGTTTCAGAGCTCTTATATTGTTCCACTGCTCTAGTCTTCTTTTCTCAATCAGTATCACAGAGCTTTAACTATTATAATTGTAAAATTCAACTAATATCCAACATGGCAAGTCATCTACTCACTCATACTTTTCTAACTTTTGCAGGGGATAGGAAGAAGAAAGCTTTGTAAAATTTTATCAAGTGATATATATAAAATAAATTTTAATTATTTAAATTTATTATAGCTACAAGGAAAGACTGACATAGATGTTCACAACACGGAAAAAAATCACACTACAATGTTATGAATATCATATTCAAAAGAAAACCTGCAAAAAAGCCTTATTTCATAGGATCTTTTATTATCATAAAGGTAAGATAAATACTTTTTGTCTACTAATGTATAATATTAAACATATGTTTTCTCTCAGACTTTCTGCAATAATTTGGAGGATTTTTAATACTATTGTTCTCTTAATTTTAGATACTAGAAAACCAGATAATGCAGTTAAGTGTTCTGATTAAAATCAGGAAGTCTTACTAAGTAGCAGAGTGGAGATCTGGCATCCCTGTGTACAAGTGCAATTTTCAGTCACATGAATCTCAGCATTCATTCTACAAATGTCTAGCTAACTCACTGAATGTAGACATTATGTTACATATTTTTTTAAATCTCTAAACACCTTAAGAACAAGGTTTTAATGTTGCTGCAATTAAATCCGTACACTGAAACTCAGTATAGAATAATGACCTCTTGTCTCTCACATGCCTTTGGATATTTGTGGGTATTACTTTTTGAATTTTATTTTATTACTTTTCTGATTGGAATTGGGTCAATGTACATATGCACATGGACTCAAAGCTTTATAATTCTGAGCCTTCCCATTCAGGAATATCTTCCTATTTACATGGTTTATAGGTCTCTCAGAAAAGTCCTAATTTAAATCTTGCATATTTACAGTTTTAGTAATTTTATATCAAATCTCAATACATACAAAATAAAATTTAAGATCTATTTCTTTTAATAATAATAATAATATAAATATACATTTGTCCATTACTGTTTATGATGTAGAACATAAATAGTGACTTTGAAGGCCCCTGGGTATATTTCCTTACGGAATTCCCACCCCTAGAGTTAATTACTGCTGCTGCTAAGTCGCTTCAGACTTTGTGCTACCCCATAGATGGTAGCCTACCAGGCTCCTCCATCCCTGGGATTCTCCAGGCAAGAGCACTGGAGTGGGTTGCCATTTCCTTCTCCAATGCATGAAAGTGAAAAGTGAAAGTGAAGTCGCTCAGTCATGTCCGACTCTTAGCAACCCCATGGACTGCAGCCCACCAGGCTCCTCCATCCATGGGAAACATGACTATAGCATATTCTTTGATCATTTTTTCTGAATATTGTATTTATGAGATTTATCTATGTTGATAGAGGAGTGATTGATTTACATTTCTTCCAATCCTTGCAAAAAATCCCAATGAAATTGATTACTTATAAGACAGGTATAGTGAGAAAGAGATAAAGAGATACGGAAGACAGTGTGGCTTCTGTAACTAATCTCCATATATATATGTATATGTACATAGTTTTCACTTTTGAAAGCATAATACACATACTGAAAAAAATCAAAGTAAATAAGAATGAAAAGCAGGAAAAAATGAAAAATAAGATGAAACAAATGAAGTTAAACTGTATTTCTAATGAATATCATAACCATGTTGAAGAACGAAGAAGGAAGGAAGGAGAGGAAGGGAAAGAAGCAAGGGAGGGAAGGAAGAAGGGAAATTTTTAAAATATGGTTTCTTTGTCCTGATCAGCTTGAGTAGCTCCCCTCAGGTATAAATCAGCAGTTGAACTGCTGGCTGCATGTTATTGCTTAATTTTATCATTAATTTCAAACAGTCTTCTAAGCATTGTACAATGATACACTTCACCTGTCACAATGTCTGCTAGTTCCTGTTGCTCACTAATGCTGATGTGGTTATTTATTCCTGGAAATATGGTGAGGTGTAACAGTCAATGCAGTTTAAATTTGCCTTTCCATTATTTGAGATTAGTGCCAGTGTATATACAAATATTCCTTGGTTATTTTTATTTCTTTTTTTATGAAATGTTATCCATGCCTTATCCCTGCTTTTCTAATGGTAATCTTTTACTTATTAACTGATATTACTTGTATATATTCTAGATTCTAAGTTGAATTGATTATGAGCAGAGCAAACATTTCCTTCCAGCTTTTAGACAACAGTTTTTATAAAAATAGTGCCTTGCCATGGACAAAGCTCATAATTTGAATGAAGTGAAATTTATCAACCTATCTCTTCATGGTTGTGATTCTTTCTAAAAGTAATCTTTTCATGGAAAAGAAGATCAGAAAGATATTCTCTTATGTCTCTTTTCAAAAGTTAATTTATTAATCCAACTGGAATTGATTTTTATGTTAACTATGAGGTGGGATTCACTTTTATCTTTCCCATATGAACTGCCAATTTCCCTAACTCTTGTCCAGAAGACTAAACTTTCATCACTGGTCCACAATGCTGACTAAAAGAAAAAGTTTCTATATATGTGTGGGTTGTTTATGAGCAAAGCATTCTGTTCCAGAAATCTATTCTTGAACTAACACACTGTAATAATTATAATAGGTTTAAAGTAGATCTTGATATTTGATAGAGCAAGAGGCCATTCCTTGTACTTTTTCAGAAATGAATTAGCATTTTTGTCCATTTGATCTACCATATGATGAATGCATTAACAGATTTCTAATGTTGAATCAACTTTGCATTTTTATAATAAACCCAAGATTGCAACAATGTGTTATATTTTGTAATCATTATTTGGCTGCATGACATTAGTCTTTTAAAATTTGTAAAATTTTCCATATACTTACTGTTTTAGTGACTGGTCAACAGAAGAATTACTAAGACAGTTGTGTTAACTCTCTCCTTATAATAGTATATTAAAATGCCTATAAATTATGACCTAGTTTATTCTGAAAATATAGTAGGAATCATGAAAGCTTAAAGTGATATTAACTTGTTTAGTTGAAATTCTATCTTAGTGTGTAAGTTATATGTTGTTATATAATAAATTACTTCCAGGTTTAATAGCTTAAGACAACACTGAAAATTATTATTTTACAGTTTTTCTCGGTCAGGAATTTAGGAGCAGGTTAGCTTAAAGGTTCTGTCTCAGAATCTCTCATGGTTACATTCAAGTTGTCAAGGATGCAAACAACTGAAGGCTTGACTAGGGAAGAGGATTGTCTTTGAAAATAGCTCACTCGATTGGCTGGTAAACTGGTATTATTTATTGGAAAAAGGTCACAACTGTTTACACATCTACTTCTCCACAGGGCTCTGTGAATGTCCACAAAGCATTGCAGTTGATTTCCCCGGAGCAGTCCTCCAAGAGAGCAAAGTGGAGAGGTGACACTGTCTTTCACAACCTAATCTCAGAAGTGTTATATTGCGGTTTCTATTGACTAGAATATCTTCCTAGCTAAACAGACCATGTCTATACATTCTTGGATGAGACTAAACAAAACCATGAATATCCCCACAAAGATCAGTGGGGGCCAACTCAGATGCTATCTACAATATATAGCAATACTTTTTGCTTTAGAATTTCCTTTCTCTGTTATTTTTAACAGTTTCTGTATTCTTTAGTTATCTCCATAAACAATAGAACTGAGATTTCCTCCCATGGGTTTTGTTTTGTGCCTGATAATTTCTCTTAACTAGAAATTTTAACCCATTTATATTTATTGTGACACTGATCCATTTGGATCTGTTTCTACCACCTATTACTGCCCTATGTTTTCCTCTTGGCGTTTTTTCTCCTTTCTTCACCTTGCACAAAGTTTAGTCATTTCATCACAATATATCAAGGTGTTCTGTGGTTATAATACTATTGTGTATAATTGGCTTGATGTATGTTTTACTTTGTGAATATGAAAACTGATGACTTTCATTAATTCAAAAATCATTTCATCCATTATCCCTTTGAATATTGTCTCACCCCTATTTTTCCCATTCCCTCTTTCTGATTCTCCAATTAGATGTGTTATACTTTCTCTTTCTAACCTCCTTATCTTTTAAAGTCTCTTTCATATTTTCTAGCTTTGTCTCCTGGAGAAGGAAATGGCAACCCACTCCAGTACTCCTGCCTGGAGAATCCCATGGTCTGTCCTATATTCTATGTAACATTTTCAGATCTATCTTCTATTTTAAAAATAATTTTAAATATAGTTAATTTATATTCTATAAATAAAAGTTCAAATAGCTACCATCTTTTTGAATTTGTTATTCTAATTACTTAGTGATTATATTTTAATGCAATCTCAAGGTATTTGAAATTCTATCTGTGGGAATTAAAGCTTTGTTTTAAATTGTTTTCTTTTCCTCCTCACGTTTTTGCTTGCTTCTGCCAAGTATATTGGGCTATGACCAACCTTAAAACTGAAATTTTATCTTTAGATGTTTTTACGTTACATGTGAACTTGAATTACATAAGGGTAAGGTTAGGAATTTCATTCTGTTGAAACTTCTTCCACTTTACTCAGAACCAAGACCAAGAAAGTTAACTATTCTCACTCTCTCAATAGCGTTTGCTTGCTTGCACTCCCTATCTCTTCTCTCTCTTTCACTCTCTCTATCTTACTTGCTTCATTTAACTCACACTAGGAGTTACCTTCTAAAGACCCTATTTATGCAGAAGATTTCCAGTCTAACCTACCAATTTTTGCCAGCCAAAGCTGTTTTTTCGCTTATCAAAAAATGCTCCCTTAAATCCTGAACTTCCATGAGGAATTGCCAAATATCCCCAAGAAAAATGTTTGTTTCAGTGCTTGCTTACTTTTCCTGATTTGTGATTTCATGCTGTTCATGGACCCTGAGACGTCCCCTTACTTTCCCACCAACTCAGCTACGCAATTAAATAATTTAAATATACATATATTTTTTATGAACTATATATCTATGTGTATTATATATAGACTTGAAGGTCAAAAGTTACAAACTTCTAGCTATAACAGGTTACTAGGCATATACTGTACAAAATTATTAATATAAGTGATACTTCTGCATGTTATAATAAAAGTTGTTACAAGAGCTCTCATCATAGGGAAAAAACAGCTTTTTCTAGATGATACATGGTTACTAAATGTTTTGTGGTCATCATTTCATGATGTATGCAAGCTATAGCTCAATAAAAATTGAAGAGAAAACAAAACAATAAAAATAAATTTTTTAAAATTAAAAATTTATATATAGAAAGCATATAATCCAGTGTACAACATACAGTAGCCAGACTCTATATTTATAATTTTAAAAATCAAAGAAAGAAAGAAAAATATATTCTGTCTGGCATTTTTTAGTTTTTACCAATGAGAAGGTTTCTCTAGACATATAATCTACCATATTGTCAGAAATTAAAGAATAACCATAGATTTCTGGTTGAAAATCAGAACAATGAAATTTTACGATTGTAGCTTTCTTTCTTAAACTCATACTTTTGGTCCTGATCACCCTCTGCTCTTCAGAGGGAACAACACAGAGCTACCCTTCAAATTATCACACTTCTATGAAATGCCGAGATACTCCTCAATATTGGGACAAGCCTAACATTAGACCTACTACCTTCAGTATTGAGAGAGGGTATTATTTTAATCATGATGAGCAGCAAAGAACCAATAATCTTCTCCTATATTGAATCTAAGTCTGAGATCCCTATGGGTGATGGTTGGAAATTAAAATGAAAGAAAGGAGATAATAAAGACTTCCTTTATATTAATATATTTCTGTCTGTCATCTAAAAAATAAGAGGAAAAAAAAAAGGTCTTACACCATACTGAAAATTCAATTCAAGACATAATACAAATACAGAGACATACTTTCAAAAGTCTAAATTAGATCACTATCTGCTCTCAGAGGTCTAAAATGCACACATTTAATATGTACAAATCTGAATAAACAATGTAGCCTATGGCTTCTTCCTGTATTCCTTTTCTCAGTTAAGGGTGCCACCAGCCATTCATTTAGGCAATCTAGAAACTCAGAAATCATTTTCGAAGTATCTCCTGCTGCTGCTGCTAAGTCGCTCCAGTCGTGTCTGACTCTGTGCGACCCCACAGACGGCAGCCCACCAGGCTCCAGTCCCTGGGATTCTCCAGGCAAGAACACTGCCATTTCCTTCTCCAGTGCATGAAAGTGAAAAGTGAAAGTGAATCGCTCAGTCGTATCCAACTCTTAGCAACCCCATGGACTGCAGCCTTACAGGCTCCTCCATCCATGGGATTTCCCAGGTAAGAGTACTGGAGTGGGCTGCCATTGGCTTCTCCAGAAGTATCTCCTACACACCCCCATATCCAATCCATTACCAAATCCCTTACATTTGTCCTTAAAAATTTTCTGAAATCAATTTGTATCTTATCGTCTTCCCTACCAGCACTTTCATCCAAGCTATGTGTTACTGGGACCACCATGTCTCTGGGCTGATCTACTCATATCTGGGCTTCCCTAGTGGCTCAGATGGTAAAGAATCTGCCCGCAATGCAGAAGACCAGGGTTTGATTCCTAGGTCAGAAAGATCCCCTGGAGAAGGGAATGGCGATCCACGCCAGTATTCTTGTCTGGGAAATCCCATGGACAGGGGAGCTTGATGCTCTACTGTCCATGGGGTCTCAAAGAGTCAGGCATGACTGGGCAACTAACACACACTCATACCTACCTTCGCTCCCAACCAATCAGACATCACCGACTCAATGGACATAAATTTGAGCAAGTTCCAGGAGATGGTGAAGGACAGGGAAGGCTGGCATGCTGCAGTCCATGGGGTTCACAAAGAGTCAGTCATGACTGAGCGACGGAACAACAGTCATTCAACTGCAGCCAGTGACATATTCAAAATGTAAAACTGTTCACATCATCTTTCTACTTAAAACATCTCAACTTCCTCACTCTGAGGAAAAACAAAGGCCTTAATATTATCTACAAGATGCCGGTTTTGATACCTACATACGTCTTGAGTAATATTCTTCACAATATTCATTTTTCCCTTTGCAACACTTACAATGATTATGCTTTCTATCTTCATATTCACAGTGCTTCTTCCTGCACCCAAAAGCCTTTGCATATATCAGTTTCCCTACAAGGATACTTTTACCTTCCTTCCTTCTTTTCCAAGTTAATTTTGACTTAGTATTTAGATATTAGCTCAATTCTCTCTTTCTCAATGAATCCCTTTCTGCACTTCCTTGATTAGATCACAGAGTCTATTTCAGTCTTTTAGTACCACATACTTCTCATTCAGTAAGCCTAGAGTAACTGCAATTATTGAACTAATGTCCACCTTTACTCTAGCTGAGGCTCCAGAATACAAGGATATTGCCTAACACACTACAGTCTCTAAGAAACAGTTTATTTTATTTTGATTGTAAAATGTATTAGAAAAGGAAGCATGTATATAATTCATGTATTAATATTAACAACAAATCAATGCTATTAATAATTATGTATATAATCCATTCATTAATATTAATAATAAATGAAACTCTGAGTAACAATACCTAAATGAAGAAAGAGAACACTGACAGTCTGAAAACCTGATTTGTGCTTCTTTCCAAACATACACCCACCTGCCTACTATATACTAAATTACTAAGCATTAACTGGAATTCTGATCACTATTCTAATTCTTCCCTTTACAGAATACAATTAACAATATTAACATTTATGTGTTATGTAGAAAGTGTTTATATTTTCTAGCTTTTGAAATCACGTGAAAGGAACAATATTCAATACATCCTTCTCTGATTTGCTTCTTTGTTATGTTTCTGGGATTTAACCACGTTGATGGTGTACCTCTAATTCATTCATTCTTACTAAAATATAGCATTCCACTGTATAAGGCAGTGCTTTATTTGTTGTACTAGTGATGGACATCGACACTGTTTGTTGATTTCTGCTATTAAGCATTGCTGTACATGACTCTTCATTTACATGGGCAAGAGCTTGTCTGGAGTACATGGGTAGGAAAGGAACTGCTGGCTTAAAGTGCGACATAAACCTTCAGAGTTCACCTAAATTGGTAAAGTGTGAGTTATATGCCATACTATGCATCCACTGGAGTGTTATATAAATTTTACTTATTTTCTATATTCTTTCCAACATAGCCCTGCTATTATCTAAATGGTCAACCTTCCAAAAATTTTCTTATATCCCAAATATAGTCATTCGTTAATCAAATATTTATGGAGACATCTACTAGGTGTTAGGAGCTATACTAAATGATAAAATAGTCTTAATTTCATACATCCTTATTCCAACAGTGAGAATCTGAATGCTTTTTAGATGCTCAGCACCACAACCCACTCACTGATCAGAAGGAAAGGTTCTTTATGATACTAAGAACCAAAGTGTAAGCATGAGTACAGAAATACCTGCAAACAGCCAGTATGTGGCATGTTGTAAATTGCTGATAAAACTGTCCTAAAATAATTACTTTTTATTGCCTCACTTCTCATGTAATAGCAATATCTTAAAACATTAACTCTAAAGCTTTTTTTTCAACAACAAAATCACTTAACAGTTTGGAAAAGAAAACAGAGATTTTAAAATGTTTAAATCTGATTTTTGTCTTATTTTAAAAATAAATCATTGCATTTCTCTCCTACCAGCTCCCCTTCTCCTAAAGATGACCCTCCCCCTCCCCACAAGCCTGGAAATAGCTTTACATGACAGAGTTTGAACAAGAGACTGTAATACTCCCGAGTACTAAAATAAACATTAACACAGTTCGATCAGTGTCAGAGTGTTCCACAGCACTTAATCTTTATCACTTCCCATCTACTGTTTTCTCTTTACATTCTTTTACCTTCCAATAAATAAGAACTGCAATAATGGAAACATTGTGTGGCCTGCACCTCAACGATATTATTAAGTTTCAAACCGTCACTATAATTTGGGTGTCACAGAGAGAAGATATTCATGGCTGACACACCCTAACAAATAAAAGCTGCTTAATAACAATGCATAAAGCCTGTGTTGAAGGAATTTTTTTGCACTGACTTCCTGATTCAGAGGTTTAAGAGACGATATAAAAGAATCACCAGAATCATTTCGAGAAAATTTGACTATAAGATGAGCAGAACATAAAATTTGTAAGAATAGCTTAAGTTCTTTAAAACTTACTGTTCTCATAAACCCTACTTAAATAAAAAGTATGTTTTCAAAATCATGCTCACTAATACCCAACAAAACTCAGGATTTGTGTGTGGCAGTCCCCATGCATGCTGTATCCACCTGAACAATTCACATGAACTCTACATTAGACAAAGTACATGGGTATGGTTTCACTGGGTTCATTAACACAGACAAATACTTACCTGTCAACTGCTGCTGTACAGTCAGTACTTACTAAGTGTGAAGTGATACACAGAGCACAATGGAGAAACAAACAATACTGATGGTGTGATTCTGGGTAGACACAATGGCATGAGCAAAATCCAAGAAGAACAGAAGAAAAGGGTATTTACAGCCAGTATAGTAATGATAGTTATACATCAATTACATCTCAATAAAAATAGTAACAAAAATAAAAGTCTAACATTTTAAGGACTTCCCTGGTAGTCCAGTAGTAAGACTCAACCTTTCCACGGCAGGGACATAGATTTCATCCCTGGTCAGAGAACTAAGATCCCACATGCTGCACAGCAGGAAAAAAAATAATAATAATAACAGTTTAGAAATTCATTCCATGAGCTAACAGATACACAGTTTCATGTATGATTAAATTAATACAGGAAGAAAAGGAATCAGCAAAGGTAAGTGAAACTTGCTAAGTTTTGCCATCAATTAAAGATGGCGGCAAACCATCTAGACTCAGTTCTGTTACTGCTTTCCTAAATAATTTTCTTTCCTTTTGTATGACAATATAATATTCTGATCAATTTATCATCTAGAAATAGTTTACTAGTATTTTAAATAAATTTTAACCTTTAAGAAGGTAATATCCTTGATGATCAGTAATTTCACTCTTGGGAATATACCCTTCAGAAATGAAGGCTCAGGTCCAACAAAAGGCATATAAAGTGTGTTTTAAGGCAGCTTTATTGTCGTAACCCAGAAGCATTTGAAAAGAACCCAAATGCCCATCAATAACAGACTTAGTAAACTGTTATATATTCACCCAAAGGCATACAATAGAAAAACAAAGAAAAGGCAACATACACAGAACACAGTAAAATAGGCACAATTAATCTAAGCCTGAGGAGAAGCCTAATGACAGTTTTTTAAAACTGGAAAAATCCTATTTTAGACGGTAATGGTTACAGTTGACATATGTAAAAAATTTGAGCATACACTTTAAGATTTGCTGCTGCTGCTAAGTCACTTCAGTAATGTCCGACTCTGTGTGACCCCATAGACGGCAGCCCACCAGGCTTCTCTGTCCCTGGGATTCTCCAGGCAAGAATATTGGAGTGGTTTGCCATTTCCTTTTCCAATGCATGAAAGTGAAAAGTGAAAGTGAAGTCTCTCAGTCATGTCCAACCCTCAGTGACCCCATGGACTGCAGCCTTCCAGGCTTCTCCATCCATGGGATTTTCCTGGCAAGAGCACTGGAGTGGGGTGCCATTGCCTTCTCCTTAAGATTTGCTTGATTTGCTATAACTCAATAAAAAAATCTTCAGTTAAAAGCAAAAGCAGTTTAATAGTATGTATCAAAAACTAGAAAAAGGCTGACTCATTGACTTAAATTAACTTATATAAATTAATAGTACAAGAATAAATCATTTGTTTAAAAAGCTGTGTTCATGCACAAACATTCATTACAAAATTTCAAACAGGAAATGATTAAAATCAACCTTTCAACAGTAGGAAAATGGCTAGGTAGATTGTGTTATTTCAAGTAACAGAATTTTTATGAGATACTACAAAGGTAATTCTAAGGACAGCTCTAAAAAGAAGAAAAAATTTAATCCATTAATCATTGAAAAAATCCAAACACAAATCACTCATGGTGGGTAAATACAAAATGTATGTGTCCCCACAAAAAAATACGTACAGGAGGCTGGACACTAACATGCAAAAAACGTAATGTGCATGCATTGAATAGTGGGTGGGTGATTTGAATTTCATTTTTAAAATTCCTTGAATGTCATTATTATTCTGTTTTGATAATTAAGAGCAAGTAGAAAAATATTGAAGAGTTTCCAGAACTAATTAAGGTAAAATGTTACTAAAGGACAGATATAAGGGAAAAGAAGAGGAATTATACTTTCAGAAAAGCTGAATGGCACAGAGGAGACACAAAAGGAAGTAAAAGTACTGAATGATGTGAAAGAGAAAAAATTCCAGGAAAAAATTCAAATGGATGTGTAGTTGGATATAAATTTGGATGTGTAGTTGAATATAAATAGAATGGAGGAAGATCAACAAAGAGAGGACCATGTCTCAAAAGAACAAATTAAGGCAGCTGAATCTCAAAAGATACATCAGTTAAGAATTTCAGAATATCATCCCTGCTAACTGACTGTGTAACATCTATCTGTATAATAAGACCAATAATAACGGAATCATTAGGTCGTTACAATAACTGAGTTAATGAAGGCAAAGCATTTAGATCAATGCATGCCAATAAAAAGAGCTCAGTAAGGATTAAATAATGCAACAGAAAAATTTAACTTTGCAGAGAATAAAGAGACAAGATTAATTTCATTTCATTTTTTAAATAAATTTAGCCTTTAAATTCTTTTTCAAATTAATAGCTTTATCAAGGTTATATTTAGTTTGATAATAATTTTTCTCATCACACAGAAATTTCACACTAATTTTATCTGGAATTCACAGAAGTCTGACTCACACAATTGCAGCTTTGTAGAAATTCAACATAACACAGTATGAGCATTATTCTTTTCATATAAACAGTGGTACTACTTCCATGTGAGCCTCAAAGCTAATTTAGGATTTAGAACTTAGAATGACTAAAAAAACAACGGGGAAAATATTTGACTTTGGGTTAAGTATTCATTTAACAGAATTATTATTGCTTCAGTAAAAGTCTATCATCTCGACATAGAAGATAGATATTGTTCCCCACCTCTCAAAGCAAAAGAGGTAAATACAAACAATAGTCACAGATAGACTGTACTGCTCACGGATCTTAGTGCTGTTTCATTAAGAGTTTCCAGTGTGGAGATTCCTTAAAAAACTGGAAACAGAACTGCCTTATGACCCAGCAATCCCACTGCTGGGCATACACACTGAGGAAACCAGAATTGAAAGAGACACATGTACCCCAATGTTCATCGCAGCACTGTTTATAATAGTCAGGACATGGAAGCAACCTAGATGTCCATCAGCAGATGAATGGATAAGAAAGCTGTGGTGCATATACACAATGGCGTATTACTCAGCCATTAAAAAGAATACATTTGAATCAGTTCTAATGAGGTGGATGAATCTGGAGCCTATTATACAGAGTGAATTAAGCCAGAAAGAAAAACACCAATACAGTATACTAACGCATTTATATGGAATTTAGAAAGATGGTAACGATAACCCTGTATGCAAGACAGCAAAAGAGACAAAGATGTATAGAACAGTCTTTTGGACTCTGTGGGAGAGGGAGAAGGAGGGATGATTTGGGAGAATGGCATTGAAACATGTATGCTGCTGCTGCTGCTAAGTCACTTCAGTCATGTCCAACACTGTGCGACCCCATAGATGGCAGCCCACCAGGCTCCCCCATCCCTGGGATTCTCCAGGCAAGAACACTGGAGTGGGTTGCCATTTCCTTCTCCAATTCAGAAAAGTGAAAGAAAAGTGAAAGTGAAGTCGCTCAGTCATGTCCAACTCTTAGTGACTACTCCATGGACTGCAGCCTACCAGGCTCCTCCGCCCATGGGATTTTCCAGGCAAGAGTACTGGAGTGGGGTGCCATTGCCTTCTCCTGAAACATGTATAATATCATATAAGAAACAAATCGCCAGTCCAGGTTCAATGCAGGATACAGGATGCTTGGGGCTGGTGCACTGGGATGACCCAGAGGGATGGTACGGGGAGGGAGGTGGGAGGGGGATTCAGGATGGGGAACACGTGCACACCCGTGGCAGATTCATGTTGATGTATGGCAAAACCAATACAATATTGTAAAGTAATTAACCTCCAATTAAAATAAATAAATTTATATTTTTTTCAATCTATGCCAAAACCAATACAGAATTGTAAAGTAAAAATTAAAAATAAATAAATAAATTTAAAAAAAAAATAAAAAAGTGTGTCCTTTTTGAAATCTATCTTTGGTTCTCTTCTGCCTCCCCTCTAGGACTCTTTTTGCCCCTTGTTTCTTCAAGTGGAATACAGCATTATTATGAACGGATAGGTGACCTCTTCCATCCACCATGACCCCCAGGACCTTCCCCACCACCTCCACACACACAAACAGAAACAAAGTTTTCAGGGTTGGCATCACCAGCCTAGGAAGAAATGAAAAGTGTTGCTCGGGGCAATTGTGGGGCGGGATGGGTAGAGGGAGAGGATGGGGGGAGGGGAAGGTGATCTCTGCCAGTAACAGCCTCCACCAGATGCAGCAGCAGCAGCACCTGGAAATGGAGATTCTCAACCCCACCCCGGCCCTACTGAGCCACAATCTCTGCGTTGCAGCCCAGTACTTGTTGACCACTGGCTCTTAGGTGAAAATGATGCCTCCTCCACTTGGACAATCCCTGGCATGTGCCATTCTCATGTCAACTGCTTCACAATTAAATCTTACAAGTAGCAGAGCATCTGGCAGCATCATCAGCTCTCCAGTGCAAACTAATCCCCGTCAACTGTACTTCTCTTCAAATATGATAAAGAGAGAAGTGATAGGTTTTGTGTTTCCAGAAAGGTGAGAAAATATTTTTCTCATAAATTTATTAAGAAGTCTTTGAAAACAGAAAGCTGATGTATCTAATATAAAAACAAACAAACAAAAAACAAACAAAAACCCCCCAACAATTCAAAGTTGGATTGTCACAAAATTAAATTAAAAAATCCTCCCACATGATGAAAGAGGAGTATGGATGGTAATCTCTTTTGAATAACCTTTAAATTCACACTGAGCATCCACGGAGCATGTGGCCACTGAGCACTTGAGCTGTGACTAGTGGGAACTGAGATGTGCCAAAAGCTTAAAGAATACACCAGAAATCAATGGCTTACTATGAAAAACGATGCAAACTATACCTAACTTTTACATTTATATTGATTATATATTGAAATCATTATACTTTGGATGCATGTATGCGTGCTCTGTCGTTTCAGTTGTGTCCGACTCTTTGTGAACCCATGGACTGTAGCCCACCAGGCTCCTCTGTCCATGGCATTCTCCAGGCAAGAACACTGGAGTGGGTTGCCATGCCCTCCTCCAGGGGATCTTTCCGACCCAGGGATGCATCCCTTGTTGCCTGCGTCTCTTTTATTGCAGGCAGATTCTTTACCCACTGGGCCACCTGGGAAATTGGGTTTAATAAAAGAGGTTATTAAAATTATTCTCCCTTATTTCTATTTACTTGTAATGTGGCAAGGCGAAACTTTTAATAGCACACATGGGGTTCCATTATCTTTCTACACAGAGTGTTGTTTAGAGTTCTAAACTCTAGTAGTTAGTAATAATTATATCTTAATACAAATAAAAAATTATGTCATGAAATATGTTTTCAAGTTATATATAGAATAATGTTAGACTTCTTTTTTAATCTCATTTAATATTTAGTACCCAGACTGCTTTTCTTCTCTTGCTCTCCTAGCCTTTTGTTTTACCCTTTATTTCAATGTCCACTCGGGCTTCTGCTGCTAAGACCTCCCATCCAGCTGAACTGATTGATTATCCCCAATCAACAATAAATATGAAAGAAAGCACGTTTACAAATCAGAGGAAACTCTAAGAAACCTCTCTGTGGAGGCAAAATTTAAACTGAAAAGTAAAGAATGAAGACAGTCATGTGATGTTAGTGTATGGGAGATGGATGTGAGTTTCGAAGGAGTATTGAATGCAAAAGGCCAAGGCCCTGAGATGAAAAATAACTTGACATTTTTTGAAAACTGAGAAAATCTGGATATGGCTAGAACCCAAGGAGTAAGAGAGAGCTGCAAGAGTTAAGAATGAGAGAGAGAGGAGGAGCCCAGAACTTCAAAAGCCTCAAAGGGACAAAAAAGAGACTGCACATTATTTCTGGTACAATGGAAAACCAACTGGATGGGTTTAAGCAGGGAGATGATATGTTATCATTTACATTTTAAGAAGATTACCTATGACAGTCCACTCGCAAAGAGTTGGACATGACTGAAGCAACCTAGCACCCACACACGTCCATTTATTAAGTCACTTACAAATACCAGAAAATGGTGCCGGGTGGTATCTTATATATGTTGTCTTATTTAAGATTCTCAGGAACCTGATGATAGCTGAGCTATTATCCCAGATTAGAAATGGGCAAAATAAAGCACAAAAAGTTTAACTTGTCAAGTGTTACTCAGTAGCTCAGTCTGCTATCTAACTCCCTCTGACCAAAGTGCTTTATACACATCATACCATGCCAGGACAGATAATTTTCTGTAAATCAATGAACTGACTATCCCTAAGATATTTATTGCAAGACAGCTAAAGACATAGTACAACTAATCTTTCACAATTTTAAAATAGACTCACCATAGTGAACACACTGTTCTAAACGCCCATGATTTGCAGTTATACTGTCAGTGAAATTAAAGTTTTGCAAGAGTGAATCATAGGGCTTTTACTGCAATCTGAGTTGTTCCGACTCTATCTGAGAAATTCTGAAACAATCTGTTTAATGCATAACTTCAAATGCAGAAACTGCCCCTTTGAACCTAAAAGGCTGAATGTGTTTATCTCTTTCAACCAGGGAAGAGGAGACTGGACCATTGAGAGCATCCCTCAAAATTAGTTTGACATTTTGGCACTTTTGCTATCAGCATGAATGGTGCTTTGCTGTATGTCTCTTTTCCATTAACTCAAGAGATACACAGTTTAGCAGTCGCTGAATTATTGTATATACTTCTGTATAATTTTCATGCTTTTATATAACCAAATTAAGGTGAGGCATAAATGTCTGCACAATGTCCTAGACCTGGTAGGGAATAATAAATCTGAATGAAAGACACATTAAAATATTTTTCCAAAATTGCAAACATGTTCTCTGCCCTGCTTTGGAATTCAGCTTAATTTGGCTTTGTTCTTTGACTTCTGATAGTCTCAGTGACATAGACATGCACACCCGGAGGACTTCCTTCTATGGCTACTTAACACAAACATACCCATTATTCAAAGGCCAAGATGTGGAAATAGTATGAACATATGAAACAGATATAGGAATATATATATTTTTAATATCAAACATATCTCTAGATTATTCAGAGAAGATTTTCTTTCTATATATTATTCACTGACTGTGTGGATCACAATAAACTGTGGAAAATTCTGAAAGAGATGGGAATACCAGACCACCTAACCTGCCTCTTGAGAAATCTGTATGCAGGTCAGGAAGCAACAGTTAGAACTGGACATGGAACAACAGACTGGTTCCAAATAGGAAAAGGAGTACGACAAGGCTGTATATTGTCATCCTGCTTATTTAACTTCTATGCAGAGTACATCATGAGAAACGCTGGACTGGAAGAAGCACAAGCTGGAATCAAGATTGCCGGGAGAAATATCAATAACCTCAGATATGCAGATGATACCACCCTTACGGCAGAAAGTGAAGAGGAGCTAAAAAGCCTCTTGATTAAAGTGAAAGAGGAGAGTGAAAAAGTTGGCTTAAAGCTCAACCTTCAGAAAACGAAGATCATGGCATCCAGTCCCATCACTTCATGGGAAATAGATGGGGAAACAGTGGAAACAGTGTCAGACTTTATTTTGGGGGGCTCCAAAATCACTGCAGATGGTGATTGCAGCCATGAAATTAAAAGATGCTTACTCCTTGGAAGAAAAGTTATGACCAACCTAGATAGTATATTCAAAAGTAGAGACATTACTTTGCCGACTAAGGTCCATCTAGTCAAGGCTATGGTTTTTCCAGTGGTCATGTATGGATGTGAGAGTTGGACTGTGAAGAAGGCTGAGTGCTGAAGAATTGATGCTTTTGAACTGTGGTGTTGGAGAAGACTCTTGAGAGTCCCTTGGACTGCAAGGAGATCCAACCAGTCCATCCTGAAGGAGATCAACCCTGGGATTTCTTTGGAAGGAATGATGCTAAAGCTGAAGCTCCAGTACTTTGGCCACCTCATGTGAAGAGTTGACTCATTGGAAAAGACTTTGATGCTGGGAGGGATTGGGGGCAGGAGAAGAAGGGGACAACCCAGGATGAGATGGCTGGATGGCATCATGGACTCGATGGACGTGAGTCTGAGTGAACTCTGGGAGATGGTGATGGACAGGGAGGCCTGGCGTGCTGCGATTCATGGGGTCGCAAAGAGTCAGACACGACTGAGCGACTGAACTGAACTGAACTGAGATACCACCTCAAGTTACTCCTATAATATGTGCCATTTGTCTCGGCCAGAGGGTCTGCTCAAAAGGGAGGAAACATTAAGGGACCAGAGCATAGACGAGAGGAAGTGTAGAGAGAGTAAGGCTTTTTAGAGATCAACATAAATGGTTTGGGGTTTGGACTCAGCTGATTTAATTTAGAGACTAAAACAAAAATATACGTGAGCCTTAAGGAAGATCTGAATATCTAAGATTATAATAAAACTAAATACTTTGTTACCCTGCTGCTTTTAACTGAATTGTATCTCCCCAACCCTCAAATTTAATAAGTCCCAACTTCTAGTACCTCAGAGTATAACTGTATTTGGAGATGGAGCTTTAAAGAGTGAAAGTGAAAGTGTCAGTCACTCAGTCCTGTCCAACTCTTTGTGACCCCATGGACTGTTGCCTGCCAGGTTCCTCTGTCCATGGAATTCTTCAGGCAAGAATACTAGAGTGGGTTCCCATTCCCCTCTCCAGGGGATCTTCCTGACCCAGGCATGGAACCTGGGCCTCCCTCATTACAGGCAGATTCTTTACTGTCTGAGCCACCAAGGAAGGCCCTTTAAAGAGTAGTTAAGATAAAATGAGTCCCCATGGATGCATCCTCCGTTAATCCAATATGATTGGTGTCCTTATGAGAAGAGATTGAGATACCATCACTCGGGAAGGGAAGAACACGCGACGACACAATGAGAAGATGGACGTCTACAAGGCAGAAGAAGTAACCAAACTGAGAGGCAGAGGGAGGGACGGCAAAGCCTGGAGCAGGACAGTGGGACTCGAATATGAGGAATGAGAGGATTATGCTTGAGAGCTTTCCATTATCTTTGAACTTCTCATGAGAAACTAAAAAATTAAAATTCAAAAATGAAGAACTTGATTATACTGTTTTTTTCTCCCTGGGCAAATTAACTTATACACATGTAAGAGAAATGCAATACCTTATTCAGTAGAATGTTCACAGAATCTAGAAAATTGTCTGAGATTTTGGCAATTTTGTCAAATCATTCTATGGTAACTGTTAAAAGTCATTTTCAAAGTATTAACACTACAATTATACAATCCCCAACCTCCATCAGGGTCTATTGTACCATCTAAGGGAGCTCAGGAGGACCTTGTCCCTCCCTATCTGAACACTGCACACTGTAAGTGTTCACCTGTCCCTGCAGATCAACCCAGCCATCACTTTCACACATTAAATGTACACATACACACAAGCCAAAAAAAACATTTGCTCAAAACCCCAAAACCCGGATTTAACATTGTGTACACTTATCTCCCATTCTCAGTATCTTTTCATGTTTGTCATAAGACAAATAATGTAGAGGGAAACATTATAAATTCTGCATATGAAAGAATTTTATAAACTGTGAAGTTCCAGTATCATCAACATTGTTGTTGTACAGATATTTATTAATGTTAGTGCTCTCACACACACACACAGACACACAGTCTAAATTCCATAGTATGACATCAAAAAGCCTCTATTTTCAGGTTTCTTCTTACTTTTGTGAACTCACTTTCTACCATCTTTTTCTGTTTTACACTGGAGCTTCATGAAACCACAAAATCAATGCTATTCCTATTTAAGACTAAAATATCCTTTATTCTTCTTTCAGTCAAATCCTACCCCTTGTATAAAAGTAAATTCATATAGGGAGATAATATTTTAAAATCTCATATCTGAAAAAGAACTTATAGTTATAATATACATAGAACTCTTACAACTCAATAATAATAAGACAAACTGCTCAATTTTAAAAAGATGGGTGGGGGAGAAATTCCCTGGCAGTCCAGTGGTTGGAACTCCATGCTTTTACTCCCAAAAGTCAGGATTGTTTCCTGGTAGGGGACCTAATATCCCACAAGTCATGCAGCACTGTCAAAATAAATAAATAAAATAACAAAAAGATGGGGGGGGGGCACAGATGCATAGGTTTGAACCACCAAAGAAAGCAGCTTAATGGTACCTAAGCTCATGATGCTCAGCATCATTAGTTATCAGGGAAATGTAAATTGAAACCACAGCGAAATCTCATCAGATACTGTTCAGAATACCTAACATTAAAAGACTGATCATACCAGGTGTTCTTAAGGATGTGAGGACACTGGAACTCAAGCATTACTGACGGGAACATAAAATGGTACAACTACTGTGGAAACCTGTTTTTTCCATAAGATCTAGCCATTATACTGCTAGGTAATTACATAAAACAAATGAAAGCATTTATCCCCACAGACTCTTTTTAAAAGAAGGTTCAGAGCAGCTCTATTTGTAAGAACCAAGAACTGGAAACAGTTCAGATGTTTATCAATAGGTGAATGAATAAACAAATTGTGGCATAGCCATACAATATTATGCTATTCAGTTAAAAATATATTTTTTCTTTCTGGCTTACTTCACTCTGTATAATAGGCTCAAGTTTCATCCACCTCATTAGAACTAATTCAAATGTATTCTTTTTAATGGCTGAGTAATACTCCATTGTGTATATGTACCACAGCTTTCTTATCCATTTATCTGCTGCTGGACATCTAGGTTGCTTCCATGTCCTGGCTATTATAAACAGTGCTGCGATGAACATTGGGGTACACATGTCTCTTTCAATTCTGGTTTCCTCAGTGTGTATGTCTAACAGTGGGATTGCTGTGTCATAAGGCAGTTCTATTTCCAGTTTCGGTGTTGACCATCTGGTGATGTATTTAAAAAGCAGAGATATCACTTTGCCAACAAAGGTCTGTATAGTCAAAGCTATGGTTTTTCCCATGGTCATGTACAGATGTGAGAGTTGGACCATAAAGAAGGCTAAGGGCTGAAGAACTGATGCTTCTGAATTGTGATGCTACAGAAGACTCTTAAGAGTCTCTTGGACTACAAGATCAAACCAGTCAATCCTAAAGGATATCAACCCTGAGTATTCATTGGAAGAACTGATGCTGAAGGTGAAGAACTAATATTTTGGCCACCTGATGTGAAGAGCCAACTCACTGGAAAAGACCCTGATGCTGGGAAAGATTGAAGGCAAAAGGAGAAGGGGGCAGTAGAGAATGAGATGGTTAGATAGCATCACTGACTCAATGGCCATGAATTTAAGCAAACTCCAGGAGATACTAAAGGACAGGGAAGACTGGCATGCTGCAGTCCATGGGGTCATAAAGAGTCAGACATGACTTAGCAACTGAACAATAATCTCCATTAAAGCTACTCATTCATTCAGTGACCACAAGCTCATTGAACCTCAACTAAATGCCCAAATAAAGAAGTGAGCAAGAATAACATATTTCTTATTCTCAGAGGTCTAACACTCGAGCCTAAGAGAATCATCATCAAACGTGCAACCACAGGGTGTGATGAAGGTGGTAAATATGACAGGGAAAGAACAAGATAGAATTAAATTGGTATATTGGGGCAGGAGGTCAGGAGAGGTGGTATTTAAGCAAACACCCACAAAAAAGGTGGAAGGTGACTAGAAGGCAGGGAGGGAAATGATGATGACAATGGCAGAGTTTTCCAAACAATAGATACAGCACTTTTGAAGGTGCAGAGCATGGTGCCTTTGAGGAAATAGAAATTTCCGCTAAAAACTAAAGTAAGAGATGTCAAGAAAAGAGAGATGAAGCTTGGAGTGGAAATCCAGACCAAGTCACACAGGGTCTAGTGATGTAAACACACTTGGAGTTCATGATAAGGGTATTAGGAAGTGAATGAATGGTTTTAAGTAGAAGAAAAAAGACAATGTCAGACCTGTTTTCTCTATATCATTCTAACCACTATCATGAGAAATGATTGGAGTTAAGACTAACCAGGAGGGGAGAACAGTTGGTTACTGCAAAAATTCACATTAAAAATAGCAATGCCTTTGCTAGGGAAACAAATCTTCTAGACAAGAGAACAAACCTAGAGAAACAATCTTCTTCCTAAGTACTTGACAATCTGGCTCAAATGGCCAAATGAGGTTTAGTTTTACCATACAAGCTAGGTTTTAAAATATGGACAATTTTTAGGACTATAATAGTTGAAAAACTACAAATCTATAATGACCATGATCAAATCAAAGCTTCCTGTACAATCCTAAAGATTTAAGGTCTGCTTCAATCCTTCATACTGTCTCATCTTTCTTATTCTACAGTTCTTAAAGTCAACTGAAAGAGCTTCAAAAGATCTCCTAAGTCTACCTTATCCTCTTCATATCTCCTTTCCATTGGGCAATTGAGAAAGTTTCCTACAATCCTCCTGTCTCTTATCTGTGCCTCTGTGATTCAGCTTCCAAAATGTTGCCAATCAATTTTAAAAAAGAAAAAGGAGACAGAAAGCTTTCCTAACTCAACCTACTTATAGACTTTTGATGCTCCCCATTACCTACAGGACGTAGCTCAAACTTTTGTTATCCACGTTCAGGATTGTCAGAATGGCCCAGTGCTCCTTCCCCAGTTCATTTCTTGCCATTCCACTTATTTCAAATGTAATCTCCTCTGCCCCCAACCCCTTTCTGATTCTTCTCTATTCAGCAAGAGCTAATCGGAAAACCACTTATTCTTCCATGAAATCTCTCTGGGACATTCAAGCTAAATGTATCTTTTGTGTTTCCATTTTCCATGGTATTTCTATTTACTGCACCAATACAAGAGTTATCACTCTATGTTATAGATGGTTATATGTGTTGTCTTCCAAGTAGATTATCTGTGTTTGAGAGTAGGGACACTGATTTATTTATGCCCCTATTCCAGGTATTCTTGCCTGGAGAATCCCAGGGATGGGGGAGCTTGGTGGGCTGCAGTCTATGGGGTCACACAGAGTCAGACACGACTGAAGCGACTTAGCAGCAACATTCCACGTATCTAGTACAGTGCATATAATTTCATTCCACTTAAATTAAAATACAAACTTTATTTGCAAACTATAGCCATAATGTCAGAAACAAGAAAAGCAAAAGAAAAAAAAAAAATACTGGGACAGACTCCATAATCTGACCAAGAACACACACAGAGTACAACACATTATGCAAGCTGAGAGAGACAATAGAAAAAGATTAAACATATTTTAAAAAATACTAAATTACCAGACCCAGATGGTAGTATCAGTAGATACTTTTAAATGAGATGGGAATTCACTATCTAGATGTCTATAACAATTTTTCACTATCATCTATAAATGTGATTTTTCTATCTTGAAATAGAGTGCAGAGAAAGGGTCAAATGTTCAACAAATAAAATGCGTAAGTAATACAAGAATTAATCCACATGTACTTTAAGAATAAAGACTGTTATTTTTACTTTAAAACTATTTAAACTGAGGCACAGAAATGTTAAGCAACACACAGGGATACACAGCTGGCAGAGGGCAAAACTGAGATTTGCATTAAAGTTTTGATAATTCCTCAGCCCAGGACTTCTTGAAGGTGCCAAGGTCACTGCCATGGCTTAGATTCACAGTGCCTGGACTTGAATCCCCAGTTTTATCCTCTGTAGATGTGTGACCTTAGTCAAGTTTTTATATTTCTCTGCCTCATTTTTCCCGTCTGAATATAGGGAGAATATTAGTATTAGCTGCATAGATCTGTTTAAAGAATGTAAAAGAAAAAATTCATAAGAATGGCTTAGAACACTATGTAACACGTATTAAGGATTCAGTAAGTTTCAGCAAAAAACATACGTATTATTAAGATTCCTAAATAGTTCTCCCAAATGTAAGAGGAAGCCATATTTGAAGCACTATTTGAAGTCTATGTATAAGCTGATTAATACCAATAGGGGAAATTTCTATGGGGAGAGTAGACAGAGCAATTTGGCAAGGATGTATGCATGTACGTACAATGATGTATCACTGTACACTCAGTTGTTCTGTTTGCATGTATAGTTGCCTAAGGATTCCAAACTACAATATCTCACTTAAAATTATGTTTCATTTCTAGGGATGTGAATCCTTTTACAAAGGTAGCAAACACATAAGTCAAGAGCCACACAATCACAACAGCAACTATTAGGCTCACCAGAGTCACATGTTTGTAACATCGAAATTCTCACTTAGCATGCACCAGTATCTCTAGCCATTCAGTAAATGGATAGTGACTAATAGGGTCAAATAAAGTCTTTTACAAGCTCAAAATAAGAGTGATATTTTAAAATGTATTTAATTCCTTTTCCACTTTATTACTATATTCTCAAAGCAAAATTCTCAAGCTCTCCAAGTTAGATGTTACAGGGCTGGTTATATAATTTCCAAATATCCAACTCGGTCAATGAGAAATCCACTTTTCAACAATCAGACTGGCAACATTTTAAACAGATCATTACTATCCAGTGTTGGCAAGAGTAAGGTAACGACACTGTGGGTACTTAGGAAGGGTCTTTACAATATCCATCAAATTTAAAGTGAACATCCCCCTGGAACCGGTAATTATCTTCTCAGAATAAATCTTCTGTAGTATTCTCGCAGGGACAATGTACACAGATAACCACTGCATCACTCTTTGTAATAATAAGAAACTGGAAAATCCAAGTGAATATTCTGGGGGATATGGGTTGGCTGGTTACATTAGGTAGATACGTTTAAAAAGAAATCTTCATATGCTGACAGAGAAATATTTGAGAAATATCCAAAGAAAGCAAATTTCAGAACACTGATAAGTGAACCACTATCCAATTTTTTGAAATAATGAAAGATTCCTGTGGTTATACACGGGAGGGAATCCCTGATGGCTCAGCAGTAAAAAGTCCACCTGTCAATGCAGGAGACCAGGGCTCGATTCCTGGGTCGGGAAAAGCCTCGGGAGAAGGAAATGGCAACCCACTCCAGTAGTCTTGCCTGGGAAATCCCATGGACAGAGGAGACTGTGGGCTACAGTCCACAGGGTCGCAAGAGTCGGACACAACTTTGCGACCAAACCACCACTATTATACACATAAAGGAACACAAGTCCAAATCAACAGCAGTTACACATATGGAATGGAATAGGAAAGGGGGTTCACTTTATATTTTACTATAATTTTCTTGTTGCTTTATAAGCAAGTAGTACTTTTAGAATTCAAAGAAAATAACAAGAATTTTCAAAAGATACAGGGAACGAAAAGTTATTATTTGCATTATTATTTGCAAGTGTAAAAAAAAAAAAAAACTTAGTCATCCCCCAAATTAATTTCTGCTGTCCCATAGGCTTAAAATGACAACTGAATAAAATGCTTATGAGATCTTAATAGACACACTCTAGTTAGAAAGGGCTTCCCTGGTAGCTCAGACAGTTAAGAATCTGCTGGTAATGCAGGAAACCAGGGTTTGATTCTAGAGAAGGGAATGGCAAACCACTCCAGTATTCTTGCCTCGAGAATTCCATGGACAGAGCAGCCTGGCCAATTAATGCATGGGGTCACAAAGAGTCAGACATGACTAAGTGACTAACATACACATACCTTTACAAAGCATGATGAGAAACATTCCCTATTTGTAGGCCTATAAATGGAGCTGACTGAACTGAACTGAACTGAACTGAAATGGAGCTGAGGAGGAATGGGAAGAAGAGAACAGCCCTCCACCTACACTTTTGAAAAGTGAAAAATAAGTAGTTTACCACCACTGGTCACCTTCTTTCTCCACCTTCTCACCCAAATGGTACCAGAGAGGAGCCCAACCCTTCTAGGCCACTGACTTCAAACTCACAATAAATAAATAGATCAGGTGACTTGACTGATAGTACTGAGCACAACAGATGAAAACAGAGGGAAGTGTGCTGAGAGGGTGGGGACAACGTTATTATGAAAAAACTGGTGCTAGCTGGAAGGGAAGAATATTGTACCAATAAAGAGAATATACATATGAAATGAACCGAAAAGCAGGAGAAAGTAACAAAACAAAAGCAGAAAATGTTACTATTTATGAGGTGCTTAGTTTTCAGGACATCCCATGAAGTGGACAGCGCTGCAGTCTGCATTCTCTAGGGCTGCCCTCATAGGAAAGCTGACTGAAGGCAGATTGCTGGTTGGAGAGGGGTCCTATAATTGTTTAGAGCAAGTCTTAGAAGAGTAGCACATCAGGTATGAAGCCCATTACACTCAATTCAAAGATCTTATCACGTGCTGGGCTATTCCCGTTAGACATGGAGTGATTATTGCTTAACCTGTATATTGTTTAAACAAGCTTCCAAAGAACATTTCTTCCCAAAGGAAGCTAAGGTGATTTAAACTGAATTATGTATTATATAATTCTATATAACGATTTTATATATATATATATATATATATGCACATACATGTATAGACAGACATAAAGACATACATCTACATTCTTCATATAATCGCCCCAGAGGCATCACCTGAAGATACCCACTCTCAAAATGTGTCTCAGAGAGAACTGGCAGAGGCTGAGACGGGAGCAAAGGCCTATGGTGATGCCCTAGGGCCAAACACCTTCCTACAAACCTCCGAGGTCCATAGAATATCCCAAAGCCCTGGCCTGGCCCCAGGCCACACACACACACACACACACAAAACCCTCCACCAAAGCCCCCAGAGACCTGGCAACCACGTGACTCGCCGACAGACACCGAAAGTTCCTCTACCAAACACATCCAACTTTTATTTTCCCCTTTTCCTGCGTGACCGGCTGGCGCATGCCCCCGCTGCCTCACCTCCGGCCCTTTCTTCTTTCCCGCACTTCGGGCTGTGGGAGGCCTCGGGGTATCTGCTTTCAAGCTCGACTGGCCTAGGGGGTCCTAAGGCTCAGCCCCTCCCGGGCGGGCGTCCCTGATGCTGCCGCGGGAGGGGAACCGAGCGTCCTCCGGTCCGACCCTGGCAGGGGTCGGCAGGCTGGGGCTCAGCCGCTGGGCTCGGGGGGGGGGCGCGGCGCGGAAACTTACCTGCGCGGAGCGGCTCCCGGAGCTCCCGCGTCGCCGTAGCCGCGTGGCCGCCGCCGCATCTCCCGACGGCAGGTCCCCCCCACCCGCCCCGGCTGCGGGGGTCCCGGGCCGCACTTTTCCCAGCCTGGGAAGGAGGATTGCGAGCGCCGAGGTGGAAGGTGGGGGTGGGGCGGAGGGATCGGGGAGACGAGGCGTAAGGATGTTGTTTTGTTGTTGTTTTGTTTGTTTGTTTGTTTTTCCGGATCGCTAGCAGAGACTTTAGACCATATGCTGGGAGGGTATTAGCTCGGCTCAATGGCGACAGAACAGCGGCCTGACTCGCACCGTCCGATCGATTTACTAAACAAACTGAAACGTGGGTGGGGATGTTAAACAGTAACCAGCTGCCTCAATGAAAACTGAAAGCGGCGAGGCCGCCACCGCCTCGGCGCGCTGGTTTCCCGGTTCCCAAGGCCCCGGGGCGAGCGGCGGGCGGGCTGGCGAGTGCCGGAGCTCTGCCTGCGTGGACTGGAGCGGCTCTCCCCGGGCCTCCCGGAGGCCTCCATCGCGCAAGGCGCACGGCGGCTGGACCATCGGAGCCGGGTTCCCTCTCTCCGCCTCCCGCCTCCTGAGGACCCCCCGGCCTGAGGCCAAGCGCGGCCCGCGGGGCCGCCGACACAGTCCCCCTCCCAGCCCCAGGTCACGCCTCGCCCAGGGCGGTGTTAGCCCTGGGCCAGTGCCTCGGAACCGGCGGTAGCGCGGAGAAGCCTGCTGACCCGAGAATGCTCCTCTCACCCCGAGCCAATGAGGTCCAGAAAAGGGCCGGAAGTATTATTAAAGGGAATTAAGTAGGTTCCTAGGAAGAGCACTGCGGCCGCACCACTAGGGGAAGCCGCATCGATCTCTTTAAACTGCACCTTGGGCCACTGGGGTTAACTTCAGACCTGCGGCTTGTGACCAGCTTGCTCGGCCAGAGTTCTGGGAAGTAGAGGGAGCCCGGTTTTCCATTCCTGGTTAACCTCGCCACCTGTGGCTTCGGTCACTTAGTACCTCTTTACAGATGTATCTGATGGAAAACTTCCTTTCTTCCTCCCACACACTAGGAACCGTCACAAACTTGAGACTTGGAGTAGTGATGCCCAGACCCATCCGAGATGCGATGGTCATCCGGATCAGGTTTTTGTTAACCAAGCGATATAGCCAGAAGCAGTGACTCTTAAAAACATCTCAGCAATTTAACTTCGTGGTTTCAGGAATGAATGACTTCGGGTCAAACAAGTAATTATCTTCATGAGATAAATAGTTACTTAATCCCTAAGGTTTTTCTTTTCCGACCGGGGGGGTGGCGGTTATTTTAAGACTGTAATAACAATGCCAGGGAGATCAAAGGGCTAGGTCTTTTTTCTTTTTCTTTTTAGATCGGGTTTACTAAACTTTCTCGGTTTCCTCCTTCTGAATCTCTTGCTGAAAATCTCCTTTAAAAACAAGTAGTTGGTGTTTCACAAATCAGAACAAAGAAGAGAGATTCATATACTATTTTCTTTAGGTCTACCTTCTTGAGCAAAACACATTCTTTTGGTCTCATTGCCCACGTGGTCTGCAAACCAGGTCTCCAAAGCGGCCTCCCTCTGTCCAAATCCGCTCCAGGAAACCCTACTGAGACAGCCCAGGCATAAGAATAACTATTAACCGGCTGTATTTATTATGCAAATCTTTCAAGGGTGTGTTGTTTAAAGATCACCCATGGTCATTCTCAAAAAATATTTCCACATACTTGGATAATGAGTGTAGGTTGTCTTACTTTTGCCAAAATAGAAATATACAGTTTCCATAAAAGGCTGAAAAGTCTGAAGTTAGAAACTGCCCATGCCTGTTCTCAGAAACTTTGATGCCATTTGACATCTGTAGTTCCCTGCAGAGAAACCAGAGTCTCCGTTTATTTCGCTCCTAACAATCCCTAATGTCAGTGGGTTCGATTTGGGATGATCAATTTCTCATCCATGTGTGGTAGAATCGCTAATCTACCAGGAAATGATCATCATATATTCTGTATCAACAATTATTTTTACACAATATGTAAAACTTCTGCCACAGAATTTTATTCTCACAAGGATTTTGACTAATAAGAAGGGAAATAACTACATTCAAGGAAGTATATAAACTCTTAAGACAGTTATTATCTAAAGGAAATATTGGGGCTTCCCCGGTGGCTTAGTGGTAAAGAATCCGCCTACCAAGCAGGAGAGGAGGGTTCCATCCCTGGGTGGGGAAGATTTCCTGGAGGAGGAAATGACAACCCACTCTAGTATTCTTGCCTGGAGAATCCTGTGGCCAGAGGAGCCTGGCAGGCTACAGTCGAGTCACAAAGAGTCGGAGGCAACTGAGCACGCACAGAGGAAGCATTGCGTCTGTTCAACTTAGAAAAATCTCTACGAGTGTAACACTGCCAGTCCTCTCTCATTCGCAGCAAGTAGGGAGTGGTTTCAGGTAATTAAATAGACAAATAAGTGACTCTGTAACTAAAGGACAGTATGA
Source organism: Oryx dammah (assembly GCF_014754425.2). Classification (NCBI taxonomy): domain Eukaryota; kingdom Metazoa; phylum Chordata; class Mammalia; order Artiodactyla; family Bovidae; genus Oryx; species Oryx dammah. The sequence goes on along the minus strand of NW_024070203.1, from coordinate 50,609,109 downwards.
GAGGTTGACTCAGCTACAGCTTTGGCAGTTTTTACTAAATCAACCAATGTCAACAGACCCAGCTTTAGAGCATCGCTTATATTGTTCCTGAAACTAATTTATTACGATTCTCCATGGCATGGGTTTATGATGCTGAGAATGAAAAATGTGCTCTATGGAGAGTAGTCTCCCCTGACCTGACGCATGGCAGGGGTAGGGGTGGGCGGAACAGCAGGAGAAGGAAGAGAGCGGAATAATTTTTTAGGGCAAGGTTTTCCGAAAATACAAAGTTCTGTTTCAATAGTCAGTATTTAGGGAGAAATCACACACATATGTGTTTATGTCATATCTGCTTTTAATCTGAAATTAAACACCGCAAAGTGGCGTCATAAAATTCTTTCCCTGGCTTTCCTGTTAAATGTCTCGTTTAACCTGGGCTTTTCCTTTTTGCTTTGATCAACTTTTTTACATGATTTTTTTCCCCCTTCCCAATGCCACCAGACCGTCTGGATAAAAATTCCGGGTTTTCCCAGGAGCGCTTCTGATACTATGAATGGAAAGCTGTGGCCTCTGGCAGAGCGGTGGGGAGGGCGCGCGCGGGCGCGCGAAACCTGCGGGGAAAAGGTCTTGCAGATCTCAGCTCCTAGAGGCCCTGTCTCCGAGGGCAGCTCCACGCCCTCCGCCTAAACAGAAACCTTCCCTAGACGGGAGGTGTCCACTTCCTGCCCAGGTGCTCCACCTCTGCTGACCCGGTGTCACAGCCGTCGCACCCATATTGGAGCCGGCCACCGCCTGGGAGGGCACAGTTAGCGGCGATGACCGCCCACCCGCACGCACGCTTCCCCGCCGGGGGTTAAAATTAAAAAGGAAAACTAAAAAACTCGCACAGTTCTCCACCTGCCGGTCCCTTCTGGATTGGGCAAAGCTCAGAGACCCCTTCTAAGCCACTCAGATGTAAAGAACCGCGGGCAGGATGTGGCCACGGAGGTTTCAGGGGCAATTCTAAGGCTGGAGCTGAGCTCAGCGCATCCCCCAACTCAACCTTTGGGGCTATGTTTGACCCTGGGGGCAAATCAACGGATAAAGCAGCCTCCGCCAGAATTTCAAAAACTCCCTGGACTCCACTGAATGTTTTTTGCATCAGAAGTGAAGGATTCCAGTCATTAGGACTGGCGTGGGGGTCGGGGGTTGGGGAGAGGAGGGCGCTGCAGGTGAAGATGGGGTGTGCGTGTATGAGAGGAACATTCTAAAGCCATCTTATCTTGGAGTGTAGGGTCCGGGGCTTTTTCTCCCGCCGCCGCTCACTGCCCTGTAACCCAGTCTCTCTCCGGAAAAGCACAGCCCTTTGGTCCCTAGCGCAGTCCTAAGCGAGGCACTGCCGAAGCTTTAAAGCTGCGAGGCCCCCGACTGTGGGAAAGGGGATGCTAAGCCATTTCATCGCCGCCGCCCCTGCATAGTAGCTTCAATGAGGTCTGCCCCTCCGGCCTGGAGCAGTAGCAGAGTTTGTCTCCGAATCCTGGGCTTTGGTACCCTCGTCTGTATTTGCTTTGTCGGACTTTTCACCAGGCACCCGTCTTTAATGCCTTGAATTTAAAGTGATAAAACACTCTCCCCTTCCCTAAATCCGCAGAATGGGCAAATTAAACCCGGAGGAGGGGGCTGATTAGTGTTCCCCCCAGCCACAGCATCACCAACACAGTGTAGATCCTAAAAAGCAACCTCCAGACCCTTGCCTGGCTCTTTGGAGAGCTATGCTCTTAAAAAACAGACTTCGAAAGCTGCAGGCAAGGCCGCCACAGCTAGGCACCCTACTTGCCCACACATTGGCCCACATAAAAATTAGCCTTTCTTTTATGGCCTCATCACTAATGAGCACCTAGAGTAAACCCGTGTAAATAAGGCCACAGGAGTGTTTCCATTACCTGTTAATCTAAATGAAAAAACCAACATTTCAGATTAAGTGGCTCTGCGGACACCTCTGGCTGAGACACTGTCAAAAATCGAACATTCACTAATTCTCAATGTCAACCTAGGGTTCCTGTGTCAAAAAAAAAAAAGTAAAACTGCTAGGCTGGATCTCTTCCCCAGCTCCTCTCTTTGTAGATTTCCTGCGAAGTATTGACTGCCAAGGTCTCTGCATGATTTGCAAACTTTTACAGTCATTTATGGTACATGCAATAAAAAAGAGGTGATATGAACACGCTAGTTCAAGGTGTAATGCAAAGATATATTCCGTGCCCTTGGCAACTATCTGTGGGACCTGTTTGTCTTTGCAGAACACACCCTTCTCTGAAATGAACCCCTCTGTAACAAAGATTGGCCCTTTACATTTCCAGGGCATTGGCCCCTCCATGGAAAGGCATGTGTTCAAACCAGAAAATTTGATTCTTTCTACCTCATTTCAAACCAGGAAAAAAAAAAGATTCCAATAAAAACTGGGGGGAAAAAAAAGAAAAAGAATCTTAAAGTTCTCTACTTCCCTACTCTCTCTTATCATAAAGAAGATAGGGAGGAAAAAAAGAAAGAAAGAAAACTGATTGCCAAGTTATAATGTAATCTTCAACTGCCCCTTCCAAAACAGAGATCCACAGGAACTTCCTTGTTGAGAAAAATAAAAGGATTTAGATTATTCAGAAAAAACACACCATTTTAGATTGTAGGTGCCCAAAAGAGAAAAAAAATTGTAAATGTTTTTGCAAAAATACATAGCTAGTCAAATACAGATTTGTTGCTGGATTTTAGTTATACAGTTTTCAATAAGGAAAATAAATTTGCAAGCGTTCTGTTGTTCTACCCTGTAACTGTAGATAAAGACATAAAAGCCTTATTAGAAACTCTACACCCTTTTACCAGTTTTACCAGTCCTTTTTGTTTTTCTAAGGCTATGTGTGGGAGATTGAGGAGGGTGAAAGAAAAACAGACTCATTTCCAAAATGTCCTACTTTGAACCAAATCGGTTTTCTCGTCTAGTGTTGCAAATGAGAACAGCTTACACGTAGCTTCTGAAAGGCATTCTGAATCCTCTACCTGCCATCTAGTGGACATAAGATAAAATGCTGATTCTAAGACATCTTTAAAAGTTTTAAAGGTCTTTAGCTGTTTTTTTATTTATAAACCAAAACAAGTCTAAGAAGTGAAAAAGAAAATATAACTTTAAAACTTAAAGAAAATAAAGCAAACAATTGTGTTAGGGATATATAAAATAACCACTCAATTGCGTTCCATTTCCTTCTGTTTTTAATAATCAGTGGGGTTATCAATCTTTGCTGAGACAATCAATTTATTATTATACTCGCTTTTCTTCTGCATATTCTCTGCACATAGATTTTATGCTGTCTTCTTTTCAATTAAACTCATTATCAGTTTTTCACCTAGTTGATATTCAAATTTTTTAAAATTCGAAAAGAACTTAATAATATTCCATTTCTATCTGGACTCTCAGAATATCCACAAAAAGGATTCTCCATTTTGTAAGACACAGTGAAAGAAAGAGAGGAAAGAAAGGGATAAAAGAAGGAAGAAAAAAGAGAGAAAAAAGATTGAGTTAATTGTACACTTGCTTTTGACACTGTGATAAGTATTATACTCCTTCAAAACTTAACTTTATCCAATATCAAAAAATAAGTAGGTTAAAATCTAGTTGCTTTATGGCAACTTACATTTCCTTGAGGTTAACATTATAAAATATTGAGCCTATGTAGGAGGTTTGCTGTATGAAATGTTCATTAAATATTAATATCATCACCATGTTTTCATGATAGCTGACTTTTGGGAGAATGTTTGCACTATGCTATGCATTGTTTTATGGGCTTTTAGTCAGTTTACACATTGAGTACTTACAAAAACTCTAAAAGATTTGTATTATTAATATCACTATAGGTGAGGAAGATGAGGAACGGAATTATGAAGTTGGTAAATTCAGAGCTAACCTGGTTCCAAAGTCGAGGCTGGCATCTTCCTTGTCATCCTGACTCTCACAGAGAAAAGAAGCAAAAAGAGACCACTGCAATTCACATTATGAGATAAAATAAATATATATATATGAGGGAAGCCCTTATATGTGTATATATATATATCTTATATAACATAGATATGATACATTTGTTTGAATATTTAAATTTGGTATGCAAAATATCAGACATCCAAATGAGAAAAAAAAAACTTAATTACCACTCATAAAACTCAAGTACTAAGAATAATATATACTTATAGGTAAATAGCATGTTCATTTACCTCATCCGTTTAGTATAATTTCATATAATTTGTGACAGATATCCTGCAAACCGTTATTGCAGCTTTGTCCTACAGTCCATGGCTACTCGTACTTTAAGTAATGAAGTCAAACAGCCCTCGCAAAGCCCTCCAAGCATACTACCAAAGATATAGCCCTGAATTTAACTGGCTCTGTCAGCCCAATTATATTTACTCCTTGTCTCATTATAATTTCAAGTTCCATTTCCTAAACAAAAATGTATGTACTTTCTAAACGTATATTTTCCTCTCCTATAATTTTCAATATATTCTCTTTTCAGAACAGCCATTTACAAATGAACTAGTTCAAGAGTCAAGAACCTTAAATCATCACAATTAAATGCATTCCCATTCTCTCCTTAACAACTGTATATCATGAGATCAAGCTTTCTCTTCTGGAAGCATATTGATCATTTCAGAAACTGTAAGTGAATGATCTGTCTGACCTACCAGGCCTTCTGCTTGTTTTTTTCAATCCACGACATTTGAACTACTAACTAGCATTCTATCATGTAGGAATGACTTTAAGATTAGTAAATGTTTTGGGGGTTCCCTTTTGGCTCAGTAGTAAAGAATCTGCCTGCCAGTGCAGGAGACACGGTTTGGATCCCTGATCCAGGAAGATTCCAGGTAACTTGGAGCAACTAAACCCGTGTGCCACAACTGTTGAGCCTTTGCTCTGGAGCCTGGGAACCTGAACTGAAGCCCACGCTCCCCAACAAGAAAAGCCAGAGCAATAAGAAGCCTGAGCACCAAAAATAAAGAGTAGGCCTCACTCACCACAACTAGAGAAAAACCAGTGCAACAACAAAGGTCCAGCACAACCAAAAATAAAACAAATTAATTTCTTTTTTAAAAAAAAAGTAGTGAATGCTTTCAAAATCTGACAGCAGGTGCTCAGGATTCCTGCTATGGTTTCATACTCACAAGTGAAGTCACCAGTTCTGCCTTCCTGATCTCTTACATACCTCCAATCAAGACCAGATATCAGATAAAAGCTGGAGATGACAGTAGTCAGACCCTTTGTGTCTCTCTTGTGTATCCACGTAGATCTAAGTGCACCTTCCCCGTGATGCTATCACAGGAAGAAGAGATTCAGCTCCTGTTTAAGGTTAATCCCTCCACCTGTGTTCTTGATCCCATCCCTTCCTGCCTATGCCTGGCCTTGTTCTATCAATTATTTCTTTCCTTAGATCTTTAAATTCTCTCTCACCAATGGCTTCTTCCCTGCAGGCTATACACATGTTCAAATCTTACTAATAAAGTAAAATAAATAAATAAAGAAGCCAAATTTGTTCTCTATTCTGTTCCCTTCAGATGTTGCCCTATTTTTTGTCCTTTGCATCCAAGAATCACTAGCCAAGACAATTGACAGTCTCTTTATCAACACCTTCCATTCACTCCTCTGCCCACTATAATCTGGCTTTCACTGGTTCCATTCTATGGACTGTTCTTTGGAAAGGCCTTACGACTTCTGGCTGATAATCCAATAAGGATTAAACATGTTCAGTCCTTACATTAAGCTCACCAGAGTCTATGTCTAACCTTCTTAAACATTCTTTTATCTGTATTTCTTACCACTTTGCTCCTATCATCCTGTAACTAATTTCCCAAGATTTTCCCTTTAGCGTTCTTATCTTCTTACTCTGTATACTTCTGGGCAATGCTAGGCACTCTAACAGTCTTCCCTATCACAAAACTGGCTATTGGTTATATTCAAACTCAAATCTTTCTCCTAAGTAACAGGACTATAGCAGCTTCGGGTGTTCCAAATACCACCTAAACAGTAGCTATTAGATTTCTCACATGCATTTCAAACTCAGTATTTCCAAAACTTTCCTATCTGCCCCCTCCCCTTTTTTTTTTTTGAATATACATATACACAAAATGGACATAAGTTCCTCCCATTCCTGTAAGCACTGGGACTGCACCATGCTTTCATGAGGAAGTAGACTCTGGAATGCAGATAAAATGAAGGAAGGATGAGAGTCCCACAATGAGGATGGTGGGATAGGAATACACAAAGAGCTGGAGCCCTGAAGGCACTGTTTAGCTGCCTTCCCAACTGGAAACTACTTACCTTCAGACTTTTCATTACATGTGAAAAACAAAACCCTTATTTTAATTCACCAGAGCAGATTAACTGAAATACTAACTCAAGGTAATGAAAAAGTGGAATCACTAATGGGCTTTATGTCACTGGCTTAGGCAACTGGGGGAATAATGGTTTCATTAATTAATGCAAAAAGAAAAGCAGGTTTGGGAAGAATATAACTTAGAAATGTTTTGGAAATACTGAGTTTGAAAAGCATCTGGAATATCTCCTCCTTTCTTATCTTTCTAGTGAACATTTACTCATTTTTTGAATATTGCTCTTTCTGTAAACAATGAATCTTTCCCTGTAGTCCTCTTATTAAGCTCCTTCCAACAGAAGTTATCAGTTTTTCCTTCTATGCTACCTCAGTCTTCTTATATATATATACTTGTCTTATTTCTATGTCACTTGAAACTAATTGTTGATATGTATGTAATCCTCGATAATACATTTTGTGACTACAAATTAATAAATTTGGCTTTCACTATCAGAATATTTTATTCTTCCATGATTAGAAGATACACTTGAATTTCTTTGTACATTTCTTTTCAACAGAATTTTATGATATGTAGTAGAGGTTGTTCGCCTTTTGACTGCTAAAGCCTTCCTTTCAGAAAGTACCTTGTGCTCTCAAATTTATTTGTTCACCTTAGTTCATAGATAAACTGTTGACAGAATAGGAGAAATTCACTTATAATTACTAATCTTTTAATGCTTCATTTCTTCCAAGGATATCTGCATTTTAATAGGGTCAGGAAAAGATGTTAAAGGGAGCAAATAAATCTCGAATGGTGGAAATACAGGTATCATCAAGAGTGAGGGCAATGGAGAGACTACATTTGTGTCTCACTCTTTCTTCTCTCACCAAAGTTATCAATAGTCCCATTTATACACTGCTGACATGCTAGATTTAAAAAAAACTTAAGGGACCAGTGAATATTCACAGGGCTAACTGGCAATTCTTACAGATGCATTTGTGGTACCCCAAAAATAGTATTCCTGCTATTACTACATCTCCACAATTTCATAATGTTAATAACTATCAATCAAAAATGTTTATGTTCCAGACACTGATTAAGCACCTTATATATTATTTCATTTAATCCTCATAAGAGCACTATGAGGTTGTATTAAAGATGCAAAAGCAGAACTATCAAGGATTAAGCAACAGGCACAGAGTCACGGTTTGAACCCAGCAATCACACTTCATTTCTTGTAAACAGGGTTGTTAATGTGACTTGTTCCTGTAAAGATTGGATCTGATCATGCAGGACATGATAAAACAGATCAGCTTCTCTCCAACCCCTGGCTACATCAGTGGAGACAATGCTCTGTGGCCCTCATCATGCTTGGCCAACATTTTATGTAGTTCAGAAGGGTCTCCAGGCTGGTGGAAGTGTCTTTCCACTTCCACTGTGGCTTTAGATTCCTGATGCTTGCTTCTCTCCCAATGTATCAGCCATGTTATTCCGCTACATTTGACTCCACAGTGAGTCTTCTGAGGATCGTTCTCACCAGAACCGTAATCTTCTTACTTCTTGGCCTTTGGTCCTGACATTTATACCAGTTTAGTCTCTTCTACTCTTTGGACATTTCCTTCCTGGCCTCAGAATTAAAGGTTCTTTCACAAAAGCAAGCTTCACTTCCACACCATAAATGGAGGATTCAACAGAGCCTCTGAAGGTGTGCATTTTTGTCTTCTTCCTTTCTGGTCACTCCAGGTCCCCACCAACCTATTGAAATGTACAATCTCAACCTCTGACACAGTGATTCATTCATACAAACATTTTTATTTATCATTTGTGCCTCAGTCACCTTGAACCATGTCCCAAATTTCTTTGGCCTTTCTTTGTAAAAAAAAAAAAAAATTAATATTTATTTTATTTGGCTGCATTGGGTCTTAGTTGTGGCATGCAGGATCTTTGCTGCATCATGCAGGATCTTTCGTTGTGGCTTAACAGAGAGTTGTGGCACGTGGAAACTCTAGTTGTGGCCTTTGGGCTCTGTAGTTGCAGCATTTGTCTTCTCTAGTTGTGGCTTGAAGGCTCCAGAGCATGCAGGCTTCAGGAGTTGTAGCATTCAGGCTTAGCTGCTCCACAACATGTGGTATCTTAATTCCCTGACCAGGAACGGACTCCCTGCATTGCAAGGCAGATTTTTAACCATTGGACCACCGAGGAAGTCCTCAACCTGACTTTCTTGAATTCCAACTTTATATTGCTATCTACTTGGGAACATCTTCATCTGATTGCTCTCTAGCATCACCTAAGTGGAACTCTGAAATAGTGTCTCTCCACAAAATTCCTACTTCTGAGAAAGTTACTGTTGTTCTCCTTATCATTCTTGCGTGAAATCTCATGGTGGTTGTTGTTGTTGTTTAGTCCCAAGTTGTGGCTGACTCTTTTTTCAACCCCATGGACTGTAGCCCGCCAAGCTCCTCTGTCTATGGGATTTCCCAGGCAAGGATACAGGAGTGGGTTGCCATTTCCTTCTCCAAGGGATCTTCCTGACCCATGGATTGAACCAGCATCTCCTGCACTGGCAGCAGGTTCTTTATCACTGAAACCTCAGAATAATCTTAAATATTTCCCTATTCCCGGCTTTTCATGGCCACTATATCACAAACTTGCAGTGTTTTTCTATACAAAAGCTCTTGCATCTGGTTTATCCTTTCCATTAAATCAACGGAGGCCATGGCAACCCACTCCAGTATTCTTGCCTGGAGAAACCCATGGCCAGAGGAGCCTGGCAGGCTATGGTTCATAGGGTTGCAAAGAGGTGGACACGGCTGAAGCAACTTAGCACTCAGCACGCAGGGACTGGTTTCTTTGCTCTGTTTCTTCCTTTCCCAAACCAACCAATATATGACTAGTTTATTTTGTCCTTAAACAAAAATATACTTTGTTTCACTTTGTGGCTTCAGTATTTTAAATGACATCCAGAATTTTAATGACTTAAGACAAATATTACAATATATAAGACGAAACATACACGAATATCCACATTTGGCCCCAACCTATTTCTACAGCTTTTCGCCCTATATAAATTAGGGTAGGCTGAACCTGTTGAAGTGAAGTGAAGTGAAAGTCGCTCAGTCTGGTCCAACTCTTTGCGACCCCATGGACTATGCAGTCCATGTAATTCTCCAGGTCAGAATACTGGAGTGGGTTACTATTCTGACCAATGTAACTCGGAGAGCTTGCTATTTTCCTTGAATTTTTATAGAAATTCAAATTTTATAGAATTTTTTTCTTTGCCATTCTTTCTGTGCTATGCTAGTTATTGATGATATTCTCTGAATATTTCTAATTCTCTGTCTTCTGTACTTCCTATGTCTTTAGGTAGACAGGGCTATGTGACTAGCTGTGAGCAGAAGTGGTGTTACCTGTGGGCTAAAGCATTTAATTGACGCTATGGAACCCTTAAGGGCTCTCTTTCTACTTTAGTTCATTAGGTGTGATCTAGACAGTGGATGCTCCATCAGCTTTGGTTGTAAAAGTGAGTACAGTATGGAATATAGTCTCTAGCTGCTCTACCAGAGATTTTTATATAAATGAAGGAAATAAAACCTTTGTGTTTGAGCAGAAATCTGTGACTTTTTTAACACAGTCTAATCTAGCCAGTTTGAACTGAGACAAATTGGTAACGGAAGTGAGATGCTACTGTGTTGCTGATGTTTAGTTGTCAAGTCTTGTCTGACTCTATGCGACCCTATGGACTGCAGCCCTCCAGGCTCCCCTGTCCATGGGATTTTCCAGGCAAGAATACTGGGGTAGGTTGCCATTTCCTTCTCCAGGGCATCTTCCCAACCCAGGGATTGAACCCACATCTCCTGCATTGTCAGGCAGATTCTTTACCACTGAGTCACCTGGGAAGTCCGGGATGTTACCTTACAGGTAAAGCCTATGGAAAAGTTAGAGGGCTGGGCATTCATACACAGTAAGGTTCCAAAAACTGAAATCCATGAACTGTGTCTGTGATACATGTGGTGAACTGTTGATTCCATTAACTAGGAAGTTAATTTGATTGCCAAGAAGCACAATCAGAAAGCAGATGTTAGAAACAATGTTTGTTGCCATTGGCCATGTTTGACAAGCTATTGCAAGAAAAAGATAAGAAAAATGATTTTGCTGATTGCAAAAGTGAAAGGAAAAATATTTAGGGGACTTGTAGTGCTAGAAAATTCAGGTACTTCTTAACTCCAACGAGTGAAAAATAAAACTAGTTCACCTGGCATCTGTCGGGTGAGGACATCAGACTGGCTGGTAGATGTGTGTACGTGTGCACGTGCATGTGTTCTCAGCCGTGCCTGACTCTTTGTGACCCCATGGACTGCAGCCCACTAGGCTCCTCTATCCATGGGATTTTCCAGGCAAGAACAGAAGAGTAGGTCGCCATTTCCTACTCCAGGGGATCTTCCCAACCCAAGGATTAAACTTGCATCTCTTGCGTCTCCTGCATTGGCTGGTGGATTCTTTAACACTGTGCCACCTGGGAAGCTGGTAGACGCAGCTGAGGTAATGCTTGGCACAAAGCAGGAGAAGAATTGCTCAAGATTTCACCAGTAGTGACTGGGGGATTCCCTGGTGGCTCGGATAGTAAAGCGTCTGCCTGCAACGTGGGAGATTCGGTTTCGATCCCCGGGTCAGGAAGATCCCCTGGAGAAGGAAATGGCAACCTGTTCCAGTATTCTTGCCTAGAAAATCCCATGGATGGAGGAGCCTGGTATGCTACAGTCCATGGGGTCGCAAAGAGTCAGACATGACTGAGCGACTTCACTTCCCTTTCACTTTCACCAGCAGTGACTAGGGAAAGGTCCCAGTGGAAGGAAATGTTATGGAAGATATGATAATGATACGGGTATTTGTAAAAATAAGGGGGGGGGCAATGTTTGCAAGGACAGCTGAGGTTACTTCCTTCTGTTAAGCTGTATCCATACCCTGCAGAAGAGTGATGAGGCCCTGAGGGCTGATAACCAGCAATTAGTACCAAAGAGCTTCGGTCTTAGCTTATGAAAAGCCCCTTTTCACCTGTAGTGGAAGGGCAGATACAGTTTTGGGAGGCCTGAAGACCTGCTAAAATTATAGGACTGCAGAGATATCTGACTGCTTAGTCATGGCAGGTCTGCTACACAGAGGTCAGGACACTAGTCGGGGTAATGTGGAATCCTGAACCATGGTGTACACGATACTTGGTACACATGGGAGAGCAAGATGCATGACCTTCAGAATGTTGGCTCGGTAACCACCCTGAACTCTTTGGGGTTCAGTGATTTTTGTAGTTGAGCGTTATTATTTTTAATCTAGCAACCAGGTATTTGAAACCTGACTGATTAAGGGGGAAGGATTTAATGAAAGATCACTGTCATTAGGTCCATTTTTAAGCTGCAGTAGACCAATAGATAAGGAAAGCATACATTTTCTTAACCTTTATGTGAGTAAACCTGTTCATGAAAATGTCACATACTACCAGTTACTGTTCTTCTATCAGCCAACATTCAGTACACACAATGTTAGCGCTCTTTCATTGTCTGTTCACATCAGTAGAGCATAAATTGGTAATTGTGTGGTAACTATGCAATTAACTCATGTCATCACTGTACCTTTTCATTAGCATCACCAAGAGTAGTATTACCCTCTCAGTGACCTCAGCAAAAGTGATAACATCCTTAGCTGTTAAAGTGAAAAAAAAAAAACTTAAGTGAGTTTAGTGTTGTGAAGGGTGATGGAGTGACAGACAGCCTTAGAGACTGGAGCCCTTTTTATTTATCACATGGCACAAATAGTGAAAATGCAAGCCTGTCTAAGTAGCCTCATTAGTACATCTCACCTCTTTTCTCTAAGAACAGAATGTTTCTTACTTATTCTTTTACTTGTGGAGTTACCTGTAGCGTTCATGATTTTTCCCATGAAGGGTGATGGCTGTGAGAGCTCTGCTAGAGTCATCGGTTTCATTTGCCCCACTTCAGACAAGACTCGGGTAAACAACACGCAGTATATACATTCTTAAACACAACTTTGGAAATCCTTATCACTGATTCTCATTTGTTAAATGTGTACTTGGGGTATAAACAAAGCCTATTAAAAGTTAAATCGCTTTTACAGAAAATTCATTTTTACATTAACCATTGGCCAGGTTTTTTTATCTTAAGGTTCCTGTTCTTGCTGAAAGTTAAATTGACAACAGATTAGTATATATTCAATAGGGTAGCCTTTCCTGAAGCATGAGGCATAGGAGAAGGAAACTTAAGTTTGGGGGTGGTGGGTATCCTACTGATTAAAAGCACGAGTTTGGGAATCAGATTCACCTGTATTAGGATTGTGGGGTCAACTTCAGTCTTCAGTGAAAGCATATAAAAATGCTGAGGTATTAAGAAATGCTTCCCTGAGAAAATGCTTTTATTTAATCTGTGACAGAAGAGAATTGGGCATGAAAGAGATCTAGGCACAAAGAACATTCTAGGCAAAGAAACTAAGAAACTGGCATGTGAAAAGCTCTCTTATGAGAGAGAGCCCAGCACTCCCATGGGTTCTAACTGTGTGTGTTATGCACGTATGTGTGTGCATGTATGTGAATATGAAGGAACAAGTGGGAAATGAAAGGCGCAGTAGAAGATTTTAATAAAATTCGCACTTTTGAACAATTACACTGATTACACAGCATAGATAAGAGGACAAGAATCTATGTGATGGGGTCAATTTAAATGCTATTGCAAGATTTTAGGCAAGAGATACCAGCAGTCTTTATTAGGGTGCTGGCAGTGAAGACGGAAAGATGGGCACAGATTAAAGAGTTTTTAATAGTTCGGAGGAAAAACTGCTGTGCCCTGGATATTGGGAAGTGAAAAGAGGGAAGATCATGAGTGATTCTCAGGTTTTAGCTTATGGGACCAGATGGTTCTTTACTCACATGGGGGACATTGCAATACACCAGATTTGTGTGAGAAGACCTGAGATTTATCAAGGTGAGCTTGAGATCTCTGAGTAGATTGTGAGTTCATAGTGTCTTCCCAGGTGGTGCTAGCAGTAAAGAACGGCCTGCCAGTGCAAGAAACATAAGAGACACGAGTTCCAGCCCTGGGTCAGGAAGATCCCATGGAGAGAAGGAAATGGCAACCCACTTCAGTATTCTTGCCTGGGAAATTCCATGGACAGAGGATCCTGATGGGTTACAGTCTTTGCCTGGAGAATTCCATGGACAGAGGAGTCTACAGTCCATGGGATTGGAACGAGTCAGACATGACTCTTGGCAACTTAGCACCAGTCACCACAGTGTCTTTTACCTACTTTTATAGTAACTTGTATTCACCTTTGTCCTCGCCTATTCATTTTCCACAGTGAGCCTGGAGACATCTTACAGAACACGAAATTTGATTATGACACTTTTCCTGCTGATACCTTTAAATGACTTCTCACTGTACTTCAATTTTTTTTTAAAAGTTAACAATATGAAGAGTTAACAATACAAAAGGCCTATCTGATCAAACATTATTTTATTTTGCATGGCAAAAGTGACTTTGTAGATTTGAATAAGCCAAGGACTATGGGATGGGAAGATAATCCAAGTATTTCTGTCAAATCTCACCAGTTCTAGAAGTGGATAAACTTTTCCAGCTATGGTCAGAGAAAGAGATGTGGTAACAGAAGAGGGGTCAGAGATGCTACCTTGCTAATGGGGGAGGAGGGACACAAGCCTATGCAGGCAGCCCCTAGGGTCTGGAGAAGACAAGAAAACTGATTTTTCCCTACAGTCTGCAGAAGAGAATTCAGCCTTGCTGCACCTTGATTTTAGCCCAGTAAGACTTGTGTTAGATTTCTGACCTACTGAACTATAAGAAAATAAATCTGTGTTATTTTAAGCCAGTGTTTATGGTAATTTGCTACAGCGGGAATAGAAAATTAATAAAGATGCATTGTTGAATTATATTTGTACTACAACTAATTCCAGATATATTTCTGGTCCATAGGTTTCTAATTTAGGAATTATGTTGTTAAATCATGATGAAATTAATCTCCTGAAAATATAGTATTTTGAATTAGCAATATGAAAAATGATCTTCAACTCTGATCTTCTTAATTGAATTCACAGTAGCATTTCAAATAACATCAAATGTTTCACTTCAGAAAAAATAAACTTTCAAGGCTCTGCATTGATTCCATAAATTGTTTCAAGAAATTAATGTATTATTAAAATTAGCTTATATGATTATTCCTTTTAGTTCTGATATAAAATTGGCATCATTTAAGTCTATCAATGTCTTCTTTTGCTAATGAAGCCAATATACTAACAGCAACCATAAGTCTACAAGAAATCATGACACTGAAAGGAGTAAAATTAATTCATAAGGGCAGTTATTTGATCTATGTGAACAGTTATACATCAAATGTGATATGTAAATGTACCTTCTGTAGCCACACTTGCTCAGTCTTTGTTTGTAAGCACAGTGTTTTAAAACTGACTGATTCTTTTTTGAAGCAGCTGTTGATGCTTCACTGTCAGATCTATTTCTGTTTTTTGCTTGTCTGTTCATTTTGTCAGTGGTATCATTATAGCCCCATAGTAGATGGCAGGGTCATCACATATGTTAAACCAGTTACATATTCATTATCAATTTTCTTAAGAAATGAACTTTAGAATTAACTTTTTACAAAAAGAATCTTTATTCCTGCTTATTTTTTGCCAAAAAATGCTTAAAAGAAGTGTATTTTATGACATGATTATGCATGTTCTATTGCACATTTCATATAGGTATAACCTAAAAATCCCCTTGTTGCCCGCTGGCTCCAATGACCAGAGTCCTATAAAACAACTGGCTGGAACTCCAACTGGTCATCAGGGAGACCAGGTATCAAACAGACCCCCACCACCACTAAGATAAGAGGGAATCAGCTGTCCCTAGCCACTTTTGCCCATCTATGAGTTGTGTGGACTTTATACTTAAAATTTCCCTGGGCCTGTCCTTTGACCAAGTTGTGTGGTTATTTTCTTTAGGATGAATATCTAAGGAGCTTTTGTCCTTTGTCCCTTTGTCCTTTTGTCCTCTTTCAAAGCTTAGGAATTTTGTTACAAAAATGAGCTGGGCACACCTCTTCATCAGTACTTATTTCCTCCCAGAAACCATTTCTAACCCTAATACTGTGCCCCCTTGACAAGAGTCCATACAAGCCTGGGCATGTCTGTTTTTTTACAATTTGAGTGCTTAGAACCCCTGCCATCTTGCTTTTCCTCAATTCTCTGCATTCTTAAGTCATTTTCCAGAATAATAGAAGCTTCCCAAGTTTAGAGACATTCAATATTTGGAGAAACGTCCATGATTATCTGTTCTCTTGAAATAAATGTGCTTTTCCAATGTATATTAACACCAAAGGTAACAGCCCATAAAACCAGTTGTACCTGAAATGGATCCTTATATTTGATAGTGAACTGAATGTCTATTTTGTTTTTAATTTTATGTTCTGTTTGTTTTAGCTAGCACTCTTAGCTTGTGAGATTTTAGTTCCACGACCAGGAATTGAACTTAGGCCCTCAGGAGTGAGAGCGCAGAGTCCCAACCACTTGACTGTCAAGGAATTCCATGAATGTCAATTTTGAGTCACTGATCTCTCGACAGAAAGTTAACCTTAGTCAATTCCAAGTAATCTTAGTTAATTCAGGATGCCTCCTCATTCCTCTACCCTCAACTGATCAAAGTTCTCAGTGGCTTTATTAATGCCAAACACTCAGCAATAAAGGGTCTGAGGTGCCCCACCATCCCTGTTGGCTTCTCCCAACATGCACATGGTGCTGGAAGAATCTTGGTCCTTGTTCACCCAGGATTTGCTCCACTGTTTCCTGATCCTGACCCCAGGTCTGCTCTAATTCACTCCCTCAGTTATTTCCACATTTCTCTCTGGGCACAGGGTCTATCTGACAGTTACCCTGTACCACTCTGTGAGGTTGCCACAGGTCCTTATTGTAGACACACTAGACCTTTTCTTCCATCTCTGCTCCCTACTGGCCATGGGGAGTAGGAGTTTTGACCCAATTATAGTAATAATCAGATATGTCCAATCAGTACTTTGTGGTCAAAATTGTGCAAAGGGAAATGACAGAGCCATGCTTGAAACTCACAAAGAACCATACTTTTAAGTCATCATCAGGCTAAACTTTCAGTTCAGTTCAGTCGCTCAGTCATGTCCAACTCTTTGCAACCCCATGAATCGTAGCACGCTAGGCTTTCCTGTCCATCACCAAATCCCAGAGTTTATCCAAACTCATGTCCATAGAGTCAGTGATGCTATCCAGCCATCTCATCCTCTGTCATCCCCTTCTCCTCCTGCTCCCAATCCCTCCCAGCATCAAAGCCTTTTCCAATGAGTCAACTCTTCACATGAGGTGGCCAAAGTATTGGAGTTTCAGCTCCAGCATCAGTCCTTCCAATGAACACCCAGGACTGATCTCCTTTAGGATATACTGGTTGGATTTTCTTGCAGTCCAAGGGACTCTCAAAAGTCTTCTCCAAAACCACAGTTCAAAAACGTCAATTCTTTGGCGCTCAGCTTTCTTCACAGTCCAACTCTCACATCCATACATGACCACTGGAAAAACCGTAGCCTTGACTAGACGGACCTTTATTGGCAAAGTAATGTTTCTGCTTTTTAATATGCTGTCTAGGTTGGTCATAACTTTCCTTCCAAAGAGTAAGCGTCTTTTAATTTCATGGCTGTAATCACCATCTACAGTGATTTTGGAGCCCCCCAAAATAAAGTCTGACACTGTTTCCAGTGTTTTCCCATCTATCTGCCATGAAGTGATGGGACCAGATGCCATGATCTTAGTTTTCTGAATGTTGAGCCGTGAGCCAACTTTTTCACTCTCCTCTTTTACTTTCATCAAGAGGCTTTTTAGTTCCTCTCCACTTTCTGCCATAACGGTGGTGTCATCTGCATATCTGAGGTTATTGATATTTCTCCCGGCAATCTTGATTCCAGCTTGTGCTTCATCCAGCCCAGCATTTCTCATAATGTACTCTGCATAGAAGTTAAATAAGCAGGGTAACAATATACAGCCTTGATGTACTCCTTTTCCTATTTGGAACCAGTCTGTTGTTCCATGTCCAGTTCTAACTGTTGCTTCCTGACCTGCATATTGCTTTCTCAAGAGGCAGATCATTTGGTCTGTTATTCCCGTCTCTATACTGCACTACAATAAAAGAGCCACTAAATATCTACATGACTCTATTGTTAGTAAACATGTTCTCTGTTGGAATTTCACTTAAGGCCAATTTTTCTCTCTTGTCACTGCATTCTTGGTTCTCTATATTTGGAATCAGAGATGTTGCATTTTGTTACTTGGTTTATTTGATTTTTTCAAAAGTGTTTTATATTTTACTTTACAATACTGTATTGGTTTTTGACATACATTGACATGAATCCACCGCGGATGTACATGAGTTCCCAATCCTGAACCCCCTCCCCCCTCCCTCCCCATATCATCTCTCTGGGTCATCCCAGTGCACCAGCCCCAAGCATCCTGTATCCTGTATCAAACTTAGATTGGTGATTCATTTCAAAAAAAAAAAAAAAAAAAGAAAGAAAAGAAAAGAAAAAAGACTAAATATAATGTAGGTGTAAATGAGGATAAAGTTTTTAAAAAAACATATATTTTAGTGTAGTTTTCTCATATGCATTTTATTCATTTGAGCATATTATGATTGCAACATGATTTGCACTTGAATTACTCATGTTTGTTGATTGCCATGAGGTTCCTTTCTAACTGAGAATTAAGTATCTTTTGTTCAGAATTCTGTTCATTGTATTGAAAATACTCCTTTTTAATGTTGATATTTTGTTACATGTGTGTATATGTTTGGATTAAAAAAAAATAAAGAATCCTTTCACTATGGAAAAAAAAAGTGTTTTACAGACAGAAAAGTTATGTGATCTGAATTTGAAAGTATGATAAAATGTCAAAGAAAGAGATGCATGATAGTTAGTGAGAAATTCACTTGCTCAGTTTGGTTGCACAATGTTATAAACTTATCCAGTGTATTAGCAAAAGCCACAAAAGTAGAGTAGAGCCCTTGTGAAAAAAAATATGCCCCATTGTTACCTTAATAAGGGCAGACCAGGTATTTAGCTTCCATCTTCACCAGGCACTGCCACCCCAATGACTGGAACCAGCTCTCCTGAGGGTCAGAAAGATCCCCTGGAGGAGGAAATAGCAACCCACTCCAGTATTTTTGCCATTGAAATAGCCTGGCAGACTACAGTCCATGGGGTTGCAAATCTAGCGACTAAACAGAAGCAGAAAAGGCAGAGGAAGTAGAGATCAAACTGCCAACATCCAATGGATCATTGAAAAAGCAAGAGAGTTCCAGAAAAACATCTATTTCTGCTTTATTGACTATGCCAAAGCCTTTGACTGTGTGGATCACAATAAACTGTAAAAAATTCTGAAAGAGATGGGAATACAAGACCACCTGACCTGCCTCTTGAGAAACCTGTATGCAGGTCAGGAAGCAACAGTTAGAACTGGACATGGAACAACAGACTGGTTCCAAATAGGAAAAGGAGTACATCAAGGCTGTATATTGTCACCCTGCTTATTTAACTTCTATGCAGAGTACATCATGAGAAACGCTGGGCTGGAGGAAGCACAGGCTGGAATCAAGTTTGCCAGGAGAAATATCAATAACTACAGATATGCAGATATGCAGATGACATCACCCTTGTGGCAGAAAGTGAAGAGGAACTAAAAAGCCTCTTGATGAAACTAAAAGAGGAGAATGAAAAAGTTGGCTCACGGCTCAACATTCAGAAAACTAAGATCATGGCTTCTGGTCCCATCATTTCATGGGAAATAGATGGGGAAACAGTGGAAACAGTGACAGACTTTATTTTTCTGGGCTCTAAAATCACTGCAGATGGTGATTGCAGCCATGAAATTAAAAGACCTAGGTCAGTTCAGTTCAGTTCAGTTCAGTCGCTCAGTCGTATCCGACTCTTTGCGACCCCATGACCGCAGCACGCCAGGCCTCCCTGTTCATCACCATCTCCCGGAGTTCACTCAGACTCATGTCCATCGAGTCCGTGATGCCATCCAACAAACCTAGATAGCATATTGAAAAGCAGAGACATTACTTCGTCAACAAAGGTCTGTCTAGTCAAGGCTATGGTTTTTCCAGTGGTCATGTATGGATGTGAGAGTTGGACTGTAAGGAAAGCTGAGTGCTGAAGAATTGATGCTTTTGAACTGTGGTGTTGGAGAAGACTCTTGAGAGTCCCTTGGACTGCAAGGAGATCCGACCAGTCCATCCTAAAGGAAATCAGTCCTGGGTGTTCTTTGGAAGGACTTGATACTGAAGCTGAAACTCCAATACTTTGGCCACTTGATGTGAAGAGCTGACTCATTGGAAAAGACCCTGATGCTGGGAAAGATTGAGGGCAGGAGGAGAAGGGGATGACAGAGGACAAGATGGTTGGGTGGCATCACCGACTCAATGGACATGAGTTTGGGTGGACTCTGGGAATTGGTGATGGACAGGGAGGCCTGGCGTGCTGCAGTTCATGGGGTCGCAAAGAGTCGGACAAGACTGAGCGAATGAACTGAACTGAACTGAACTGAAAAAAAAGCAGCAGCTCCTGACCCCATAACTTTCATGAACCCTGAGCCTAAATTTAATTGAGGAAAAAACTGTAACAAAAGTGCTTTTTCAAGAAAATATACAGATTCTGCCATTCATGGAGTCGCAAAGAGTCGGACACGACTGAGCGACTGAACTGAACTGATACAGATTCTTTTTCCAATTTCAGCTATACTGGCAAAGCAGATTTTCACTGTATTTTGAAAGAATCCTTTTATTTTCTATTATTTGTATCCTGTCATTTTCACCACAGAATTTACATTGTTGTTTCAGTCTGAATGGGGAAGAAGAGAATTATCTGGTCCCTTTGTTATCTTAAAGATACACTGATGGAAGTTAGCAGTTTCTATCCATTCCTCTCTCCTGATTATACACCCCCTTGTGGCAAAAATTCACCATCTATTGAAGACTCAGGGCCCTGACATTAATCCTCTTCTTTTTCAGATCTCAACGAAGATTGTAAAGACTTGGCAATAAATATAAGAATGCATATTTAGTAGACATTATACTGTTTTCTTAAAGTGGTTTCAAAGCAGTAACAAGATATATCCTGCTGGAAGTTCTTAACATTCCATTCTGATTTTTTAGTGTCCACAAACTTTAGCTGAAAAACTGTTCAGAACTGTGATCAGTATTATTTAGATTTAAAGAGAATCAGAAGGCATGTCACTTTCTGTAGAAAAATCTAGAACCTATGTGAGACAACCAAGACATATATATAAGAAAAGAGTAAGGAAATAAACACCCCAATATTCTGTGATTTCAAAGGAATGATCAAATTTCCACTTTGTGGCAGTACAAAAACAAGTAAGCAGAGTAGGGTCAGTGAAAGGAGAGGTTGATGAAGACTGAAACTTCACAGATTACCAAGACCGAAAGGGAGGAGCATAAGTTACGCCTGGATTTATGCAAAAGATTTGGGGAGACAGATAAAAGAGGTCATTTCAATTCATCACTAACATAAATATATTTTCTAATTCTTTGCCACCAACTGATATAAACCTTTAACCGGTTAAATTTAATATCTTTACATCACATTTCAAACATCCTATCTTTCTCTGATTATTTAATACCATATCTATTTCACCACTGTTTTTAAAAAAAGGAAAACAATATCATTTTAATTCAGTCCAAACATAACTACCAAACAAAACAAAATATACTTTAAAACTATAGCCTTAACCATTAAATTTAAGCCAAAAGACATTTCCTATCATGAGAGGCCCTCTGAAACCACCTTTTCCATTCAGAGGAGAATATAGGGGGGAAAAGACACTAAAGGATACACTACAATTCCTGATTTCCAGGAGGTTATTTCCAGATCCTTGGGGCTCTGGTAGGTTATGACAGGTTACATATCAAAATACTCTGCTTGAGCCTATCTCATTCTGTAGCCAAAGAGAAGAAGATATCTCAGGCTGGGCTAATGATAGTTCTACATCCTCTTGGTCATAGTATCCAAAAGATGGATATGTGATCCAAACCGGGACAATCAGAGTCCTTCCTTGAATTTTTATATTGGTGTAAAAATAGCTTTTTGCTCTTAAATCATAAGCTGTTAAGATATAAACACAGATGAGTTCCTCACTACACAGAGGTACCTGAGTCAGACACACAAAAATAGAAGTCTAGACTAGTGACGGTTGTGGTGAGTGAAGAGAGAAAGATAGAAAAATAGAGAGAGTGCTGTTGCTGTTTGAATTCCAAACTCCAGTGTGTGTTACTGACATGCACC
Source organism: Oryx dammah (assembly GCF_014754425.2). Taxonomy (NCBI): domain Eukaryota; kingdom Metazoa; phylum Chordata; class Mammalia; order Artiodactyla; family Bovidae; genus Oryx; species Oryx dammah. Next base: position 50,587,425 of record NW_024070203.1, on the reverse strand, counting down.
CCCACTCCCTTCTGTCTCTTTATGGTTTAGTTACCCAAGCTGATACATTTACCTTTTAAAAAAATAAAATGGGGTATGTTGCTTTACAATACAGTGTTAATTTCTGCTGTACAATGAAGTGAGTCAGCTACATGTATACATATACCCCCTCTAAGGTCTATATCCTTAGACCTCCCTCCCACCTGCCATCCCACCCCCCTAAGGTCATCACAGAGCACGGAGCTGAGCTCCCTGGGCTATCCGGCAGCTCCCCACTAGCTGTCCGTTTTACACGTGGCACTGTGAACACGTCAGGCCCCATCTTCCAGTTCACCTCTCCCCCACTTCACGTCCCCCTGTCCATTCTCCACGTCTGCATCTCCATTCCTGCCCTGCAAACCCGGAGCCTCCAAATGAGAGAAAGCATATGCCAATGAAACAACTGACAAGGGATTAATCTCCAAAATATACAAACAGCTCACAAAACTCAATATCAAAAAGGCAAACAACCCAATCAAAAAAAGGGCAGAGATCTAAATAGACATTTCTCCAAAGAAGACAGGAAGATGGTCAAGATACATTTTTTTTCTATTTAACTATTTTAAATTGGATTTCTATCACTTGCATCTGAAAGTTTCATAATACAAGATTCAAGATGTGTGAAAGTTACAGACTATGATAACATACATAATAAAATTATTCAATTAAATTCAATAAAGTTCATAGAAATGAAGGTTATATGTGGCACAGAATAATAATAAAAAAAGAATTGTGGAGTAATAAATCTTGATCAAGATTTTGAAGGAAGATATGATTTTACTGTCAGAGAGGGGAAAAAAAGTGCCTAAGCAAAGATGTGGAAGAAGAAAGACAATCTGAAATATACATACAGATTTCAACTCTACACATGCTCTTTGAGAAGTATCAGTTAATTTTGTCAAATATTCTGAAAACTCATGGATCTGAATTTAACTTGGAATAATAAGTTTTCTAAAAAATATTAAGGCTTTCTTTAGAAGGCTATTAGTCATTTCACTATGGCATAAATTAATGTTGTTATTTCAATTTAAGATATAACTGATATCAACCAAATTGAAGGAATGGGTGCTTTGATAAAGAGCCAATAAGCCAAGAGAAACTGTGGCACTCTTGAGGAAGAAAAAGAAGGGAACATTGCTCTAGGAATTATTAATATTTACCCTAAAGCTTCAGTAATTGAAATAGTGAAGTATTTCTCCAGCAATAGAAAACCAGACACATACACTTGGTATTATCCATTGAGTTAAGCATTATTAAACTATTGATAAGTGGAATTTTCTAAATTTTTATTACAGAGCTATATGAGAAATGTTTGCTTCCATGGCAAAGGCAAGGTAGACTCAGACAAAATAAAAACCATAACATTCTACACTACTAGCAAATAGTGAATACAAGGAAGGCTAAATGAATTGAATTCCAGATAGAATAAGTCTTTTATATGTGAGCAGAGAACCATGGTGTCAGCTTCCATTACCGGCACTGTGAATCTAGATAGGGGTGAAGACAGAAAATGCCCATGGTAGAAACAGAATAGGAATAGGAGATATGGTATGCTGGAGAGATGACAGAATCTAAAAGAACCCAAAATACAAAACAAATTGCTCCGCATGACAACTCTTTCCTCCTGAAAGGTAAACTTTTACCCCTTACCAGGAAAAAAAAAAAAAAAAGTGACTTTGGAGAAAAATGGAAAGATATCAGAGAAAACTATATTTAATCATGGGTTGTCACATGTATATCAAGCTTTGGTTCAAAAATATCTGAAATATCAAAAATATCTTCAATTTAACCTATCTTCATCTCAAATATTGATATGATCAAAATGGTAGCAACTTGGAATGCTGGAAGTTCTCCTGATCATAGGCAAATTCAGTTGAATTTAAAGCTATAACCCAATCCCAGTTCAAATCAACTTTAGAAGATATTTAAATAATTAGCCCTTCACCCTAAATGCCAGGCAGAAAAAGAGGCTTGAACTTTTTAGAAATAAACAAAAGTAAATAAAAGAAAATTATATCTAAATCTTCACCATTCTTCTATACAGAGTATCTAGTATACAATTAAAAATAATTAGGTAGTAAATAAGCAGGAAAATGTGACTTATAAAAAAGGAAAAAAAGTCAGTGCAATAGAATTTCTTGATGATATAATTAGAAATAGCAGAAGAGGTATTTATCAGTGCCAATGCAGGAGACATAAGAGATGCAGGTTTGATCCCTGGGTCAGAAAGATCCTGGAGGGGGAAATGGCAACCCACTCCAGTATCTTGCTTGGGAAAAACCATGGACAGAGGAGTCTGTAGGCTACAGTCCATGGGGTCACAAAGAGCTGAACATGATCAAAGCAACTTAGCACATGTAATTAAATCAACTACTTTAAATATGTTAAGAAATTTAGAGGAAAAGATGAATATAGTAGAGGAAAAGATGAATATAGTGAATGAAAAGATGAGGCATTCCAAGAAATGAGAATAGTAAGAGAACAACAAATGTAAATTTGAAAGTGGAAATACTTCAAATATAGGGCTTCCCTGGTGGCTTAGATGGTAAAGAATTCGCCTGCAATGTGGGACACCTGGGTTTGATCCCTCGGTTGGGAAGATCCTTTGGAGAAGGAAATGGCAACCCACTCCAATATTCTTGCCTGGAGAATCCTATGCGCAGAGGAGCCTGGTAGGCTGAAGTCCATGGGGTCACAAAGAGTTGGACATGACTGGGAGTCTAACAGACACACTTAGAATATATATATTATAAAATAAAAATTCATTCAATAGTTTAATAAGAGACTGAACACTACTAAATGACAAAAGAAACTGAAATAGGATAGTACAAATTATCCAAATTGAAACTAAGAAAAAAACTGAATGAATGAGCAGAGCATCAGTGACCTGTGAGAGTTCATCAAGTGGCCAGTATGTTTGATTGAAATTCCAGAGAAAAGAGAGAAAAATGAGATGAAAATCAATTTAAAATTTGTGAGCTATTTTATTGTTTTTATGGAAAATGTTATTTATATAGATCCAAGAATCTCAATGAATCTAAACAAGATAAATAAAAAGAAAATCACACCAGACTATATCATTGTCAAGTTACTAAAGACTAAGTAAAAATATTTTTAAAATATTAAGAACACAGAGAAAGGGAAAAGACATACTGCATAGTTTATGCAGGCCAGAAGACAATTATGTGGCTTCTTTAAAACTTTTAAAGGAAATGAACTATCAGTGTGGAGTTGATAATATTCAGCAACTATTAAAAAATACAGTCAAAACAGTATCCAAAATTTATATGTAATCTGCATAAATCAATAAGAATTAAAAAGACTATGCAAAAGAAGAAATGTACATAGTCGACAAGCAAGTAATTGGGAAAGGAGTATGACAAGGATGTATATTGTCATCCTGCTTATTTCATTCAAAATACTGGGCTGGATGAATCACAAGCTGGAATCAAGATTGACGGGAGAAATATCAATAACCTCAGATATACAGATGATGCCACTCTAAGGGCAGAAAGAGGAATTGAAGAGCCTCTTGATGAGGGTGAAAGAGGAGAGTGAAAAAGCTGGCTTAAAACTCAACATTCAAAAAACTAAGATCATGTCATCTGGTCCCATCACTTCATGGCAAAAGAAGGGGAAAAAGTGTAAGCAGTGACAGATTTTATTTTCTTAGCCTCTCAAATCACTGTGGACAGTGACTGCAGCCATGAAATTAAATGATGCTTGCTGCTTGGAAGGAAAGTAAACCTAGACAAACCTTAGACAGCATATTAAAAAGCAGAGACATCACTTTGCTGACAAAGGTCTGTATAGTTGAAGCTATGGTTTTTCCCATAATAATGTACAGAAGTGAAAGTTGGATCATAAAGAAGGTTGAGCACTGAAGAATCGATGTTTTTGAACTGTGGTGCTGGATAAGACTCCTGAGAGTTCCTTTGACTGCAAGAAAACTAAACCAGTCAATCCTAAAGGAGATTAGTCCTGAATATTCATTGGAAGGACTGATGCTGAAGCTGAAGCTCCAATAATTTTACCACCCGATGCAAAGAGCCGACTCACTGGAAAAGACTCTGATGCTGGGAAAGACTGAAGACCAAAGGAGCAGGAGGTGGCAGAGGATGAGATGGTTAGACACATAGCATCACTGGCTCAGTGGACATGAATCTGAGCAAACTCTGGGAGAGAGTGGACAGGGGAGCTAGTGTGCTGCAGTCCAGGGGGTTGCAAAGAGTTGGATATAACAGTGACTGAACAACAACAAGAATCCTGTTTGTGATGAAGGAAATGTAAACTTTAACCCACAGTGTTATGTTACCATATTACCTGTATATAGCCAAAAACTGAACATTCTGACTATAATATATTTTGGAGAGGATGTGTATGCAGCAAAGGGAATTCTCCAATTACTGCATATTGGAGTAACTACTTTGGTATTTCAAAGTCCAGCCTTACAGTGAAGTTGAAGTTGAACAAAACCCATACAACAGCAATAGATGTTCTAACAGGCCTATATCTGTCAAAGAAATTCAATCAATCATTAATAATTAATTAATAACCTTCCAAGACAGAAACCATCAAGCTCAGATGTGTTCAAACATTTAAAGAAGCCATTCTACCAATGCCCTAAAAATCTCTTTTAGAGGATAGTAGCAGAAGGAATACTTCCTAACTCATTTTTTGAGGCAAGTATTATCCTATTATTAAAATCAGACAAAGATATCAGAAAAGAAAATTAGAAACTAATGCCTATCAGGAGCATAGATGCAAAAATCCTCAAAGAAATATTATCAATTGAATGCATCAATGTATAAAACAATTATATACCAGTACCAAGTAAGATGTATCCCAGGCATGCAAGGTTGTTTCAACATTAAAAAATCAATTAATGTAATCCATCGCATCAAAAGGATAAAGAAGAAAAACATCCCTTGATCAAATTGATAGATGAAGAAAAAGCATCTGACAAAACCCAATATCCACTCACAATAAATAGTCTCAGAAAACTGGAAATAGAGCAGAAAGTCCTCAACCTGATAAAGAATATCTACAAAATTTGTACAGATAACATAATAGTTTGTGATGAGAAAATGGAATTTTCCTATTAAAACCAGGAACAAGGTGAGGATGTCCTCTTGAGCCACTACTTTTGAACACTGTACTGTAAGTTCTAGCTAATGCACTATGACAAGAAAGAAAATAAAAAAGTATAAAGGTTGAGAAGAAAGACATAAAAATTTTCATTTACAGAGGATATGATCATCAATGCAGAAAATGATAAAAGAATTAACCAAAAAATTTCTGGAACTGATAAGCCAGTATGGCAACATTCCAGATAATAAGACTAATATACAAAAGTCAGTCACTCTCATATATTTCAGCAAAGAACAAGTGGAATTTGAAATAAAACACACGATCATTTATATTAACACCTAAAGAATGAAATACTTTGAAATAAATCTAACAAAATATATATAAGATTATATGAGAAATATATACAAGATTATATGAGAAAAGGTGTAAAACTCTAATAGAAGGAATCAAGGAACTAAATAAATGGAGAGATATTCCACAATCATGGATAGAAAAATTCAATATTGTCAAGATGTCAGTTCTTCCTACCTTAATCTATAGATTCAATGAAATTCCAGTCAAAATCCTAGCCAATTATTTTGAGGATATCAACAAACTTGAGTCTAAAGTTTATACGGTGAGGCAAAAAAAAAAAAAATCAACAGAATATTGAAGAAGACTAAAGTTGGAAGATAGACACTACCTAACTTCAAGACTTATTAAAAAGCTACAGTCTCAAGACAGTGTGGTATTAATGAAAGAGCAGACAAAAAGACTGACGGAACACAAAAAAGATCCTAGAAACTGACCCACATAAACACAGCCAACTGATCTTTAACAAAGAAACAAAGGCAATTTAATGGAGAAATGATAGTCTTTCCAACAAATGATATTAGAACAACTGTATTTCCACGTGCAAAGGAAAAAAGAAAAATGAATACAGATACAGACCTAACACCCTTCACAAAATTAACTCAAAATGGATTATAGACCTAGTTGCAAAATGCAAAATCATAAAACCCCTAGAAAATGGTTTTTCTAATAAAAGAGAAAACCTAGATGACCTTGAGTATGACAGTGACTTTTTACAATATCAAAAGCAGGATTCATGAAAGAAATAAATGATAATCTTCACTTCATTGAAATAAAAAACTTCTGCTCTATTTTTTAAAGTTAATTTATTTATTTTAATTGGAAGCTAATTACTTTTTACAATATTGTGGTGTTTTTTGCCATACATTGACATGAATCAGCCATGGATGTGCATGTGTACCCCATTCTGAACCCCCCTCCCACCTCCCTCCCCATCGCATCCTTCAGGCTCACCCCAGTGCACTGGCCCTGAGCACCCTGTCTCATGCATTGAACCTGGACTGGCGATCTATTTCATATACGATAATATACATGTTTCAATGCTATTCCTTCAAATCATCTCACTCTCGCCTTCTCCTACAGGGTCCAAAACTCTGTTCTTTACATCTGTGTCTCTTTTGCTATCTTGCATATAGGGTCATTGTTACCATCTTTCTAAATTCCATATATGCGTTAATACATGTTTGTGCTTTTCTTTCTTTTTTTTTTTAAATTAATTAATTAATTTATTTTTTATTTTACTTTACAATTCTGTATTGGTTTTGCCATACATTGACATGAATCCACCACGGGTGTACATGCGTTCCCAAACATGAACCCCCCTCCCACCCCCCTCCCACAACATCTCTCTGGGTCATCCCCGTGTACCAGCCCCAAGCGTGCCGTATCCTGCATCGGACTTCACTCTGTATAGTAGGCTTCAGTTTCATCCACCTCATTAGAACTGATTTAAATGTGTTCTTTTTATTAGCTGAGTGATATTCCATTATGTATGTGTACCACTGCTTTCTCACCCATTCTTCTGCTGATGGACATCTAGGCTGTTTCCATGTCCTGGCTATTGTAAACAGTTTTGCAGTGAACATTGGGGTACATGTTTCTCTTTAAATTCTGGCTTCCTCAGTGTATATGCCCAGCAGTAGGATTGCTGGGTCGTATGACAGTTCTATTTCCAGTTTTTTAAGGAATCTCCATACTGTTCTCCATAGTGGCTGTACTAGTTTGCATTCCCACCAACAGTGGAAGAGGGTTCCCTTTTCTCTGTGCCCTCTCCAGCATTTATTATTTGTAGACTTTTTGATAGCAGTCATTCTGATGGTTTTGATTTGCATTTCTCTGATAATGAGTGATGTAGAGCATCTTTTCTTGTGTTTGTTAGCCACCTGTGTCTTCTTTGGAGAAATGTCTGTTTAGTTCTTCAGCCCATTTTTTGATTGGGTCATTTATTTTTCTGATATTGAGCTGCATGAGCTGCTTGTATATTTTTGAGATTAATTCTTTGTCAGTTGCTTCATTTGCTATTATTTTCTGCCATTCTGAAGGCTATCTAAAAGACACTGACAAGAGAATGAAAAGGTAAGTCCCATTTGGAAGAAAATATTTGCAAAAGGCATATCTGATAAAGAACTAATAATATCTAAATATACAAAAAATTCTTAAAGCTTAACAATAATACAACAAACAATTCAATCAAAAAACGGACCAAAGACCTCAACAGACACATTACCAAGGAAGACATACAAATAGTGTATAAGCATACAAAAAGATATTCCACATCATAGTTTTCAGGGCAATGAAAATTAAAACAACAATGTGATATCACTACCTACTCGTTAGAATGGCCCAAACGTGTTTGCAACAGGAACTCTCATTCATTGCTAATGGGAATGAAAAATGGTATAACTACTTTGGAAGAGAGTTGGCAGTTTTTCACAAAATCAAGCGAACCCTTATATATGATGCATCAATCAAACTCCTTAGTGTTAACATTAACCCAAAGGAAGTAAAAAGTTATGTTCCTACAAAAACCTGCACACAGAAGTTTACAGCAGCTTTATTCACAATTACTTAACTTTGAAAATAACCAATATGCCTTTCAGTGTGTGCTGTGTGCCTAGTCGCTCAGTTGAGTCTGACTCTTTGCGAGTCCATGGACTTGGGCCTGCCAGGTATCAAAGCCAGGTGTCCCACATTGCAGGTGGATTCTTTACTGTTTGAGCCACCAGGAAAGTCCAGCCTTTCAGTTGGTAAATTAATTAATAAACTGTGGTACAACCCACCTATGGGCTTCCCAGGTGGTAAAGAATGCCTGCCAATGCAGGAGACACATTCAATGCACATGTTCAATCCCTGGGTTGGGAAAAATTCCCTGGAGAAGGAAATGGCAATGCAATCCAGTATTCTTGCTTGGAAAATCCCACGATCAGAGGAGCCTGGCGGGCTACAGTCCATGGGGTTACAAAGAGTGAAGAGTGAGACATGACTGAGCATGCGTGTGGTACATCCAGACAATGGAGTTAATGAGCTCTTAAAAGCAATGAACAGTCAAGTCATGAAAGACACGGAGGAAATTTAAATGTATATTACTACCTGAAAGAAGCCAGTCTGAAAAGGCTACATACTATATGACATTTCAGAAAAGACAAAACTGTGGAGACAATCAAAAGATCGGTGGTTGAGGGAAAGGGGTAGGGGGATGAAAAGGTGCAGCCCAGAGAATTTTTAGGGCAGTGGAAATACTCAGTATGATATTATAACAATAGATACATGTCATTATAAATTTTTTGGAACCACAGACTGTGTAACACCAAGAATGAAGCCTAATGTAAACAGGACGCTGGATGATTATGATGTGTCAGGGCAGGCCCTTCACCAGTTATTCCACTTTGGGGGAGGATGCTGATAATGGAGGCTATGCCAGTGTGGAGTCAGAGGGTATATGGGAAATCACAGTACCTTCCTCTCAGTTCTTCTGTGAACCTAAAACTCCCAGTGCTCTGTGATAATCTATAAGGGTAGGATAGGGAGTGGGTGGGAGAGAGGTTCAGGAGTGAGGGGATATATGTATACTTATTGGAGAAGGAAATGGCAACCCACTTCAGGATTCTTGCCCGGAGAATCCCCATGGACAGAGGAGCCTGGCGGGTTACAGTACATGGGATCACAGAGAGTCAGACGCAACTGAATAACTTTCACTCACTCACTAACTCATGGTTGATTCACATTGTATGACAGAAACCAACACAACATTGTAAAGCAATTATCCTCCAATTAAAAAGTTAAAAAAACTTAAAAATGAAGTCTTTTAAAACATTTATATTTTCATATTTTTTTTCTTGGTTTGAGGAGAACAAAATCGCCCTTAAGAAGTCAGGAATTGAGGAAACTAGGCTTAATCATCTTAGCTATGCATTACTTTCACCTGAATGACTTTAAAACTTGCAAGTTTTAATAAGGACTTATTCACATTAATATTACTAAATAAAATGTTGGCATTGAAAAGCAACTGTTGATTTGTTTTAAAGTTTTCCTTGGTTTTCAGATCAATTGTCTCCTAAACTTGAATCTTCTCCTGACTAAAACATTGTATATTTCTTCTTAAAAGCTTTATTTACTGAAAAATTAACTACAGGCTTACCTTGGAGACATTGTGGGTTGGGTTCCACACCACCACAATGAAATGAATATCACAAAAAAGTGAGTCACACAAAATTTTTGGTTTCCAAATGCATACAAAAGTTATGTTTAAACTATATTGTAGTCTACTAAAGATGTGAGAGTTGGACTGTCAAGAAAGCTGAGCGCTGAAGAATTGATGCTTTTGAACTGTGGTGTTGGAGAAGACTCTTGAGAGTCCCTTGGACTGCAAGGAGATTCAACCAGTCCATTCTAGAGATCAGCCCTAGGTGTTCACTGGAACGACTGATGCTAAAGCTGAAACTCCAGTACTTTGGCCACCTCGTGTGAAGAATTGACTCATTGGAAAAGATTCTGATGCTGGGAGGGATTGGGGGCAGGAGCAGAAGGGGACAACAGAGGATGAGATGGTTGGATGGCATCACCGACTCAGTGGACGTAAGTTTGAGTGAACTCCGGAGATGGTGATGGACAGGGAGGCCTGGCGTGCTGCGATTCATGGGGTCACAGAGTCCGACATGACTGAGCGACTGAACTGAACTGAACTGAACTGAAAGGTGAAAGAGCATTATGTCTAAAAAAATACAACATATATACCTTAATTTAAAAATATTTTATTGCTAAAAAATGCCAAAACAATGACAATAGTAACATCAAAGATTAGTAATCACAGATTACATCACAAATAAAATAATAATAAAAAGGTCTGAAATACTGCAAGAACTATCTTGGGTGTGACACAGAGACATGAAGGGAGCAAATGCTGTTGGAAAAAATGGTATCAAAAGGCTTACTTAATGCAGGGTTGCCACAAACCTTCAATTTGTAGGGAAAAAAAAATAAAGTAAAGCACAATAAAATTAGGTAAGGCTTTATTCATAAAATTAGCAATGAAAGCACTCAGGATAAAATCATTACACCTTTGAAAATCAATTCTAAGCAGGATTTTCACCTTGGTAATGTGTGCAGATGAGCCTCTGTATTTAAGTGAACATTACATTAAATCTCATACACTATGAAGCCATGAAAGTCTAGTAAAATGCTTTAAGTGTGCTATTTACAAAATTATGTAAATAACACTGCAATACAATTACTGTGTTATGGAAATGCATTCAATATATTTGCTTTTTGAACAAATGTTACATTTTAATATATTGAGAATATGGTTGCCTTTTGGGAAAAATACACCACATGTACTATTTTTCATAACTTTTAATTTGTTTTTCCTTTTTTTTTTCATACAGACATATAAAAATTCATCTGGTAAATGTATACATTTGTTTTGTCTCTGCCTACAAAATCTAAAAATATAATATTTTTTTCATTTCATCAAGGCCATATTAAATTATAAGATTGCTTTTATTTCACTGCTTAGGAAGAGCTACATTGAAAAGAAAGTCTCTTTTTCTAAAATATATATTCAGAATTTTTACAAAATTATGTAAATGATATGCATATAGTGAAAGTAAAGTGTGAAAGGGTTAGTTGCTCAGCTGTGTCAGACTCTTTTCGACCCCATGGACTATCGCCCACCAGGCTCCTCTGTCTATGGGATTCTCTAGGCAGGAACAGTGGAGTGGGTTGCCATTTCCTTTTCCAGGGGATCGTCCCAATCCAGGGATCCAAACCTGGGTCTCCTGCATTGCAGGCAGATTCTTTACCATCTGAGCCACAAGGGAAATGGGTATGCATATAAAAGCAATACAATACATAGGCAGATTTTTTGTCAGCAAATATCTCTTGTTAGAGCTACACATGACCTTTCACTGATTTTTTCTTAATACTTTAATGAAGTTCAACAATGTGAGCATACGCTTATGCATTATTACTTGGGTTCTTTTCCATGTTATTTATAAAACTTGGGCTATGCTTTTCATATTATTATGAAGCCCAGCACTTAATTATATATGTAATATTGGTTGAAAGATTTTCTATATAAATATGAGTAAATATATGGATATTTATAATAAGATACTTAATGATTATTCAGCTCTAAGTGCTTAGTCTATGTAGGACTAATATTTAATAACAACTATTACTTTGAAAATTAACAATGACATAATTTACAATAAATAGCAGAAGGCAACAATACATTTACTAGCATCAGAATGGGAAAAGATTTATGCTTTAAAGAAAAATATAAAAGAAAGTATAAATTCATAAGGAATTAAAATGTTTTAGATGCTTTTTAGAATTTATAAACATTAACTTATTTTATAAGAATGATTTATATTTTTTAATATAACATTAACAAATAACAGTGATGGGAAGATTCAGATGTATTTCCTTAAGTAACCACCAGATGGCTATATGGGCTCTTTCTTGATCTTAAAGTTCAGTTTTCGTTTTTTACTTGCCAATCTAAAGATTTAAGCAATTCTTTACATAATTTTTATGGAGTTTTGAAATAACTGAAGTGTGATGATATGAATGTAATACAAGATAAATAAAAGATTCATAAAAGATATGAATGTAATGACATGAGTGTAAGAGTAATTGTTTTTTCTGATTTTATTTAAATATTGAAGACAAATATGGTGAATTTTAAAGAATCCTTTGATCATGGAACTTTAAATATTTAGCTCTCTTTTAGTCCAAACTTTTAATTTTACAGATTAAGATTCTGATATATAAAAGATCTGCATCTCTTTATCTTTCAGGCTTTATTTTCACTGGCAAAGTAAAATCGACATGTATTAACCAGATAATTCAAATGCAGGATTGGGGAAAGGACATCAGAACTACCTGGAGGGCTTCCCTGGTGGCTCAGTGGTATAGAATCCTCCTGCCAATGCAGAAGACAAGGGTTTGATCCCTGGTCCAGGAAGATCCCACATGCCACGGAGCAACTAAGCCCGTGCATCACAACAAGTGAGCCCACGTGGGCAGCTCCTAAAGCTCTCACGCCCTAGAGCCCGTGCACTGCAGCTAGAGAGCAGCCCCTGCTCTTCTCAACTACAGAAAAGTCCGTGCAGCAATGAAAATCCAGCATAGCCAAAAATACGTAAGTAAATAAACAAAATTATATTTTAAAAAAAGCTACCTGAAAAACTACAAATAAAAAATAGATTTCTTTAATTATTTAAGAAATAATATTTATCCAATGCTGAAATTTTTACTTTGCCTTCATTCTGTCAGTGTATTTATAGGGAAAAATAGGGAAAATAGACTCATGTGAGTTGACTCATTGAAAAAGACTCTGATGCTGGGAGGGATTGGGGGCAGGAGGAAAAAGGGACGACAGAGGATGAGATGGCTGGATGGCATCACCGACTCAATGGACGTGAGTCTGATTGAACTCCGGGCATTGGTGATGGACAGGGAGGCCTGGCGTGCTGTGATTCATGGGGTCGCACAGAGTTGGCTGAGCGACTGAAATAACTAACTAACTAACTAGGTATAATAGAAGGAAGTCTAAAACATTTTTTGTGATTACATCTTACCTGTATATATGTTCTGGATATATCTGTCTTAAAAATAATTAGCTTTAGGTAGCATTAGTGGTAAAGAACCTGACTGCCAATGCAAGATGTAAGAGACATAGGTTCGATCCCTGGGTCAGGAAGACCCCCTAGAGGAGGGCCTGGCAATCCACTCCAGTATTCTTGCCTGGAGAGTCCCAGGGAGAGAAGAGCCTGGCGGGCTACAGTCCATAGAGTCACAAAGAGTCAGACATGACTGAAGTGACTTACCATGCATGCATCAGGAAAATAACTAAATAAGAGGACTGCAACTCTCTCAAGTATTAGTGTGTAATGTAATCAATTTTAGAAAGCTTTGCACAATGCACTTTAATTTTTCACATTTTTATTTTCTAAAAATAAAATTCACTTTGATATCATTTTTCTGAACTACTTCAAACCATTTTTATTAGTTTTGTTTATGGTTTTGAATATATCTTTGCAGGTTTATAAAGCAGGAGGAGAATTGGGCAACAGACGATTAGATGATTGCATGACATCACTGACTCAATGGACGTGAGCTTGAGCAAGCTCCAGGAAATAGTGAAGGACAGGGAAGCCTGGCGCACTGCAGTCCATGGGGTTGCAAAGTCAGACACGACTTAGCAACCGAACAACAACAAAGTTGCAACCAATGATACACAACTGATTTAGCAAAATTGGCCTTTATTCTCCTTTTTCGAGGGAGAGAAATGTTGTGCTTGTTCGTTACCAGATTTTACTCAGAATGAAGTATCTTGCTCCTCCACAAATGTGACTATTAGCCTGGAATTTTAGTACTACCTTGCTACAGTCCCACAGTAAATGAAAGCAGAGCTTGGGGAGTACTGAGGAATGTCTGGGTGATGTCACTTTAGTGGGGTCAGGATTTACATATTACATCTTAGACATGTTAAAATGTGGCGTGATGTATTTTGTATATTGGATTTCATCTTGCTTTTAAGTTTCCTTTCTCACTGATTAAGGAGAGGAAAACAGAAGAAAAAAAAAAAGTCAAACCTTAAATCTTGATATGCCAGTATTTATTCCTGGTATTAGTGTCTTTCAGATGGTCATTTCCAATCTTTTTCCCATCTGGCAGGGCTTTCTCCTCCCCTTTTCCTTACCTAGATGATGTGATATGATGAGGATAAGGAATACCTATCCTTGTGGCTGGGGAGGAGATTATCTGGCTGGCTATTGTTTTTTCAGTCCATGCTGTCTCCATGGCAATGTCTTAGCAGCCTTCATGTCACTGTATGTCCTGCAATGGTGTCATTCTAAAAATCTCATAATCTTGGCATCCCCTCTCAAGGTCCTCAAGAACTGCCACTGGGCGTCACTTAGACAATGGGAAACCGGTTACACAATGGTTTGGCTGAACCATGATGTTATAATGTGCCCTAAGTATACATAATCTCCTCTTATCTTTCAAACAGGAAGCCAGACAGACACAAAAAGAATCTTTGTTTTCAGTTTCCCCATCGCCTTCCTTGTGTTTTATCTCATCAGTGCATCCTATCTCCTCTTTCAGGGTTGATTTGAGGGGTTGAGTTAAGGAAAAGTTGCTTCTGCTTCATGATGTCATCTTCAGATCTTTCCAAACTTGATCCAACTTTGAAGGATCATCCTTTCCATCTGAATTGCAGAGACTTTTCCTATATCCTTCCATCTTCTCTTCTGTGGCTTTTATAGGAAAACCCTAAGCTCAGACTCTCAAGCTTTGCTCTGCCTTTATACTGGGAAAGTTTGGGAACTGACAAAGTATTTATTTTAAAAAACTTTCTTTCAATAAAACCTAGTATTCAAAACCCTCATTTCTCTATGAAAGTATATTAGAAAAGTTTAAGACTCAAAATTGAGGAATAACTACCTTGTTTTAGGCTCTGTTTACCTTCCCTCTGTGAAACAAGGAATTAAAGAATGAAGTAGCTAGAAAAACATGGAAAATCAGAATCTTAAAGGAAAAAAACCCACAGATTTAATATCTCAAATAAACTTCCACTGTTTCATCATTAGGACTAGTAAAAATTCTCATACTTAGTCACTGTGTTCCTGATGTTGGTCCATAATTCTCAGCAGAAAGCACAGTTGTGGCACAAACTTTGTATTTGACTGCCACTGTTTTTTTGTTGCCCACACATTGGCAGGCCAGGAGAAAATAAAAGCCTGTCTCACTTAAAAGCTCATTCATTTATTCATTCATATGCTCATTCATTCATTCATTGAGTGCCAGATGAATATGAAAAAGAACTACAACAGAAATAACAATAACAGCACAATCCCACTTTTAGCCCAAAGATAGTCTGTCTGTACCACTGTAGTGTTTAAAGAAGTCTTCAAGACTTCTCTCAGGGCCAAAGCAGGGCATTAATTTATGTTTTGTTTTGTTTTTTTTTTTTTCATGGTGCAGTTAACTTGAGAGAATGCTCTGGGGGAGCACTGGTTCTGTCGCATTTGCTATTACTTTTATAATCAGGAAAAAGAGCATCATAAAAAGACATGATTTTGACCTCACCCTGGCCTTGAGTTTGGCAGCTCTAATTAAAAAGTGAATGTACCCAATGTTTTACAGAATAAAGCCCTTTTATAACAAATAACCTTTTGATGGAGAAACCACACTGTTTGTACACCAAAAAGTAATTTTAAGGCTTATCTTGAGCTAATGCCAGGGTAAATAGAAGCTGAAGCTTCTTGCCCTTCTTCTCTCTTTACCAAGGAATCAAAGCAGATCTATTTCAGCTTTCTGCTTTTACAAATATTCTACTGTAAATTTTATGCAGTTTGCAAGGACAAAATCCTTTCCAGTGACATTTTGGAACAAAAATGAAAATTCTGGATCTATGGATGTGTGGTGACTAGATTTTAACAATCTGTACAGAAGAAGCCTTATTGTGAGGGAAGCCAAATTTAATACTGAAATGTTCCAAAGAGTTGTCAACAGTTCATTTAAGGAAACATTAAGGAAAGATCTCACTCTTGAAATTTAATTTTGACCCAGTTTATAAAAGTTGGAAAGCCAGAGTATTTATGCTTTCATTAAGGAAGTTTTTTGGGAAACCTGAGTTCATCTCCATAACTTAATGTATGGAACTGAAACTATATTAAAGGTACATTTGTTTGGGGAGGAATTTCAAACTAGGCAGTTTTAAAAAAACCCTTGGTAACAAGTTAACAGATAAAAGAATTTCAGCAATTACCAAAAAGAAAAAATCAGATAGAAAAGTGTAAGCTCTAATCTTTCAACCTCTTTTAAACACTATATCACTTTATTGTGATAATTAAATGCCAAAAAGACGGGTGATTTATAGCTGTACTTCTTGTCACAATAAACACTTCAAATAAACCATCACCGGTTAGTGTTTACAGATTAAGTTAAAGAGCTTAAGCAGTTTTTCATAAAGTAGTTTGTTTAATAATGTCATATAATAACCCCATGCCCTATATAGTTTGCAAAATCCTTTCAGCATTTTTTTAATTGAAGTATAGTTGTTTTAAATGTTGTGTTAGTTTCTGGTGTACAGCAAAATGGTGCAGATACTTATTTGTTTTCTCAGGTTCTTTATTCATTTTGATTATTTGGCCTTCTTATAATTGTTGCAGTCTGGGTGGCCTTTTAAATTTTTATATTTAGTCTTATGTACAGAAGTAAATTCTAAGAATTAAGTATTGAAAAAATTTATGTAACTAAACAGTGAAAGAACCAGAATACACTGAAACGTGGGATTTCTGATTTAAATTCTTTGCAAATACTTAATTTTCTCTTTGGTGTAACATTTACTTATAAACGTGTGTTATTTCTTCTTCCACAATATTTACAACACCATGACATCACATCAGTTTGATGGATTAGTTGTTTTAATGTACTTCTTCTTGGCTCTTAACCATTCTCACTAATCTCCTATTAGTTGTCTCATAAAAGATGTCTCCAGCTATAGAGAGCAAACTGTAGAAGATAGGAAATGTATCTGGAAGATTTCTGGGTTTTGTTTCAGATGTAAGGAACTTGGAAGTCACCACTTCATCCTAACAATAAATCAAAACTCATCAAACTGAAAAAAAAATCTGTAATTCTTCTTGATATATAAGATACCAGAGGACATAGGACAAATCACTGCTCCTGATATTGGAGACAAGTGAATAGAGGGAATCACAGCTTACCAGAGTAGAGATGGACAGAAATTGCTGATTTTACCAGTACAAAGGTATGAAAATCCAAACTATAATTGATAAATTGCTAGAGGCTCAATGCAGACAACATTGACAGGTAAAAACTCCAGAGGACTCAGTCATTTGTTGAGTTTTAGTTCCAGGAGCCTGATGAGGTTCTCACAGTAATTATCAGAGAAAAATTCCCTCATGCTGCAAGTAAGAGGAAGGGAAAAGGAATCATTTTGATATCTGCCAAAGCATTTTGATTTCATCAAGGCCTTTCTTCAGCAGAAACAGAGTCTAAACTGTCCAGGTATTATCAGAGCCTAACTGACCTGGGTGAAGGGAAATATCCAGCTCCAGCCTTCTCTGTCCATCCTACTCTATCTAAGTGGAGAAAAAACCTGAGAAGCACTTGTGAAGTTCACAGTCCCTCTGGACTTAAACCTGTAGAACACTTTCCTCCCCTGACACCTTACCATCACATTACTAGAGATTACTTACAAGAGTTCCTTATGTGTGTCAGTCAAGAAGAAAATTGCAAGGCATATTAAAGAGAAAAAAAACACACTTGAAAAGACAGATCAAGCAACAGAACCAGACATAAGATGAATGTTGGGATTTATCATAACAGGGATATAAAACAATTATGATTTATATGTTAAGGGCCCGAACTGGTAAAATAGACAGCATTCAAGAATAGATGGGGATTGTAAGCAGATGGAAATTTTAAAGAAGTATCAAAAATAAATGTTAGAAATCAAAAACATTGTAACAGAAATGAAGAATGTCTTTGATAGGCTTACTAGTAGGCTGGACATGTCTGAGGAAAAAAATCTCTGAGATTGAGGCTATCTCAACAGAAACCCCAAAGCTGAAATTCAAAGAGAAGAAAGACTGGGAAAAAAAAATAGAATATTCAAGAACTGTGGGAAAACCATAAAAGATGTAACACACACTTAATGGGAATACCAGAAGGAGGAGAAAAAGAAAGAGATAGACAAGATATTTGAAACAATAATTGAGAATTTCTCCAAATTAATCTCAGACACCAAACCACAGATACAGGAAGCTCAAAGAAAACCAAGCAGGATTAATGCCAAGAAAATACACCCAGGCAGATCATTTTCAAGCTACAGAAGATCAAAGATAAGGGAAAAAATCCTGAAAAGAGTCAGATGAAAAAATTTTCTTACCTATTGAGGAATGTAGATAAGAATGACATCCAGCTTCTCAGAAATCATTCAAGCAAGAAGACAATAGAGTGAAATATTTAAAGTGTTGAGAGAGAAACCCCACCAACCAAGCCTTGTAACTCTGAAATTATCCTTCAAAACTGAAGGAGATTAAAAACTTTTTCAGGCAAACAAAAATTGAAAAAATTTGTTGCAAGTAACTTATCTTGCAAGAAATGTTAAAAGTTCTTTAAAGAGAAAATCAATAGTAAAGATCAGAAACTCCAATCTATGTTAAGAAAGGAAGAGCATCAGAGAGGGAATAACTGAAGATAAAACAAAAACTTTAATTTTTCTTATTCTTATTTGACCTAGCTAAGAGTTTATTCAAAATAATAATGGCAACAATTGTTTTGATTATTTATGCTTATGTGTATATCTTCTGCATAAATCTAGAAAGCATATTAAAAAAAAAAAAAAGACAGCACTTTGCCAACAAAGTTCCATATAGTCAAAGCTACAGTTTTTCTAGTAGTCACGTATGGAAGTGAGAGTTGGATCATAAAGAAGACTGAATTCTGAAGAATTTATGCTTTGGAATTGCAACAGTATGTGAACTGAGAAATTCCAGATGTATAAGTTGGATTTAGAAAAGGCAGAGGAACCAGAGATCAAATTGCCAACATCTGTTGGATCATAGAAAAAGCTAGAGAATTCCAGAAAAACATCTACTTCCGCGTCATTGACTATGCTAAAGCCTTTGACTGTGTGGATCACAATAAACTGTGGAAAATTTTTCAAAAGCTGGGAATACCAGACCACCTGCCTCCTGAAAGTTGTACGCAGGTCAAGAAGCAACAGTTAGAACTGGACATGGAACAACAGACTGGTTCAAAATCGGGAAAAGAGTATGGCAAGGCTGTATATTGTCACCCTGCTTATTTAACTTGTATGCAGAGTACATCATATGAAATCTGAGCTGGATGAAGCTCAAGCTGGAATAAGGATTGCTGGGAGAAATATCAATAACCTCAAACATGCAGATGATACCACCCTCATGGCAGAAGGCAAAGTGGAACTAAAGTATCTCTTGATGAAGGTGAAAGAAGAGAGTGAAAAGGCTGGCTTAAAACTCAACATTCAGAAAACAAAGATCATGGCATCTGGTCCCACCACTTCCAGAAAATAGACGGAGAAAACAATGGAAACAGTGAGAGACTTTATTTCCTTGGGCTCCAAAATCATTCAGATGGTGACTGCAGCCATGAAATTAAAAGACGCTTCCTCCTTGAAAGGAAAGCTATGACAAACCTAGACAGCGTATCAAAAAGCAGAGACATCACTTTGCTGACAAAGATCTGTCTAGGCAAAGCTATGGTTTTTTCCAGTAGTCATGTATGGATGTGAAAGTTGGACCATAAAGAAGACTGAGCACCAAAGAATTGATGTCTTAGAATTCTGGTGCTGGAGAAGACTTGAAAGTCCCTTGGGCAGCAAGGAGATGAAAGCAGTTAATCCTAAAGGAAATCAGTCTTGAATATTCATTAGAAGGGCTGATGCTGAAGCTTCAATACTTTGGCTATCTGATGGGAAGAGCCAACTCATGGAAAAGATTCTGATGCTGAGAAAGATTGAGGGCAGATGGAGAAGGTGGGGTGGGGGCGGCGGTTACAGAGGATGAGATATTTGGGTGGCAGCATCAACTCAACGGACATGAATTTGAGCAAACTCTGGAAGATAGCAGAAGACATAATAGCCTGGCATGCTGCACTCCATAGGACTGCAAACAGTTGGACACGCCTTAGTGACCGAACAAAAATAACAACAAAGTATGTAGGGATCCAAAATATCACATTAAGATTTTTTATTTTTTATATTTATTTTTTATACTGTCAATACACCCATTTTTTTTTCTTTCATTGCCTTAATATTTGTTACAACAATGTTGGTATTATTTCTTTTAGAACCTGTCAATATTGCTGGAGTCTCCACTCAGTCTTCTTTATTAAAGACAAATATTCATTAATTTAGTAAGGGTACATTGAGCATCCACCATGTGCTGATTCCCATGGAGTATCCAAAGACTTCGTATGTAGCCATGAGCTTTCTGTTCTCATGAAGCTAATGACATAGTATAGACGATGATTAACTCAATGATTAGATTCTGAGAAGGATTATAATGGAGAAATTACACAGCATTTTGTCCTTATTCAAACTTCATAAGATTATTTGTCCTAACATTTATCACCTATCTATTACTCCTCAAATCTTTTAAAATCTTCATGATTTTCCAATTTTAAACTCATTTTGACACTTTTTTAGTTCCAAAATACATAATCATATCTTATATTGAAAGGTAAATCTCTTATATTTTTACAATGTTTCCTAAAATTTTGAATATAATAACTCCTTTTTGTTGTTTAAGAAATAGCAGTATGCTGTATTTCAACTGGGTGCTCTTAACAGGGTAATAATTTCAGTACATATGAGATATAGTCTGGCTCAGGCTAACTGGAAAATCATCTTATATATCAGGTACTGGGCCTGGTAATCATGGGCAGAAACCAACACAACATTGTAAAGCAATTATCCTCCAATTAAACATAAATTTCAAAAAAACCCTAAAAGTTTATGTCCTTTGAATAAATAGTATGACAACATAATGTCTTTCCTCATTCTACTGCTTGAATTGCCTGTGGTTACAGTATACACTTTGGGGCATTTCAAATTTAGAAAAAAATTTTCACCTCTAAGGGATTAAAATGAGATTAGGGGTTACTATCTTATTTCAAAGGAGTCATCCATGTTTCAGAACCATAGTTTAATTTTCATATATTACTAGACAGAGCAGGCAGTATCTTCAGAAATATGCATGTAAGTGAAATCTACAAGTAAACACAGGTAGCAAGTGTTTTAGTATCCTCCACATCTTTATATGAAATTGCTTTTCAGAATATATTGAATGTTAAAAACCTGATGCCTTATTATCATGATGAGACAAGAATAGAAAATGGCAAAGGACTATAGGCAATTTATTTTCATGACAAGCCTGCAATATCATGAAGAATTGTGAACATAAACCATCCTCACTGCCATTTCAAGACTATAATCTTGTCCTCCAAAGATGTCACACCTGGGCCCCAGTTGTTTTAAATGACTCACTTCATATTTCTAGATCTTCTTGACCAGACTAGTTATCAGATCCAACCATTTCTAAAATAAATGAATATTATTCTTGCCTAGTCTATTGAAGCAAATTATATCAACATATAATGCTAGATTTGAATATTTATGAAACATTCAGGCAACTTGAAAAGAATTTAAGTGATCTTGTTAACAGCATCGCTTTTGAGTTCCCTTTTTGATGCATATATAGATAAACACATTCTAAAGAAGACATTATTAAACCTACTTTTTAAAAAATAAGAAATGTGTGTGTGTATGTGTGTGTGTGCACGCTTCTGTCTGTGGCATAATTAGAGCTTTTAAGACCTCAAGTGCCTAAATTATATTTGCTGACATGCCAACATAAGGCCAAATTAAAAGGAGCTAAAATAACCCCACATGAGAGACCCAAATATATTTTTAATTCAAAACACATATATATGTACAATTACCATGTGTATTTGATAGGAATTGTAGAAAAATCTTCAATTTTAACAAGGTAAAGAGTGATCTTAGTAAACCTATTGTTATGATGTTTGGCTAAAAAGATTCACCTTGATCTAATAATACATATTTTGTTTTGGTAAGTCCTTTGAGAAGTATAATTTTAATATCATACTGAGATAACTCCTTTACACCTATACATTTCAATATTCTATTTATTATTACAAGTTAGTGGGGACAATTAATAAATGAATGATGATTTCATTTATTTCCACTTGGTTAATTTACTCTCTCTCTTATCACTGACTCAAATGCTTCTCCTCACTTAAGACAAATGTTTTGTCAAATCAAAAATATTTCTTGGACTTCTAATAAACACCATAAAGAAATCTGAAAAAGTAAACTTTTAGATTAAGTAGAGAACAACATCAGGCTTCCCTGGTGGCTCAATGGTAAAGAATCCACCTGCAACGCAGGAGACATGGGTTCAATCCCTGGGTCAGGAAGATCCCGTGGAGGAGGGCATGGCAACCCACTCCAGTATTCTTCCCAGCAGAATCTCATGGACAGAGGACCTGGCAGGCTACAGTCCATGAGGTTGCAAAGAGTCGGACACGACTGAAGTGACTGAGCACGCACACAGAGAAGATCGCATTCTCCTTAGCACAGCTTGTAACTTTTTTTTGGAACACAGACTACTTTTAAAATCTGGTATAAAAATAGAGATTAACTCTCTAGACAAATATTTGAATATTTAACCAATGTTTTTTCATGGAATTTTATGGGGGTCATCAACTCAGTTCAGTTCAGTCACTCAGTCGTGTCCAACTCTTTGCAACCCCATCAACAGCAGCATGCCAGGCCTCCCTGTCCATCACCAACTCCCAGAGTTTACTCAAACTCATGTCCATTGAGTTGGTGATGCCATCCAACCATCTCATCCTCTGTCGTCCCCTTCTCCTCTTTCCCCAAATCAGGGTCTTTCAAATGAGTCAGCTCTTTACATCAGGTGGCCAAAGTACTGGAGTTTCAGCTCCAACATCAGTCTTTCCAATGAACACCCAGGACTGATCTCCTTTGGGATGGACTGGTTGGATATCCTTGCAGTTCAAGGGACTCTCAAGAATCTTCTCCAATACCGCAGTTCAAAAGCATCAATTCTTCAGTACTCAGCTTTCTTTATAGTCCAACTCTCACATCCATACATGACTACTGGAAAAACCATAGCCTTGACTAGACAGACTTTTGGTGACAAAGTAATGTCTCTGCCTTTTAATATGCTGTCTAGATTGGTCATAACTCTCCTTCCAAGGAGTAAGTGTCTTTTAATTTCATGGCTGCAATCACCATCTACAGTGATTTTAGAGCCTCAAAAAATAAAGTCAGCCACTGTTTCCACTGTTTCCCCATCTATTTGCCATGAAGTGATGTGACTGGATGCCATGGTCTTAGTTTTCTGAATGTTGAGCTTTAAGCCAACTTTTTCACTCTCCTCTTTCACTTTCATCAAGAGGCTCTTTATTTCTTCTTTGATTTCTGCCATGGGGGTCATAGAAAATTTGAGGCATGTTCTGATTATAAAATCCTACAAAAGTCATCTTGGGCTAGCTGTATGACTTTTGATGAATTAAATTTACCATCTATATGTTTTGGGATTGTTACAAAGATTAAATGAATTAGTATATGTTAAGAATTAGTTTTAATGTCTGACTCAAAGTAACACTATATACAGGTTCATTCTTGTTATATTGTGATTTTATAAGATTCTTTGTGTGTGCATGCTAAGGCACTTCAGTCGTGTCAGACTCTTTGAGACCTTATAGACTGTAGCCCTCCAGGCTCCTCTGTCCAAGGGATTCTCCAGACAAGAACACTGGAATGGGTTGTCATTCTCTTCTCCAGGGGATCTTCCCAACACAGGGATCGAACCCACATTTCCTGTGCCTCCTGCATTGGCAGGTGGTTTCTTTACCACTAGCACCACCTGGGAAGCCCATGTATAAAGCACTTCAGGTAAGTCAAAGAGAAGGGCAAGACCAGATTTCATAAACCCTACTTTATGAAGATTTGAATTTAGGCTTGGTCTTAAGACTTGGTTTCAGAATGGCAGAGAGGGCAACCAAGTGTTTTCAAAAACTGTGAATAGTAAATATACTTTTAGAAGTACAAAACCAGTGGCATGAGTCAGTGAAGTACAGCGAAAAGCAGAAGGCTTTGTTATTGCAAGTGGAGCAGCCAGCAGAATGGGTGAGGTGCCCCCAGAGAGTTAAGGGCTTTTGATAACATGTTAAGAAAGTCCAAATGGATGAGTCAAAGAGGATCTAGTTTTCCATCGTACACCCTCCTATCTTCAGCCCTTTTTAGTTTTTACTTTGCACAAGTCAAACAGACTGTAACAATGAGAAACAAAATACTTAAGCTCCAAGTGGTTAAACACGGCTAAAACTAAATGGTAAAGCGAAATTAATACTTTCAAAGCAGCATTCAGTGAACCCATGGGAAATTTTTGCTTAAAATGGTGACATTACACAAAAGAAGGCATGGACAATGAAAGAAGGAAAAAGTAGAAGTTAAACATTTTAAAAATGATTTGGTACTATAAATGATGTGTTGTTAAAGGTAGAAATATGTGAAAAGTAAAATAGTCTGAAGATACCATGTGCAGACTTTCGAACACTAATAGAATGTGTTGCATTTCCATGCATTCCATTGTAATAATGTAATATTTTGAAAAAACATTACTGCCTATTTCTCTTTTTCCCTTGAGATCACTTTCATCCTGGCAAGTAGAGACGTTTGTGAAACTACCCAGTAGAGGTGAGTTGGAGGTGAGAGATGGAGGAGAGCTATAGTCTGCACCAGAAGGAATGAAGTTATATTCAGCTTTTAATATGCAAAATAGAAATATCTAGTCACAATACAGCCTAGAAAGAAAATTTCTCATGGCTTCTTTTTTTTCTCTCCTCCCTCATTTAGCTTATTGGTAAGGAACCGGAGAAAGCACCTCTTAGAGCTGCCCCACAGGGTGGAGAAGATGGATCTTCTGTCCATGGTAGCTGGGTTTGTTCCAAAAGACTCAAGAGTGCTTGACAGAAAGGAAGAGAAAGAAAATCTCACCTGCATTTTTGGTCTTAAGAATGGCAAGAGTTTTACTTCTTCTTTTCCAATTTGGATTCCTTTTATTTCTTTTTCTGCTCTAATTGCTGTGGCCAAAACTTCCAAAACTATGTCAAATAGTAGTGGTGAAAGTGGGCACCCTTGTCTTGTTCCTGACTTTAGGGGAAATGCTTTCAATTTTTCACCATTGAGGATAATGTTTGCTGTGGGTTTGTCATATATAGCTTTTATTATGTTGAGGTATGTTCCTTCTATTCCTGCTTTCTGGGGAGTTTTTATCATAAATGGATGTTGAATTTTGTCAAAGGCCTTCTCTGCATATAGCTTTTATTTTTCAATTTGTTAATGTGGTGTATGACATTGATTGATTTGTGGATATTGAAGAATCCTTGCATCCCTGAGATAAAGCCCACTTGGTCATGGTGTATGATCTTTTTAATGTGTTGTTGGATTCTGATTGCTAGAATTTTGTTAAGGAGTTTTGCGTCTATGTTCATCAGTGATATTGGCCTGTAGTTTTCATTTTTTTTGTGGCATCTTTGTCAGGTTTTGGTATTAGGGTGATGGTGGCCTCATAGAATGAGTTTGGAAGTTTACCTTCCTCTGCAACTTTCTGGAAAAGTTTGAGTAGGATAGGTGTTAGCTCTTCTCTAAATTTTTGGTAGAATTCAGCTGTGAAGCCATCTGGACCTGGGCTTTTGTTTGCTGGAAGATTTCTGATTACAGTTTCATGAGATGATCCTCTACATAAAAAACCCTGAAGACTCCACCAGAAAATTACTAGAACTAATCAATGAATATAGTAAAGTTGCAGGATATAAAATCAACACACAGAAATCCCTTGCATTCCTAATTCCTCTACCAAGTTACCAACAGTATTTTTCAACAGAGCTAGAACAAATAATTTCACAATTTGTATGGAAATACAAAAAAACCTCGAATAGCCAAAGCAATCTTGAGAAAGAAGAATGGAACTGGAGGAATCAACCTGCCTGACTTCAGGCTCTACTACAAAGCCACAGTCATCAAAACAGTATGGTACTGGCACAAAGACAGAAATATAGATCAATGGAACGACTGGAAAAACTGGTCAACCACTTGTAAAAGAATGAAACTAGAACACTTTCTAACACCATACACAAAAATAAACTTAAAATGGATTAAAGATCTAAACGTAAGACCAGAAACTATAAAACTCCTAGAGGAGAACATAGGCAAAACACTCTCCGACATAAATCACAGCAGGATCCTCTATGACCCACCTCCCAGAATACTGGAAATAAAAGCAAAAATAAACAAATGGGACCTAATTAAACTTAAAAGCTTCTGCACAACAAAGGAAACTATAAGCAAGGTGAAAAGACAGCCTTCTGAATGGGAGAAAATAACAGCAAATGAAGCAACTGAAAAACAACTAATCTCAAAAATATACAAGCAACTCCTGAAGCTCAATTCCAGAAAAATAAACGACCCAATCAAAAAATGGGCTGAAGAACTAAACAGACATTTCTCCAAAGAAGACATATGGATGGCTAACAAACACATGAGAAGATGCTCAATATCACTCATTATCAGAGAAATGCAAATCAAAACCATAATGAGGTACCATTTCATGCCAGTCAGAATGGCTGAGATCCAAAAGTCTATAAGCAATAAATGCTGGAGAGGGTGTGCAGAAAAGGGAACCCTCTTACACTGTTGGTGGGAATGCAAACTAGTACAGCCACTATGGAGAACAGTGTGGAGATTCCTTAAAAAACTGCAAATAGAACTGCCTTATGACCCAGCAATCCCACTGCTGGGCATACATACCGAGGAAACCAGAACTGAAAGAGACACATGTACCCCAATGTTCATCACAACACTGTTTATAATAGCCAGAACATGGAAACAACCTAGATGTCCATCAGCAGATGAATGGATAAGAAAGCTGTGGTACATATACACAATGGAGTTATTACTCAGCCATTAAAAAGAATATATTTGAATCAGTTCTAATGAGGTGGATGAATCTGGAGCCTATTATACAGAGTGAAGTAAGCCAGAAAGAAAAACACCAATACAGTATACTAACACATATATATGGAATTTAGAAAGATGGTAATGATAACCATGTATGCAAGACAGCAAAAGAGACACAGATGTATAGAACAGTCTTTTGGACTCTGAGGGAGAGGGAGGGGGGGGACGATATGGGAGAATGGCATTGAAACATGTATAATATCATATAAGAAATGAATCACCAGTCCAGGTTCAATGCAGGATACAGGATGCTTGGGGCTGGTGCACTGGGATGACCCAGAGGGATGGTACGAGGAGGGAGGTGGGAGCGGGGTTCAGGATGGGGAACACGTGTACACCTATGGTGCATTCATGTTGATGTATGGCAAAACCAATACAATATTGTAAAGTAAAAAAAAAAAAAAAGAAGAAGAAGAATGGCAAGAAAGGAGAATTCACTCTCCTCCATGAGGTGATCAGCTCCTCAGCCCATTGATGTGTACCTGAAGAAGCCTGAAATATGGCCCTTTTGTAGGAATCCCAACAAGAAGCTAGAAATGAGGGACATTGTGAACACTAGAAATCCTGTCTTAGTATGTCAATAGGCTGAGGAGCTGATTTGATCACTTCATGAAGGAGAGTGAATTCTTCCCACGACTATTTTAATGATCAGATCAGAGTAGGATTTGGATTACATTAGCCTTTTTTTCCCCTGCTTGTGTGGGGAAGAAAGCCCTGTGACACTTAGAGACTAAATAAGACTAAGCCCCATTACTTAGAGAATAAATAAAATGTATTTCATTAGCTTCCTGCATATTTCTGTGAGCTAAGTTTTTACCCAATCTACTTTATATGCTTAATTTGAATTATAAAGTTGAGGAGAGTCAAAGAAAATTCAATGATATCTGTAAGGAAGACTTAATTAAAGGGGGTGGGTGTTCCATAAAGGAGGTATATGGACCACTGCAAAATAATTTTGCAGTAGAAGAGAGAGATTGGGTTCTACTCTGAATACCACATAGGCAAGTGGAAATTTAAAGCCAAGGAGTTCAACAAGGGGTCAGAGAATGGGAAATTACTATGAGTGGATATAAGATTCTGCCTTTTCTCATAAGACAGGCCACAGTGATCAGACATCACCAGGGGGATGATGGAGAATGAGAAACCCAAGGTGATGGTCAAGGGTGATGAGATACCAAGGGTGCTATGTGCTGTACTAAGTCTTTTCAGTCGTCTCCAACTCTTTGCAACCCTATCGACCCTAGCTCACCAGGCTCCTCTGTCCATGGGACTCTCCAGGCAAGAATACTGGAGTGGGTTACCATGCCCTCCTTCAAGGGGTTTTTCCCAACATAGGGATCGAATCCATGTCTCTTATGTCTCCTGCATTGGCAGGTGAGCTCTTTATTACTAGCACCACCTGGGAAGCCCAAAACTTCGCCCAGTGTGGGGCGAGAACCCACGACTCTGGTAATCTCATGCTCTACCAAATGAGCTAGCTGGGCAAGGATGGAGGTTCTAACTACATTGACTTAGCAGGGTTCTTGCTAAAACTGGGTCTTATAAGTACCTGCACAAATGTGCCCAGAAAATGGTTCAGGTGCTTGATAAAAGTTTGGTCAAACAAATATCTTTGTCAGGAACCTATATCATACATATTACAGTTATGAAGCTACTACACTATGTTTCACTTCCAACGCACTGAAATGAAACAAGTTTTAAAAGTTAAATGCCGTCTCTTCTAAGAATTTCTTTTAGTACAATAAATTTAAGCAACAAGTTAGCAATAATAACAAAATATCTTTAGTTCTTTCAGCTTCAAAAGTACTCTGTTTTAGCTATGTTAATTATTTCCCTGTAGTCACAAAACACCGAGGATAAAGCATAATACTATGTTCTTGGGTTTACTTATTTTCCAGATTGTGGGCTTGTCTCCTTCCACAAACAATGTATTGAAATGAAATTTGCTCTTAGTAATTGTATTATGATTTATCTTATAATTTCTCTAGGTAAAATCTGGAAAATTCTCTGTAGAAAAAAAGTAAAGCTCAAACCTTTTAAACATATTAACTTGTCCACAAATAATATCACAGTAAATTTACTGAAGAACAGGGGAGAAAACCTCTGAGGTAAAGTGTAAATGGGCTTCCCTGGTGGCTCAGATGGTAAAGAATCCACCTGCAATGCCGGAGACTTGGGTTCAATCCCTGGGTTGGGAAGATCCCATGGAGGAGGGCACGGTAACCCACTCCAGTATTCTTGCCTGGAGAATCCCATGGGCACAGGAGCCTGGCAGGCTACAGTCCATGGGGTCACAAAGAGTCGGACAGGACTGAGCGACTAAGCACAGCACAAAGTGTCAGATAGTAAACAGACAGAAAATTGGATATCCACCACCTAGATTCTTAATCAATAATTACAATGGAGAAAATTCTGATTTTGTAAACGTATAAAAATTTTAAAAACTGAGGATTTAAATTGGGAAGAATTCCAAAAATAAATAAAGGCTGTTCATGCTTTCTTTTTCATAGCATTGCTTTTTCACATAGTAGGTACTTAAAAAGTGTTTGCTGAATCAGTTATCCTCAAGAACACCTGGAATCAGTTAACCTAATACATTTACCTGGAATACAGAGTGCATTTTTCCAATTTGTCTGTAGTGCATTTGAATAATACAGCCGTTTCATTTCCTCCATCTGATTTCCCTTCACCTTCAATCTTGGCTTTCCCGTAAATACCTTCAACTGTGCTGACAATTTCAGTGCTGACTACTCTGTGCCAGTGTAGAGGCCCGAGTGGTGGTCCAGGCCCAGGTCAATTGCCCCTGGGCATTTCCCTTAAGTAGCTCGAACACTCTGTTCTGGAGTTTGGATTTAAAAATATCCGCCAGCAATATGCCAAAAGTACAATGGGCCTTTGGATTTTTCTTTCTCTTTTACTGAGATTTTTTTTTTCATACACTGGTTATATTGTTTTTAAGACTCTGCACTCTTTTCCCAAATTGAAATTATTTTACTGGATGCAACTCAGTAGGAATTCAGTGTTAGGATGGTTATAGTATTCTTTTTCATATCTCCTTTTATTCCTCAGGATGAGATTTTAATTTAGTTGTTTATGTCTGAATAATTGTACTGGAATTTTAATTAGGGTGTGTTTGTGTGTGTGCTGAGTAATTCAGTCATGTCTGATTCTTTACAGTCCCATGGACTGGATTCCACCAGGCTCCTCTGTCCCTGGGGATTCTCCAGGCAAGAATACTGGAGTGGGTTGCCATGCCCTCCTCCAGGGGATCTTCCCAACCCAGGGATCGAACCCAGGTCTCCAGCATTGCAGGCAGACTCTACCATGTGAGCCACCAGGGAAGCCCCCTCCATTTATTAACTGGAGACAATTTACAGTTTGGAGTAAAGCGAAACAAATCAAAACATAAGCCTATTTCTGAATCCTGGCACTCTTCTATAAAACTCATGGCTTAGGCAGGACACAGGACCTAAGTTTTTGTTTATTTATCTTTATAAGGAGAATAATATGATTAAATGAAACGTTGTATCTATCATACCATGAATAAAGGCTAGTTTACATCTCTCCTTCAGCTTCTCACTTCCCACTAAGAGAACGCAGGTTACTCTTTATGGTTTTAACTCCCCAGATTCCACAACTCAGTTCTCACAAATTACTCCATCATCTCTTATAGCTCAGCAGAACTACTGTCAGAAGCGAAGCTTCCTAGGGAACAGAATCAGAGGCAAGGATGCAAGTGGTGATGTTTTATTGGAGGGAACAAGCATAAAACCAGAAGAGCAAGAGTGAGTGAAAAGGAAAGGAGGTGAGGAAAGATGAGAAGGTGAGTGAGGCGCATCCTCGTGCTGGCTGCTGGTTGATGACGGCTATGAGGAGTCTCTGTGCTGCTCCAGCACGCAGGGCTTCTCTGTATGGGCTTTACAGACATGCACCACATTGGAGTAAATCATAGGAGGTCAGATAAATAGGTAATTTATCCCTATGTCTCCTCTAATTCCTCCTTTCCCATTGGTCAAAATTCAACCCACAGGAGTGAACACCTTCACTCACTTCTGGGCTGAGATATCTGGCTTCTCTGGATGCTTTTTGTAAGCCAGATCTCGTGACCTGTAGTGGTATAGTGTTTGCTTCTGGTCTAGACGTGGTGACAGGGGCTGGCTGACTGGGCAACAGATGACCTTGAAGAGGAAAGGGTCCACCACCCAGTTGGGCCCAGAAAGTCTCTAAGAATGTACATATGAATCAAAGGAATTACTCAACTAAAGTTTACTCTATGAAGATTCTGTGTGCTGGAAAAGATTCTCGAGATCCCTTGGACTGCAAGGAGATCAAACCAGACAGTCCTAAAGGAAATCAACCCTGAATATTCATTGGAAGGACTGATGCTGAAGCTGAAACTCCAATACTCTGGCCACCTGATGGGAAAAACCAGCTGATTTCCCTGGTGCTTGGAAAGATTCAGGGCCGGAGGAGAAGGGGGCGGCAGAGGATGAGATGGTTAGACAGCATCACTGACTCAATGGACATGAGTTTGAGCAAATTCTGGGAGACAGTGAAGGACAGGGAAGCCTGGTGTGCTGCAGTCCATGGGATGCAGAGTTGGACATGAGTGAGCAACTGAACAACAACATGAGGATTCTATTCATAGAAATTTTCTCTAATTTTAAATTAGCTGCAAAACTCAAAAGAGATATAAGGTTATCTATTTATGACTTGTCAGCAATAGTGTTCATCTGAAGGGCGAGGAGTGTGGACATCTCCACTCCCTTTCACCATCACCTTCCTCGTGGGACAGTTCTGCATCACCTCTGTGTGCCTGCACAGAGTGCTGTTACTGCAAATTCAGTTCCCTTCTCCCTCCATCATTATTACAAGGAGTAAGCAATTAACTGCAAACATAATATACCATCTGAAAACAACTGCGGGCACGTGCCACTCAGAGTGGATTTATTTAAGTGTGCCAGTGGCAGGGGTAGTAATTTTCTGAATTTCAGTATTTGTATCTTCACAGCAACATTGGTACACCCTTTTGGAGGCTGAGGGAGATTACTTGTTTGCGGCTAGGTCAAATGGCAACCTTCAGTAATGGTTTTCTTCTACTGTGTATTGCAGAATTTTGTTTTGTTTTTTCCTCAGGAAAGACAATAAGGATGAATGCACTTGTTTCTTATTCCTTTTACAAGGATTAATAAAGTGTCAGCTCAAAGATGGACAGGAGACAGCACTAGTCAAAAGTAATAAAGATAAATAAGGGAATAAAATGAGTTTTTGAGACTGAGAGGCAGATTCAAATCCTGATTCTACAACTAACTGGCCATCTTGACTTGGGTATACCGGTTATCAAAAGTGAGAGTGTTAGTCACTCAGTCCTTTCACTCTGCAGCTCTGTGGACTGTAGCCCGCCAGGTTCCTCTGTCCATGGAATTATCCCGGCAAGAATACTGGAGTGGGTAGCCATTTCTTTCTCTAGGGGGTCTTCCTGACTCAGGGATTGAACCCGGGTCTTCAGCATTGCAGGCAAATTCTTTACTGTCTGAGCCACCAGAAAAGCGTCAAGTTCTCCCTTGTCCATTGAGTGGGGAGGGGTTTCATTCTAAGACCCTTAGCAGATGCCTGAAGTTGCAGACAGTACTGAACACTATATATACACTGCTTTTTCCTATTCACATATATCTATAATAAAGTTTAATTTATAAATTAGGCACAATAAGACATGAACAATAATAATAAAATAGAACAATTACATATTGTAATTAAAGTTGTGTGAATTTGGTCACTTTCACTCTCTCTCAAAATATCTTCTGGTACAAATTTAATGTTTTTTCAGTCTTAACTAAGCATTTATTACACCTTATGGCCCTAACTTCTGCAGTTTCAGTTGTGATAGGAAAACTATCAGAGATTTCTTTTTCCTTCTTCACAGTTTCACAGATAGAAGATTCATTCTTACTGTCTATCTTAGCGAACTTAGCATATGATAATTTTCTTATCAAGTTAGGAACTTTCATGGTTTCATTTAAATAAAATGCTTTATGCTCTCTTTGGCATATCCAAATTGCCAGCATCACTGCTCTTGCACTTTGGGGCCCTTATTAAGTGAAATAGGGTGACTTGAACACAAGCACTGAAATACCTCAAGGGTCCATCTAATAAGGAGATGGCCACTAAGTACCTAACAGGCAGGACGTGCTGGACAAAAGAATGGTTCAGGTCCCAGGCAGGACCTAGATGGACACTGTGAGACACACCATGTTACTCAGAATGGCGCACAACTCAAAACTTATGAATTATATCTGGAATTTCCCATATAATCTATTTGGACTGCAGTTGACAGCCAGTAACTGAAAGCTTGAACAGCATAACTATTGATAAGAGTGTGTGAATGCTCAGTCGTGTCCAACTCTTTGTAATACTCTGGACTATAGCCCACCATGCAGTCCACAGGGTCTCAAAGAGTTGGACACATGACTGAGCAACTGAACTGAACTGAACTGGTAACCCGCCAGGCTCCTCTGTCCATGGAATTTTCCAGGCAAGACTGCTAGAGTGGGTTGCCATTTCCTCCACCAGGGGATCTTCCCAACTCAGTAAGAGAAGGACTACTGTACTTAACCTCCCTGAATTTTCTGCTTTTAACCTGTAAAATGATAGTAATACCTCTTTTACAGATTATGAACAAAAATTAAAAGGCATAAAAATTGTTTAGCACATGGTAAGCTCTTTCATGGTACTTAATATTAAACCCAGAAATCTGAGAGTTAGTATATGTAATTCTCTTTTTCCAGTCAGGAAACTGAGTGGCCTGGCAAAGCCAGATGACAATCCTAAAGTTGTATATATTAATACAATAAGTCATAAAGACTGCTGTATAATTCACTTCTTTTAAAAAACTGAATGCCTTTCTTACTGTATAATAATGCCATATTTATTAAGAATACTTCCAAGACTAGATTTTTGATGTGGAGAACAACTACACTTCTCATTCTGATAAGAGAAAATTTAGTAGTCTTATTTTATTTGGGGGATTTACAGAGGCACACCTTAGAGACAGTGCCACTTTGGTTCCAGACCACCACAATAAAACCAATGTCACAATAAAGTGAGTCATACAAATTTTTTGGTTTCACAGTGCATATAAAAGTTATGTTTACACTATGTTGTAGTCTTGTGCAATAGCATAGAATGATGTCTAAAAAACTATATGCCTTAATTTTTAAATACCTGATTGGTGAAAAATGCTAACCATCATCCGAGCTTTCAGTGAGTAGTAATCTTTTTGCAATAGTAACATCATAGAACACTGATCACAGATCACCATAGCAAACATAAAAATGATTTAAAAGTTGGAAATATTGTAAGAATTACCAAAATGTGACACAGAGACACAAACTGAGCAAATGCTGTTGGAAAAACAATGCCAATAGACTTGCTCCACACAGAGTTGCCACAAACCTTCAGTTAAAACAAACAAAAAAGCAGTATCTATAAAGCACAATAAAGCAAAACACACATACAAAAAATATGGTATGCCTATATTAGAATTTTCTTTGGTCTAGAACAAATTTCTGTGC
The DNA here is from genome assembly GCF_014754425.2 of Oryx dammah. NCBI lineage: Eukaryota > Metazoa > Chordata > Mammalia > Artiodactyla > Bovidae > Oryx > Oryx dammah. The sequence goes on along the minus strand of NW_024070203.1, from coordinate 50,552,742 downwards.
AAAAGAAAATACATTAGCAAGGCACAATTTATTTAGGACCATATAGCCATATAACTAGTCAAAAACAACTTGATTTCTGTGGCGTACCCTCTGAGCTTCCTTCTAGCCATCAAGGATAGGATATTTGAACGTGATTTACTGGTACCTGGTTGACATATTATTTAATTGACTGCATTGTGTGTCTGCACAATCTCATCATTGTACAGTACACATAAAGCAGCTGTACTGAATAAGCACGACGGTTTCAACTATTCCTTTAGTTTTACAGAGTAGTTTTCTCATGATTCATATCTATTTCACTTTATACCATGATAATTTTGAAATAAAATGCCATGCCTTACTTTCCTGTGTGTTAAATGTATATTTATATTATGTCTAAAATAATCAAGATGAAATGGAGCTTAGTATAAAAGTCCTTTTATGTTCAGAAGAAATGGTTTTGTAGAATGAAGGCCCAAACTGAAAGCATAGCACTAGGCATGTGATGGCCTAATGGCTTTCTTAAAAATATTTCTGACAGAGTCAATTTTGTTAAAAACAACCCTGTAAGACTAACTTCATTTCTGAAAAAAACAGTAGTGGTTCTAAGGTACAGACCTCATAGTGAATGGAGCTTTTAGGCATAATGTTTCTGTGGCCTGGTAAACTATCTAAAATGTAATTCTGACGGTCACTCGTATATCTGATACATAGAAACTTCTTACACTAATTGGACATTGTAATTTTGTGTAAGTCACTTAACCTCTCTGAGCCTCTGATTTCCTTTTTTTTTTTTTTCCCTAATCATAAACAGTAATCTCTGCCTAAGGGAAATGAGATATTTAAGCCTCCATCATCCTTAGAAGAGAGTTTGTCAAATTCATTTTTTATTCCTAAGCCTTGTTGCATCAGTTACTTTTTAAACCCAGGAACATCAACCTCCCTCTTTGCTCTTCAGTCAGTTTACAAAATCATGACTCTTGTCTCATCATTATTTCTCCACTAGCTATAACTCTTTTCCTTTTAAATGCTAATTTTCTTGAAGAGTTTTCTCATCTCTAAGTAACCATGTAAGAGAGCAGAGAACACTAGAAAAACTGCAACTTGGTTAGTGGTCCTGGAGTAGTATAGACAGATCAAGTGAAATTAAAAGCATAATCAGGGTGATTTCCTGTTTCTGGTCCAACTTGTAAGGAGACTGCAAGTTGTCATTCCATCCTAACAACAAATAGAAAGTTGAAAATAAACTGAAAAAACAACTCTTCTTAAATCTATTAGAAAAGTGCTGCCCTCATAATTAGAAAGACACACAGGAAATTACATAGTTATAACAACTTTCCAAAGCAGAAACGCTCTGAGCAAGAACCTCCATAGGTACCGGTGCCAGGGTAGGACAACATGTATCATAACTGACAAACTGCTAGAGGCTCAAAGTGGACAAGCCTGAGAGTTAAAAACTCCAGGGGTGCGTGTGTGTGTGAGGTGGGGTGAGCCAGAGGGGGTTCCCACACTTATGTGGATTTGACTCCAGGAGTTTAACCAGATTCTCCAAGTTAAATATTAGAGGCAAATCTCCTTCTGCTTCTGGGGAAAGGAACTGCTCTGAAATATGCCATAGCACTTCGGATTTTTAAAAATGACAAAAATGTACTTCCTGTTGTTCACAAAACAACCCCAAAATCAGTGTCCCAGAGTTGACACCATCACCCTTGGCTTCTGTGTCTGCTACCAAAGTGGATGCTCCAGCATCACCATCATATCTGTATCCCAACTGAGCAGGGAGAATACACATTCATTCCTTTTCCCCTCAGTTTTATTGAGGTATAAATGGCAAACAAAAATTGTATCAATTTAGGATGTATAACATGATGTTTTCATATATGTGTACATTGTAAAATGATTACTAAAATCAGGCTAATTAATATATCCATCACCTTATATGGTCACCATTTTATTTTTATTTTTCGGGTTGTGCTATATGGCTTGCCGGATTTTAACTCCACAACCAGGGCTTGAACCAAGGCCCTTGGCACTGAAAATGCTGGAATCCTAACCACTGGGTTGTCAAGAAATTCTCCATTGACCTTTTTTGTTTGTTTGTTTGTTCAGAACAGTTGAGATCTACTCTCTTTGCAAATTTCAAGCATGTTGTTGTTCAGTCACTCAGTTGTGTCAGGCTCTTTGTGACCCCATGGACTGCAGCATGCCAGGCTTCCCTGTCTTTCACTATCTCCTGGAGCTTGCTCAGACTCATGTCCATTGAGTCAGTGATGTCATCCCACCATCTCATCCTCTGTCATCCTCTTCTCCTGATGTTTTCCATCCTTCTATTCACACCAGGTGGCCAAAGTATTAGAGCTTCAGCTTCAGCATTAGTCCTTCCAATGAATATTTCGGGTTGATTTCCTTTAGGGTTGACTGCTTTGATCTCCTTACTATCCAAGGGGTTCTGAAGAGTCTTCAGCACCACAGTTTGAAGGCATCAATTCTTTGGCCTTCAGCCTTTTTTACTGTTCAGCTCTGACAACTGTACATGACTACTGGAAAACATTATTATTATTGTATAAGGTATACTATATATAGTATAACATATATTTTATTTTGTGTGTGTGGTGAGAACGAGAGATCTATTCTTAGGAAATTTCCAACATACATTGTTGAATATTATATATGGCACATAGTAGAGTATATAATCTGCTGTGTATTGCATATAGTCAACAAACTGTACATTAGGTCTCTAGAATTTATTCATCCTATAACTGAAATTTTGTCCCCTCTGACCAACATCTCTGCATTTCCCCAATTGTCAGCTTCTAGTGGTCACCCTCCTACTCTCTGTAACTAATTTTACTTTTCAGATTCTACATATAATACTGACATCATGCAGTACGTATCTTTCTGTTCCAGCTTATATCACTTAGCATAATGGCTAAGAGGATTTTGAAAAGACTTACACTCTGGAGAACCTATTTTACCATAGTCTAAACTGTTGGAGTTTTATCACAGCCTAGCCTAGCACTCACTCACATTCTAACAAGGTTATGCTCAAAATCCTTCAAGTTAGGCTTCAGCAGCACTTGAATCAAAAACTTTCAGATGTACACGCTGGGTTTTGAAGAGGCAGAGGGACCAGAGATCAAATTGTCAACATTCTTTGGCTCATGGAGAAAGCAAGAGAATTCCAGAAAAACATCTCCTTCTGCTTCATTGACTACACTAAAGCCTTTGACTTTAGTGTGGATCACAACAAACTGGAAAATTCTTAAAGAGCTGGGAATACCAGACCACCTTACCTGCTTCCTAAAAAACCTGTATGAAGCTCAAGAAGCAACAGTTAGAACCTTACATGAAGCAACTGACTGGTTCCAAACGGGGAAAGAAGTATGGCAAAGCTTCATAATGTCACCCTTCTTATTTAATTTAAATGAAGAGTGAATCATGTGAAATGCTGGGCTGGATGAATCATAAGCTGGAATCAAGACTGTTGGGAGAAATATCAATAACCTCAGATATGCAGATGATACCACTCTAATAGCAGACAGTGAAGAGGAACTAAAGAGCCTCTTGATGAGGGTGAAAGAGGAAAGTGAAAAAGCTGGCTTGAAACTTAACATTCAAAAAACTAGGATCATGGCATATGATCCCATCACTTTATGTCAAAGAGAAGGGGGAAAGTGGAAGTAATGACAGATTTTCTTTTCCTGGGCTCCAAAATCACTGTGGCCAGTGACTGCAGCCATGAAATTAAAAGACACTTGCTCCTTGGAAGGAAAGCTATGACAAACCTAGACAGTATATTAGAAAGCAGAGACATCATATTGCCGACAAATGTCTATATAGTAACAGCATGGAAAAATCAGCAGTGGCCACAGGACGGGAAAAGGTCAGTTTTCATTCCAATCCCAAAGAAAGACAATGCCAAAGAAAGCTTGAACTACTGGACAATTGCACTCATCTCACACACTAGTAAAGTAATGTTCAAACTCTCCAAGCCAGGCTTCAGCAATATGTGAACTTCCAGATGTTCAACTTGGATTTAGAAAAGGCAGAGGAACCAGAGATCAAATTGCCAACATCTGCTGGATCATCAAAAAAGCAAGAGAGTTCCAAAAAAACATCTAATTCTGCTTTATTGATTATGCCAAATCCTTAGACTGTGTGGACCACAACAAACTCTGGACATTTCTTAAAAAGATGGGAATACCAGACCACCTGACCTGCCTCTTGAGAAATCTGTATGCAGGTCAAGAACCAACAGTTAGAACTGGACATGGGACAACAGACTGGTTCCAATTAAGGAAAGGAATATGTCAAGGCTGTATATTGTGACCCCTCTTATTTAACTTCTATGCAGAGTACATCATGAGAAATGCTGGACTGGAAGAAGCACAAGCTGGAATCAAGATTGCTGGGAGAAATATCAATAACCTCAGATATGCAGATGACACCACCCTTATGGCAGAAAGCAAAGAATACCTAAAGAGCCTCTTGATGAAAGTGAAAGAGGAAAGTGAAAAAGTTGGCTTAAAACTCAACATTCAGAAAACTAAGATCATGGCATCCAGTCCCATCACTTCATGGCAAATAGATGGGGAAACAATGAAAACAGTGACAGACTATCTTTTGGGGCTCCAAAATCACTGCACATGGTGACTGCATTCATGAAATTAAAAGACACTTGCTCCTTGGAAGAAAAGTAATGACCAGCCTAGACAGCTTACTAAAAAGCAGAGACCTTACTTTGTCAACAAAGGTGCATCTAGTCAAAGCTATGGTTTTTCTAGTAGTCAGGTATGGATGTGAGAGTTGGTCTATAAAGAAAGCTGAAAGCCAAAGAATTGATGCTTTTGAACTGTGGTGTTGGAGAAGACTCTTGAGAGTCCCTTGGACAGCAAGGAGATCCAACCAGTCCATCCTAAAGGAAATCAGTCCTGAATATTCATTGGAAGGACTGATGCTGAAGCTGAAACTCCAATACTCTGGCCACCTGATGCAAAGAAGTGACTCATTTGAAAAGACTCTGATGCTGGGAAAGATCGAGGGTGGGAGGAGAAGGGGATGACAGAGGATGAGATGGTTGGATGGCACCACCTATTCCATGGACATGAGTTTGAGTTAACTCTGGGAGTTGGTGTTGACCAAGGAGGCCTGGTGTGCTGCAGTCCATGGGGTTGCAAAGAGTCAGACACGACTGAGCAACTAAACTGACTGAATGAGAACCCACTGTATAATTCAGGGAACCCTACTCAGTGATTTGTCCTAAATGGGAAGGAAATCCAAAGAAGAGGGAATACATATACATATAGTTGATTCACTTTGCTATAGAGTAGAATCTAACACATTTGTAAAGCAACTATACTCCAATATAAACTAATTTTTAAAAATAAAAGCATTGTGGGGCTGGTTTTCAAGTTGAGTATATTTTTGAAAAGGATGTGTTTTCATGTATAAAATTCTATTAATAGAAAGCTGTGGTTGATGGATTGATAGTATAAACTTGCTATTTTAGAAATGTTTGAATCTAAAACAGTCTACAGGAGGACATGTGCCTGAACAAAGAGGTGGTTTATATGTATATTTCATCTTATGTCCAGTGCTGTGCTGTGCTTAGTCTTCAGTTGTGTCTGACTCTTTGTGACCCCATGGATGGTAGCCTGCCATGCTCCTCTGTCCATGGGGATTCTTCAGACAAGAATACTGAAGTGGGTTGCCATACCCTCCTCTAGGGGATCTTCCCAATGCAGGGATTGAAAGCAGGTCTCCTGCATTGCAGGCAGATTCTTTACTGTCTGAGCCACCAGGGAAGGCCAAGAATCCTGGAGTGGGTAGCCTATCCCGTCTCCAGAGGATCTTCCCAACCCAGGAATCGAATCAGGGTCTTCAGCATTGGAGGCAAATTCTTTACTAGCTGAGCTATGAGAGAAGCCCGTTAAGTCCAGTAGATGTAGCAAATATGAATATTTTTGCTGTCAAATGAAGAGTAGGGACTTTTGTACTCTATTAGTGCTTATGAAGATTTTAAAATCCTTTTGACATTTCCCATTCAATTCCAAAATCTGAATGAATTACAATAAGGAGATCATTTTAAAAACTAAAAATATAAAAATTAACTAGATTTGCAATTGTTGCTGTTGTTTAGTTACTAAGTCATGTTCAACTATTTGCAACTCCGAGGACTGAAGCCCACCATGCTCCTTTGTTCATGGAATTTTCCCAGCCGGAATAAAGAAGTGGGTTGCCATTTTCTTGTCCAGGTGAACTTCCCAACCCAGGGATCTAACCCACATCTCCTACACTGGCAGGGGCATTCTTTCCCACTGAGTCACCAGAGAAACCCAGTTTCTCAATTACACATTATTAAATTTGTAGTTAATTACCATGATAAAGAAGGATGGTGTGCATAATTTATACCTATTCAAAACTAAAAGCCTTCTGGGCATTTCTAATTTTTAAGGTATGAGCTGTTCAAAGATGACACAACACCCCAATCACTGGTTGGTTAAAAGTGTTTTGTACTTAGTACCCATTTGAAGGCTGTATTTCTAGAATTTTCACTTTCTGTGAACTTAGATCAAAAGAAATAGAGATACCATAATGCTAGGCAAAATCTAATGTTATCAGTCAAATAAATAGCATGACTAAAATATTAAAGATGTGAGAGTTAACCAAACCAGGATAATGCAAAACTACGGAGAACAACTAGTATAAGCGTACAGTGACTTCAAAAATTCAGTTTTTATAATAATTTTTTAAAACTGCTTCCTATCAACAGTTCTTAATTATACTCATCTTAAAAGTTGTATACTCTTAGTCTACGAAGTTTGTCCAGGTTCATGCCCATTGCATCAGTGATGCAATATTATTAGTTTATATTAGTAGCATGTTTAAAATACTAGGAAATTTAGTGCCCTGAAGTACTCAGAATTTGATGCATAAAGAAAAACAGAAAAGATGTCTGATAAAGAACCAGGGGATGTTTATAGACACAAACTAATTTCTCTATTCCGTTTTTGGTATACCAACATTGCTTTAATCTCTTTACATATTATATATACCACAAATCTCAGGAGCCCAAGTACTGCAATAATGTTTGTAAAGAATTTTAAATCTGTGTTTGAAAGTAATCAATAGATATATGATCACATAAATCATGTACTTTAATTAATGCATTTCTTACACATACACAAAAAGAGAGAGAGAGAGACAGTAATAGACTGGTGTCTTGGCAGTGTCCCTTGAGTTTTATAGAATCACTTGGTTGTCTCACAAGCTCAACTGTGGAGGGAATGTAGGGACTACTAAAGTCAAACATGAGAAAAGCCACACTGAACAAACATATAGTCTGAATGCACCACTTTGAGGTCAATTTTTCTCTAAATTCTCTGAAGACTACTCATGAAAGACTTGCTTTCTTCTTCATGTGATACCTCACTTACCATCCCAGAAGGCCGACTTCAACTACACTACACTCATTAATTTTCCTTAATGCCACTTTCTATTTCCAATTCTCTCTGCTGGCTGGCCATCTATCTCTTTTCACTGTATGCTTTGGTGGTATGAGTTGGCTTCAGCTGAAGGGACCTCTCCTACATTATTAATGTTGTTGCAAATGTTCTTTCTACCACTTAGGTTAAATGAAAGCTAGATCTTCCCCACCACACATCCTGCATTCCTCAAAAACCTAAGCAAATGTTAGGTATTCTCTTTCCTTCCTTCTCACTTCTACTTGCCAAGTCCTAGAGAGAAGCTCAAATCAACATTGGCCTTGTGTCTACCAGTTGCTCTCAGATCATTGCCGTCTGTTCAAATCTGAAGCAATGTTGACAAATGCAAATATCCTTCCTGTAACCCTGTACTCGCCCTGGGAAATGCTGATGGAGGAAAAAGTTGAGGAACCATGTGAGTGTTCCTCCCCCACCACCTCAGAGGGCAGGACAGGAGTACTGGGTACTCATGGTTCTCACTTGCTGGGGCCCTCATGCTGATCCTGCTGCTGCTACAGAATATTTGTTCTTTCTCGTTCTGATCAGGTGGTATAACTAGATGACCCAACTTTCTAAGTCATTCAGAGGCATTCTGATACTCTCCTCTTAGCCTCAAAACAAAAATTTTCACCTTCACTTTCCTGCTTTTCTTCCAGTTTCAGAGGACAATGAGATTTTTTTTTTAATTGGAGGATAACTGCTTTACGATGTTGTATTGCTTTCTGTCATGTAACAACGCAAATCAGCCATACTTTTATATATATATACACACACACACCTCCCTCTTGAGCCTCCCCCACTCCATGGGTTTTTATTTTTGAAGCCTAACCATGCTATTTAGGCTCACAATCAATTGCCTTATTTTCCTTCAAAAATATGTTTTAAAAACTATCAAATTCTTGTTTTGTGTTACTCCTCAACCTAAAAATAGTCCCACATTCTCATCTTCAAAAATTAATAGCTTTTTCCCATGTCTTTCTGTACATTCAAGGAATAACATCTTTGAAAGGAAAAAGACCACATTCATTGCCTTAACACCCACTCTCTCCTCAGGCTTTTAAAATATGATTTCTATTTCCTGTTAAAACTACCTTCTGATAGCCATCAGTGATCACAAACTCACTAAATCCACCAGCCTCTTTATTGCTTTCATGCTTCATTACCTTTCTTTAGCAGCTAACATTTTTCAGCACCCCAGTGTTTTGCAGTTTCTTATTTTGTCCCAGTTCATTCGTTCAACAATATTTTCTGAGATCTACCATGTGACTGACCAGGTGCTATGGACATAAACAAAACAGACCCAAAACCTGCCTTTGTGGAGCAGACATTATAAGTTATATAGTATATTAGAGTGCAAGGAGATCCAACCAGTCCCTTCTAAAGATCAGTTCTGGGTGTTCTTTGGAAGGAATGATGCTGAAGCTGAAACTCTAGTACTTTGGCCACCTCCTGCGAAGAGTTGACTCATTGGAAAAGACTCAGATGCTGGGAGGGATTGGGGGCAGGAGGAGAAGGGGACGACAGAGGATGAGATGGCTGGATGGCATCACTGACTCGATGAACGCAAGTCTGAGTGAACTCCGGGAGTTGGTGATGGACAGGGAGACCTGGTGTGCTGCAATTCATGGGGTCGCAAAGAATCAGACACGACTGAGCGACTGAACTGAACTGAAGGACTAGGTCGACAAGTAAAGCAAGGAAAGAGATACAGAGTGAGGGACAGATGAATTTGCAATGGAGAATCCTCTTAACCATGGTTAGGAAAACCTCACTGGGAAGATGCCATTTGACCAAATGTTTAAAGGAAGTGAGGGGTGAGCCATACGGGAATCTGGAGAAAGAGGTTTCCAATGAGGGCAAAGCCAGTGTCAAATCCTGAGACAAGAACATAGAGGCAGGTGTGACTGATGCTGAGTGAGCGAGAGAGAGGGAAGCATAACAAGAGGTCAGCCACAAATTAGAGCAGGATAGGCCATTCATTGGGTGTGGGACATTCATGTCAGGGGTGACTGGTAACAATTCCCACCTTCTCTTTTTGTTGTTTATTTTACATCCTAACTAGCCATATCAGAGATATTAGCACCAGCCAACTGGTACCCAGTTCCTCAGAGGTGTGGGTTCAGAGTTCCTCTTCAGAGTTTCTGAGGTCCCAGCATCACTGACAGCAGCTTTCCTTAAGAGTTTTGGGTCTCGGCCTCATGAAACGCCTTTCCAAACTTCAAACGTCTAATGACCAGTTGTTTCCTTCTGTTTCACTTGCCCTAAAGATGAAGGCTGTCGCTTGAAATCACTATTTCTGTGTCACCGCAGTTTGTTTGTTTTTTGCTTTTGTAGTCTTTCAGTATTGGCTTAATTTCCTGTATTAAACTCTCTCTATTAAAATAGCTGGCATAATCACTGTCTTCCTGAATGAACCCTGATGAATATATTTCCTTATTTTCCTTCTCGCTGTGAACATTCAGCGGGAAATACTTCTTAGACTTTTGTTCCTATTGAATCTTTAGTAGATTCTTCTGTGTATATGTATATGTATATGTATATGTATATGTACACACACACACACATTTTATACTCAAAAAATCACTTCAAACAAACTAAACAAGGATCTGAGAGCTTGCAATGTTCAAGACACTGTACTAGACACCCTGAAGGGTATATAATGTTAGTGGTGGAGTAGTAGTGTTCTCTTTTGATAGATAGATATGTAACTGGATAGGTAAATGGGGGCTTCCCAGGGGTAAAGGATCCACCTGCCAATTCAGGAGATGCAGCAGATGCGGGTTCCATCCCTGAGTTGGGAAGGTCCCCTGGAGGAGGAAATGGCAACTTGCTCCAGAATTCTTGCTTCGAAAACTCCATAGACAAAGGAACCTGGTGGGCTACAGTCCATGGGGTTGCAAAGAGTCGGACGGCAGAGTGACTGAGCATGCACACACAGATAGATAAATACCTAGATCGATCAGATAGATAAATAGAAAGATAGTATAGATACATACATACAGTATAGACATAGATAGAGAAATATCTGAGCTAAGTAATAATAGAAGATCTCCCATGTAATACAAGCTCCTGTATTCTACTTTCTGAGTAAACCCTGAGAGATAGTGAAGGACAGGGAAGCCTGGCGTGCTGTAGTCCATGGGGTCGCAAAGTCAGACACAACCAAGCGACTGAACAATAGCATTCTACTTTGTCAAACAAGAAAATACTTATATGATTTCAACAATTGGTAAATTTTATTAAACACCATTCTTGTTGGTATGTTTATCTTATTTCATTGTAAGACTGACATAATCTTTTTACTCATTATACGAGGATAGTTCAACTCTCTCATTCATAAACTGGCACAGAAAACACTTAATAAATATTAAACTGGATGATTTACAGCCATTCTCTTCCTGCAAATGGACTTTAGAGCCCATATGTTTCTCTGCCTCCTTCTTCCATGCCTTTCCCTGTTGATCAGGCTGTTCAGAGAAACAGGAGTGGAGAAAGAAAGGAGAGCTGGTAGGGGATTGTTACCTTGTGTAAACAAAGCAATAGCAGTTTAAAAACTGTAGGAGGGAAACGTGCATGACCAGAAGGGAAAAAGAGAAAAGGCTAAAACTGAGGAGTCAGCAACATTGTAAAGAAGGAACGCTGACACTAGTGAGAAGCCTGGAAAATCAAATACCAGTTTAAAGGCAGTTGGTACATTAGGCCTCCTAGGATGTAAAGGCCATTTCACATCCTTTGTTTGAGATGTATTCTCAAGCTGCTAGATTTCAATGAGCTGAAAGATACAATATTTGTGGAGTATGTTTAAGAATTCCTAAGGGTGCCAGATGAACAGGAACTGGCATAATTTATTTTATTCCAGCTGACAGAGTGAAGAATAAAGACAATTCTGTGTAAGGGTCATATGAAAAAGGAAGTCAAGTGTAAAAGAAATCGGATCTTATTTTTTCCTGATCTCTAGCCAAACATTCAGTTAAGAGGTGAACTTTTCTTCCAGCAAAATGTTGCTTGCCAGGAATGTGGAGGTAAGCTATCTTATTCCAGGCCAAACTGGGAATGAATTATGAAAGCTAAACTTATATCTTTTGGGAAACCAGATCAACTAAAGATCTGACGCAAAATGAACTGAGTTCAGGAAGACCTGGATTCTAACTTAACCTCAGAGGGAATTCAGGACTTTGTGGTTTCCTCCCTTTTCTTCTGGAATGAAGTTTTATACCTTTATTTGCAGCAAAACTTTGTTTCCTGAAGTTTCTATATGCTTCATGGAGCTTTTAAACCATTATTTTATTTAAACAGCAGCAGATGGTGCATTTAATTTATGACAGTTCTGTGTATTGTGTGGGGCAATACTGTTTTTAAAATATTTCTGTAGCATCACCAACAATTCCTTTGGCCTTGCAATTGACCATGTCCTTGAGGGAAAGTCATCAATGGTTAAAATCAACAACAATGGTGCTTCACATTGATGCTAGTAGTAAAAATTATAGAAATAATATATTTATGACTAGCATGCATAACTATTTAAATGCACTTCATTATTTTTAGAAGAAATGAATAAAGTACAGTGTTGTAAGAAGAAAATAATAATCACTGTCATTTAATAGGCTTATGATAGGCATTCAGTTTTGACTGGCCAGTATTGAATTCTCTTAAAGCAAGTCAAGCATTTCTGGTAAGAGAATATGACTTATGTAGACAATGTATCTGGAAAATATTAAAAAGACATTAAATTTTACAGCAGAATTTATAGGAATAAATAATGTATAGTGTTAGATGACTAATGTGTGAAAAATAATGATTACCCACTTTCCCCATATTTTATGAGGTGAGGATGCTAATATCAGTTCATTATTTGGCTATTTTTTATGAAACTATTATACTATATCTTATGAGATTATTGTCTAGATTTATATTTCAATAAGATGGATTGGATATAACTTATAAGCCAATCCTCTTTAGTTTGAGTTTCAGATTAGTTTTTCAGCGTACAAATCTTGAACAATATATGGCAGAAGACAGAAATTTTGTGTACTTATCTCAAGGTGATGGGTTAATCAGCAATTTCTAAGTGCTTTTCGTAGAAAATGATATGAATACAGATGAAATGCCATTAGGACTGTTGATTTTTTTTTTATAGATTTCTTTTTAAAATTAATTTAATTGGAGACAAATCACTTTACAATATTGTGGTGGGTTTTGCCATACATTGACATGAATCAGCCATGTGTATACATGTGTCCTACCATCTTGAACAACCCTCCCAAATCCCTCCCTATCCTGTCCTTCTTGGTTGTCCCAGAACAGAAGCTTTGTGTGCCCTGCTTCATGCATTAAATTTGCACTTTTATAGATTTCTAAACGATTCTTACTTTATCTTCAGTTCAGTTCAGTTCAGTCACTCAGTCGTGTCCGACTCTTTGCAACCCCATGAATCGCAGCACGCCAGGCGTCCCTGTCCATCACCAACTCCCGGAGTTCACTCAGACTCACGTCCTTCAAGTCAGTAATGCCATCCAGCCATCTCATCCTCTGTCGTCCCCTTCTCCTCCTGCCCCCAATCCCTCCCAGCATTAGAGTCTTTTCCAATGAGTCAACTCTTCACATGAGGTGGCCAAAGTACTGGAGTTTCAGCTTTAGCATCATTCCTTCCAAAATGTGAAGTCAAGTGGGCCTTAGAAACATCACTACGAACAAAGCTAGTGGAGGTGATGGAATTCCAGTTGAGCTGTTTCAAATTCTGAAAGATGATACTATGAAAGTGCTGCACTCAATATGCCAGCAAATTTGGAAAACTCGGCATTGGCCACAGGACTGGAAAAGGTCAGTTTTCATTCCAATTCCAAAGAAAGGCAGTGTCCAAGAATGCTCAAACTACCATACAATTGCACTCATCTCACACACTAGTGAAGTAATGCTCAAAATTCTCCAAGACAGGCTTCAGCAATATGTGAACCGTTAACTTCCAGATGTTCAAGCTGGTTTTAGAAAAGGCAGAGGAACCAGAGATCAAATTGCCAACATCCGCTGGATCATGGAAAAAGCAAGAGAGTTCCAGAAAAACATCTGTTTCTGCTTTATTGACTATGCCAAAGTCTTTGACTGTGTGGATCACAATAAACTGTGGAAAATTCTGAAAGAGATGGGAATACCAGACCACCTGACCTGCCTCTTGAGAAATCTGTATGCAGGTCAGGAAGCAACAGTTAGAACTGGACATGGAACAACAGACTGATTCCAAATAAGAAAAGGAGTACATCAAGGCTGTATATTGTCACCCTGCTTATTTAACTTCTATGCAGAGTACATCATGAGAAATGCTGGACTGGAAGAAGCACAAGCTGGAATCGAGATAGCTGGGAGAAATATCAATAACCTCAGATACGCAGATGACACCACCCTTATAGCAGAAAGTGAAGAGGAACTCAAAAGCCTCTTGATGAAAGTGAAAGTGGAGAATTAAGAAGTTGGCTTAAAGCTCAACATTCAGAAAACGAAGATCATGGCATCTGGTCCCATCACTTCATGGGAAATAGATGGGGAAACAGTGGAAACAGTGTCAGACTTTATTTTTGGGGGTTCCAAAATCACTGCAGATGGTGACTGCTGCCATGAAATTAAAAGACGCTTACTCCTTGGAAGAAAAGTTATGACCAACTTAGACAGCATATTCAAAAGCAGAGACATTACTTTGCCGACTAAGGTCCGTCCAGTCAAGGCTACTTTATCTTAGTCTTTCATATATTCACATATTTATATATCACCATGTTCAAAGTAATGTGGCAGTTAGAATCGTTTCTTGATCTGAAAAATATTTTGCTATAGCAAATATCTGTTCAAAAATATTGCACCATTAAAAACCACAATGGCCTTATGCCTTGAGTCCAGAAAGGGAAAATAAATGTTGGACCATTTTACAAGTTTCTTCCACTGGGTACTTTGCAAGTTTATGTTGGTCTTTCTGGTTGGAGTGTTCATGAAATTAGAGGTAAGGGTTTATATAGGAAGGTACCAAGAAACTGATTCTCCAATTAGGAGACATTGTGACAGAAATGGAAACCATTCAGCAATATTTAGTCAGAAAATACTACATGTATAATGTGGTGGTAGATAGAAATATGTTGTTGTTGTTTAGTCTCTAAGTCGTGTCCAACTCTTTGCAACTCCATGGACTGTAGCTCACCAGGCTCCTCTGTCCATGGGGTTTCCCAGGGAAGAATACTGGAGTGGGTTACCATTTCCTCCTCCAGGGGATCTTCTCGACCCAAGGATCAAACCCATGTCTCCTGCACTGGCAAGAGATTCTTTTCTTTTTATTTATTTATTTATTTATTTTTAAATGAAGAATAATTGCTTTACAATACTGTGTTGGTTTCTGCCAAACATCAACATGAATCAGCCATATATATACACATATGTCCCCTCCCTCTTGAACCTCCCTCCAACCTCCCACCCCATCCCACTCCTCTAGCTTGTCACAGAGCCCTGGTTTGAGTCCCGTGAGTCATACAGCAAACTTCCATTGGCAAGCTATTTTACATGTGGTGGTGTATATGTTTCCATGGTACTCTCTCCATTTGTCCCACCCTCTCCTTCCCCCCACACTGTGTCCACAAGTCTGTACTCTATGTCTGTGTCTCTGCTGCTGCCTATGAATAGGTTCATCAGTACCATCTTTCTAGATTCCAGATATATGCTTTAATTTATGCTATTTGTTTTTCTCTTTCTGACCTACTTCACTCTGTGTAACATCTACCTCATTAGAATTGACTCAACAATGTTCCTTTTTATGACTGAGTAGTATTCCACAACTTCTTTATCTATTCATCCATCGATGGACATCTAGGTTGCGTCCATGTCCTAGCTATTATAAATAGTGCTGCCAGGCAATTCTTTACCACTGAGCCACTGGGGAAGCCTATGGAATGAGCTACGATGGTCATAGCATCAATTTAATGGTGGACAGCTAGGTTACCTGGAGGAGCCAGGTTGGCTACAAAGGAGCCTGGTTGGCTACAGTCCAAGGGGTTGCAAAAGAGTTAGACACAACTTAAAAGACTGAACAACAAGAACAGACAGAAATATACTTAGAATTCAATTTATTAGAGTCAATAGCTAGTATGTATGAAGTATTCTAAGAAAAAGAGAAAAGTGATTAGAGGTAAAAAAAAAAACCAAAGCCAATCAACTAGTATAGGATTCAACAGAGATTTTTTATTTCCTGTGTGAACCAAGGAAGGGATGGCAATTGAAGAGTGTGGTTGGTAGACAGCATCTAAGTTGGCTCCCAAAGATCCCTGACTCCCAATACATTCACATCCTTATGTCATCCTTTGAGAGACTAAATTCATGGAGAGAATACTACAAAGGTGACGAGATGTCACTTCTGAGGTGACATTACAAAGCTCTACTGGTTTCCATCTGTCTTGGTCTCTGTGTTCTCTTCCTCACTCAGGTGAAGCAAATCCCCATACTGGGAGCTGCACTCTGCAGTGGCAACGAATTGAGGGCAGCCTGTAATCAAAAGCCAGGAACAACTTCAGTCAGTAATCTACAGTGGGCTGGATCCTGCCAGAAGCCACAGAGATGAGTTTAGAAGTAGACTCTCTTCCTGGTCAAGCCTTAAGATAACTGCAGCCCTGACTGACACTTGATTGAAACTTAGGGAAAGAGTGAGATGGAGGCATCTAGCCAAATTATACTCAGACTCCTGAAGCAAAGAAATTATGAGATACTAAATGTTAGTTATTTTATACCGCCAAAGTTTGGAGCACAACCATAATTAACTATTGCCACAAGGAAAGCTGTGAAAGAGAAGAAAATTTCAGGTAGTAGACTTAAATAGAAATGCATGCTTAGTCGTGTCTTTGCAATCCCATGGACTGTAGCCTGTCAGGCTCCTCTGTTGATGGGATTTTCCAGGCAAGAATATTGGAGTGGGTGGCTATTTATTCCTCTTGGGGATCTTCCCAACTCAGGGACTGAACCTGAGTCTCTTGAGTTTCTTGCATTGGCAGGCAGATTCTTTAATACTATGTCACCTGCGAACCCATAATAAATAGAAGAAAGGAGGTTAAAGTGCATTCTTAGTGAAAGGAAGAGCCTAAAAAATGCACAGAGCTAGGAAATGTCATGGTATATTTGTGGAAAAGCAATTAGTTTAATTTTCTGGAGTATAATGTACATGAAGATTTTGTAGAGGTTAGAATTTAAAACAGTATACTAAAAGTTTAACATAGATGGTCTGGAAAGTCAAGTTTGGGATTTATATCTTATTTAGTTGAATTAGGTACATAAAGTAAGCAAAGCAGTACTTTTTCATTTTGCTGAGTGCAATGTAGAAGATTAATTGAAAGAAAAAGACACAGAATGCACTACAGGAAGAGTCTGTAATAGCTACAGTGCTATGCTGTGCTCAGTCACGTTCAACTCTGCAATCCCATGGACTGGAGCCCGCCATACTCCTCTGTCCATGGAATCTTCCAGGCAAGAATACTGGGTTGCCATTTCCTCCTCCAGGGCATCCTCCTGACCCAGGGATCAAACCTGGGTCTTCTGCATCACCCGCACTGGCAGGCAAATTCTTTACCAACTGCACCACCTGGGAAGCCCAACAGTAATGGTACAGGAGGAAAATGAGTCAATGTGATAGAATAAAGGTGTGAAAGATTACGGTAAAGAAAGTACTGATGGGATTTTTTTTTTTTTTTTTAAGCAACTGACTTTATTTGAGAGTCTTGAGGAGAGAGATAAGATGTGTATAAGGATTCAATTTTAGACTACTGGGAAAACAGTAAAACAGCATGAGAAATATTGAATTCAAGAGAAATGTAATTAGAAATGGGGGGAAAAAAGGCTTGTTTTTTGACCTTTCAAGGCAAAGTAACAATAAAAACATTGTAGTGACAAATAAAAGCTACTGGTGACATTATAGGATACAATTTGTATGTGAGTTATATTTAAAGATATGTGGAATAATCTAAGTTAGAGTCTAGACAGAACCTTGGAAAAGGTCCACATTTAGGACTTGAATGAAAATATACAAAGAACCAGAGAAAACATAGCATTAGCAGAAGAAAGTAGCTGGTAGAAATATAGATGCAGATACACTCTTATACAAATAGAAGATCAAAAGCCAGTGTTTTGGGCCAAAAACGGTAATTAAACTTACTTCTCAGCTATTCAAAAAGAAAATTAACAAAAGCTGCCCTATAATCCCAGCATTTTGACATAGATCTGCATGTAGATTATACCTAATTTCTATTTTGCTTTCTAAAACAAACCAATTATTAATGAACCTTAGTAGGGCTAATGCTGAAGCTCCAATAGTTTGGCCACCTGATGCAAAGAGCCAACTCACTGAAAAAGACCCTGATGCTGGGCCAGATTGAAGGCAAAAGGAGAAGGGGCCAGCAGAGGATGAGATGATCAGATAGCATCACCAACTCAATGGACATGAATTTGAGCAAGCTCTGGGAGAGTGAAGGACAGGGAAGCCTGGCATGCTGCAGCCCATGGAGTGGCAGTCAGACATGACTTACTGACTGAATAACAACAACTTGTTACATGGCATTTTCAAAAAGGAAGTATCTTTGCAAGACAGTTCCATAGATTTTACAGTACTTCTTTGATATAAATGTCAGCTATAGATTTACTCACATGCTTAAATCTGTATTTCTCACCTTCTTCATGCAAAGCAAAGCTCTAGATAATGAGAACATAACAATATATAAGACAATTACCATTCTTACTTACATTTCAAAAAGTCATTTCAAGTCTAACCCAATTATGACACTTCCATAAAAGGGAATGCTTAATTGTAATATTCACTTGTGAAGAAAGCCATGGGGCTAGTGGTAGCAAATATAATATCAGGGCTTACTACCATACAAGAGCCACTTTAATGTACTATTTTGTGGGGGAAAAGATGGGGAAGAGTAATTTTAAATCCACTTTGGCATTATTCACTTAATAATTTATTAGTGGGTAATTTTTCTAAGTTATCAGCACTGCCTATTCCAATGTTTTCTTTACTCATTTGCATTTAATTCATGTTTCTACATGTATGACTTAAATTGAAAAATATATGACAATGTTAGTTGTAGTGAAAGTCACTCAGTTGAGTCCAACTCTTTGTGACCCCATGGACTATACAGTCCATGAAATTCTCCAGGCAAGAATAATGGAATGGGTAGCCTATCCCTTCTCCAGCATATCTTCCCAACCCAGGGATTGAACCCAGGTCTCCCACATTGCAGGCAGATTCTTTACCAGCCGAACTACCAGGGAAGCCCAGTTGTAGTGAGTTGTAGTGAGGTAGGGGGTTAGTCAGAGAGAGAGGCCTGAGCCAAGCAGGCCAAATCAGAGTAGCCTTGCAAATTTAATAACTGTCTAGGTTTGTTATTGACATTCTTGTACATGTGAACAACTGAAGTGTGATACAAATAAGCTCTTACATAAATGGAGATTGAAAGTCAGTGTAATACCAGTTAAGATCTTCCCATCAATATATAAGCAAAAAAGAATAAATACATGTATATGTATGATTGAGTTCCTTTGCTGTCACCCAGAGACTATCACAACATCATTAATCAGCTATATTTCAATATAAAATAAAAAGTTTGATATGTATATATAAGAAAAACAAAATCTGAGATATTTATATGCTTAGTGACATAGCCAATCATTTAAAGCAATATGTAGCACAAGTGAACAATAAATATTATAAATAAATATATGGGTATGTAAGGTATCAGTTCAGTTCAGTTTAGTCACTCAGTCATGCCTGACTCTTTGTGATCCCATGAATCGCAGCACGCCAGGCCTCCCTGTCCATCACCAACTCCTGGAGTCCACCCAAACCCATGTCCATTGAGTCAGTGATGCCATCCAGCCATCTCATCCTCTGTTGTCCTTCTCCTCCTGCCCCCAATCCCTCCCAGCATCAGGGTCTTTTCCAATGAGTCAACTCTTCGCATGAGGTAACCAAAGTATTGGAGTTCCAGCTTTAGCATCAGTCCCTCCAATGAACACCCAGGACTGATCTCCTTTAGGATGGACTGGTTGGATCTCCTTGCAGTCCAAGGGACTTGCAAGAGTCTTCTCCAACACCACAGTTCAAAAGCATCAATTCTTCTGCACTCAGCTTTCTTCATAGTCCAACTCTTACATCCATACATGACCACTGGAAAAACCATAGCCTCGACTAGACGGACATTTGTTGGCAAAGTAATGTCTCTGCATTTTAATATGTTATCATGTTCAATTCTTAAAAATGCCTAGGCATATCCCTGTTGGGCTTCACTGATAGCTCAGTTGGTAAAGAAAAAAAAAAGCCTGGGGAGGTATGGAGGTGTTTTTTATGCAGGAGATCCCAGTTCAATTCCTGGGTTGGGAAGATCCCCTGGAGAAGGAAACACTACTCACTCCTGTATTCTGACCTGGAGAAATCCACAGACTGTATAATCCATGGGGTCACAAAGAGTTGGACACAACTGAGCAACTTTCACTTTTTTTCACTTTTCATAAACATCCCTGTTAGTTTTCTTTGTAAACACACATATGTTGTTGTTCAGTCTCTAAGTCATGTCTGATTCCTTGTGACACTATGGACTGCAGCACAGCAGGCTCCTCTGTCCCCAACTATCTCCTAGAGTTTGCTCAGTTCATTTCAATTGAGTTGGTGATGCCATCCAATCATTTCATTCTCTGCCACTCCCATCTCCTTTGGCCCACAATCTTTCCAGCATCAAGCTTTTTCCAGTGAATTGGCTCTTCACATCGGGAGTCCAAAGTACTGGAGCTTCAGCTTCAGCATCAATCCTTCCAATGAGTATTCAGGGTTGATTTCCTTTAGGACTGACTGGTTTGATCTTCCTGCAGTCCAAGGGACTCACATACACTAAACCCACTGACTACCTTAATTTTTCAGACATAGCACAGAAATCAATAAGAAGAAAGAGAAATATTTTCCTGTTTTATTAAATATATTTTATTTTATTTTTTAGTTTAAAAAAATTTTATTTTTACTTTATTTTACTTTACAATACTGTATTGGTTTTGCCATACATTGACATGAATCCACCAAGGGTATACATGAGTTCCCAAACATGAACCCCCCTCCCACCTCTATCCCATATCATCTCTCTGGATCATCCCCATGCACCAGCCTCAAGCATCCTGTATCCTGCATTGAACATAGACTGGCGATTTGTTTCTTACATGATAGTATACATGTTTCAATGCCATTCTTCCAAATCATCCCACCCTCTCCCTCTCCCTCAGAGTCCAAAAGTCCACTCTACACATCTGTGTCTCTTTTGCTGTCTTGCATACAGGGTCATCATTACCATCTTTCTAAATTCCATGTATATGTGTTAGTATACTGTATTGGTGTTTTTCTTTCTGGCTTACTTCACTCTGTATAATCGGCTCCAGTTTCATCCACCTCATTAGAACTGATTCAAATGTATTCTTTTTAATGGCTGAGTAATACTCCATTGTGTATATGTACCACAGCTTTCTTATCCATTCATCTGCTGATAGACATCTAGGTTGTTTCCATGTCCTGGCTATTATAAACAGTGTTGCGATGAACATTGGGGTACACGTGTCTCTTTCAATTCTGGTTTCCCCAGTGTGTATGCCCAGCAGTGGGATTGCTGGGTCATAAGGCAGTTCTATTTGCAGTTTTTTAAGGAATCTCCACACTGTTCTCCATAGTGGCTGTACTAGTTTGCATTCCCACCAACAGTGTAAGAGGGTTCCCTTCTCTCCACACCCTCTCCAGCATTTATTGCTTGTAGACTTTTGGATCTCAGCCATTCTGACTGGCATGAAATGGTACCTCATTGTGGTTTTGATTTGCATTTCTCTGATAATGAGTGATGTTGAGCATCTTTTCATGTGTTTGTTAGCCATCCATATGTCTTCTTTGGAGAAATGAATGTTTAGTTCTTTGGCCCATTTTTTGATTGGGTTGTTTATTTTTCTGGAATTGAGCTGCATAAGTTGCTTGTATATTTTTGAGATTAGTTGTTTTTCAGTTGCTTCATTTGCTGTTATTTTCTCCCATTCTGAAGGCTGTCTTTTCACCTTGCTTATAGTTTCCTTTGTTGTGCAGAAGCTTTTAAGTTTAATTAGATCCCATTTGTTTATTTTTGCTTTTATTTCCAGTATTCTGGGAGGTGGATCATGGAGGATCCTGCTGTGATTTATGTTGGAGAGTGTTTTGCCTATGTTCTCCTCTAGGAGTTTTATAGTTTCTGGTCTTATGTTTAGATCTTTAATCCATTTTGAGTTTATTTTTGTGTCTGGTGTTAGAAAGTGATCTAGTTTCATTCTTTTACAAGTGGTTGACCAGTTTTCCCAGAGATTGTCTTTAATCCATTGTATATTCTGGCCTCCTTTGTCAAAGATAAGGTGTCCATAGGTGTGTGGATTTATCTCTGGGCTTTCTATTTTGTTCCATTGATCTATATTTCTGTCTTTGTGCCAGTACCATACTGTCTTGATGACTGTGGCTTTGTAGTAGAGCCTGAAGTCAGGCAGGTTGATTCCTCCAGTTCCATTCTTATTTCTCAAGATTGCTTTGGCTATTCAAGGTTTTTTGTATTTCCATACAAATTGTGAAATTATTTGTTCTAGCTCTGTGAAAAATACCTCTGGTAGCTTGATAGGGATTGCATTGAATCTATAGATTGCTTTGGGTAGTATACTCTTTTTCACTATATTGATTCTTCCAATCCATGAACATGGTATATTTCTCCATCTATTAGTGTCCTCTTTGATTTCTTTCATCAGTGTTTTATAATTTTCTATATATAGGTCTTTAGTTTCTTTAGGTAGGTATATTCCTAAGTATTTTATTCTTTTCGTTGCAATGGTGAATGGAATTGTTTCCTTACTTTCTTTTTCTACTTTCTCATTATTAGTGTATAGGAATGCAAGAGATTTCTGTGTGTTGATTTTATATCCTGCAACTTTACTATATTCATTGATTAGCTCTAGTAATTTTCTGGTGGAGTCTTTAGGGTTTTCTATGTAGAGGATCATGTCATCTGCAAACAGTAAGAGTTTTACTTCTTCTTTTCCAATTTGGATTCCTTTTATTTCTTTTTCTGCTCTGATTGCTGTGGCCAAAACTTCCAGAACTATGTTGAATAGTAGTGGTGAAAGTGGGCACCCTTGTCTTGTTCCTGACTTTAGGGGAAATGTTTTCAATTTTTCACCATTGAGGATAAAGTTTGCTGTGGGTTTGTTACATATAGCTTTTATTATGTTGAGGTATGTTCCTTCTATTCCTGCTTTCTAGAGAGTTTTTATCATAAATGGATGTTGAATTTTGTCAAATGCCTTCTCTGCATCTATTGAGATAATCATATGGCTTTTATTTTTCAATATGTTAATATGGTGAATTACATTGATTGATTTGTGGATATTGAAGAATCCTTGAATCCCTGGGATAAAGCCCACTTGGTCATGGTGTATGATCCTTTCAATGTGTTGTTGGATTCTGATTGCTAGAATTTTGTTAAGGATTTTTGCATCTATGTTCATCAGTGATATTGGCCTGTAGTTTTCTTTCTTTTTTTTTTTTTTTTTGTGGCATCTTTGTCAGGTTTTGGTATTAAAGTGATGGTGGTCTCATAGAATGAGTTTGGAAGTTTACCTTCCTCTAATTTTCTGAAAGAGTTTAAGTAGGATAGGTGTTAGCTCTTCTCTAAATTTTTGGTAGACTTCAGCTGTGAAGCCGTCTGGACCTGGGCTTTTGTTTGCTGGAGGATTTCTGATTACAGTTTCAATTTCCATGCTTGTGATGGGTCTGTTAAGATTTTCTATTTCTTCCTGGTTCAGTTTTGGAATATTGTACTTTTCTAAGAATTTGTCCATTTCTTCCACGTTGTCCATTTTATTGGCATATAATTGCTGATAGTAGTCTCTTATGATCCTTTGTATTTCTGTGTTGTCTGTTGTGATCTCTCCATTTTCATTTCTAATTTTACTGATTTTATTTTTCTCCCTTTGTTTCTTGATGAGTCTGGCTAATTGTTTGTCAATTTTATTTATCCTTTCAAAGAACCAGCTTTTGGCTTTGTTGATTTTTGCTATGGTCTCTTTTGTTTCTTTTGCATTTATTTCTGCCTTAATTTTTAAGATTTCTTTCCTTCTACTAATTCTGGGGTTTTCCATTTCTTCCTTTTCTAGTTGCCTTAGGTGTAGAGTTAGGTTATTTATTTGATTTTTTTCTTGTTTCTTGAGATATGCCTGTATTGCTATGAACTTTCCCCTTAACACTGCTTTTATAGTGTCCCACAGGTTTTGGGTTGTTGTGTTTTCATTTTCATTCGTTTCTATGCATATTTTGATTTCTTCTGTGATTTGTTGGTTATTCAGAAGCGTGTTGTTCAGCCTCCATATGTTGGAATTTTTAATAGTTTTCCTCCTGTAATTGAGATCTAATCTTAATGCATTATTGTCAGAAAAGATGCTTGGAATGATTTCAATTTTTTTGAATTTATCAAGGTTAGATTTATGGCCCAGGATGTGATCTATCCTGGAGAAGGTTCTGTGAGCACTTGAGAAAAGGTGAAATTCATTGTTTTGGGGTCAAGTGTCCTATAGATATCAGTTAGGTCTACCTGGTCTATTGTATCATTTAAAGTTTGCGTTTCTTTGTTAATTTTCTGTTTAGTTGATCTGTCCATAGCTGTGAGTGGGGTATTAAAGTCTCCCACTATTATTGTGTTATTGTTAATTTCCCCTTTCATACTTGTTAGCATTTGTCTTACATATTGCAGTGCTCCTATGTTGAGTGCATATATATTTATAATTGTTATATCTTCTTCTTGGATTGATCCTTTAATCATTATGTAGTGGCCTTCTTCGTCTCTTTTCACAGCCTTTGTTTTAAAGTTTATTTTATCGGATATGAGTATTGCTATTCCTGCTTTCTTTCGGTCTCTATTTGCGTGGAATATCTTTTCCCAGCCATTCACTTTCAATCTGTATGTGTCCCTTGTTTTGAGGTGGGTCTCTTGTAGGCAGCATATATAGGGGTCTTGTTTTTGTATCCATTCAGCCAGTCTTTGTGTTTTGGTTGGGGGCATTCAACCCATTTACGTTTAAAGTAATTATTGATAAGTATGATCCTGTTGCCATTTACTTTATTGTTTTGGGTTTGGGTTTATATGCCCTTTTTGTGTTTCCTGTCTAGAGAATATCCTTTAGCAATTGTTGGAGAGCTGGTTTGGTGGTGCTGAATTCTCTCAGCTTTTGCTTGTATGGAAAGCTTTTGATTTCTCCTTCATATTTGAATGAGATCCTTGCTGGGTACAGTAATCTGGGCTGTAGGTTATTTTCTTTCATCACTTTAAGTATGTCTTGCCATCCCCTCCTGGCCTGAAGCATTTCTATTGAAAGATCTGCAGTTATCCTTATGGGAATCCCCTTGTGTGTTATTTGTTGTTTTTCCCTTGCTGCTTTTAATATTTGTTCTTTGTGTTTGATCTTTGTTAATTTGATTAATATGTGTCTTGGGGTGTTTCGCCTTGGGTTTATCCTGTTTGGAACTCTCTGGGTTTCTTGGACTTGGGTAATTATTTCTTTCTCCATTTTAGGGAAGTTTTCAACTATTATCTCCTCAAGTATTTTCTCATGGTCTTTCTTTTTGTCTTCTTCTTCTGGGACTCCTATAATTCAAATGTTGGAGCGTTTCATATTGTCCTGGAGGTCTCTGAGATTGTCCTAATTTCTTTTAATTCGTTTTTCTTTTTTCCTCTCTGATTCATTTATTGTTACCATTCTATCTTCTATTTCACTAATCCTATCTTCTGCCTCTGATATTCTACTATTTGTTGCCTCCAGAGTGTTTCTGATCTCATTTATTGCATTATTCATTATATATTGACTCTTTTTTATTTCTTCTAGGTCCTTGTTAAACCTTTCTTGCATCTTCTCAATCCTTGTCTCTAGGCTATTTATCTGTGATTCCATTTTGATTTCAAGATTTTGGATCATTTTCACTATCATTATTCGTAATTCTTTCTCAGGTAGATTCCCTATCTCTTCCTCTTTTGTTTGGTTTGGTGGGCATTTCTCCTGTTCCTTTACCTGCTGGGTATTCCTCTGTCTCTTCATCTTGGTTATATTGCTGCATTTGGGGTGGCCTTTCTGTATTCTGGGAATTTGTGGAGTTCTCTTTATTATGGACATTCCTCACTGTGGGTGGGGTTGTATCAGTGGCTTGTCAAGGTTTCTTGGTTAGGGAAGCTTGTGTCAGAGTTCTGGTGGCTAGAGCTGGATTTCTTCTCCCTGCAGTGCAATGAAGTGTCCAGTAATGAGTTATGAGACCTCTATGGTTTTGGAGTAACTTGAGCTGCCTATTGAAGCTCAGGGGTGTGTTCCTGTGTTGCTGGAGAATTTGCGTGGTATGTCTTGCTCTGGAACTTGTTGGCCCTTGGGTGGTGCTTGGTTTCAGTGTAGGTATGGAGGTGTTTGATGAGCTCCTATCAATTAATGTTCCCTGGATTCAGGAGTTCTCTGATGTTCTCAGGATTTGGACTTAAGCCTCCTGCTTCTGGTTTTCAGTTTTATTTTTACAGTAGCCTCAAGACTTCACCATCTATACAGCACCAATGATAAAACATCTAGGTTAAAGATGAAAAGTTTCTCCACATTGAGGAACACCCAGAGAGGTTCACGGTTTTCAGCACCCGGAACTTGCTTTATTCTTCTGTTAAGGCTGATATTCTGTTTTTGTCTTCACAATCACCATAAATCTGAAACAACACAAAAGGTGTCATGTCTCTAGAAGGAATACCTACATTTTACAAGAAAGGGAACGAATTTGGCTGATAAGGGAATGAAAGGGTTTCCAGAGTCTTTTCCAATGAGTCAACTCTTCGCATGAGGTGGACAAAGTACTGGAGTTTCAGCTTTAGCATCATTCTTCACAAAGAAATCCAAGGGCTAATCTCCTTCAGAATGGACTGGTTGGATCTCCTTGCAGCCCAATGGACGCTCAAGAGTCTTCTCCAACATCACAGTTCAAAAGCATCAATTCTTCAGCACTCAGCCTTCTTCATAGTCCAACTCTCACATCCATACATGACCACAGAAAAAACGATAGCCTTGACTAGATGGACCTTAGTTGGCAAAGTAATGTTTCTGCTTTTGAATATGCTATCTAGGTTGGTCATAACTTTTCTTCCAAGGAGTAAGCATCTTTTGATTTCATGGCTGCAATCACCATCTGCAGTGATTTTGGAACACAAAAAAAATAAAGTCTGACACTGTTTCCACTGTTTCCCCATCTATTTCCCATGAAGTGGTGGGACCGGATGCCGTGATCTTCATTTTCTGAACGTTGAGCTTTAAGCCAACTTTTTCACTCTCCTCCTTCACTTTCATCAGGAGGCTTTTTAGCTCCTCTTCACTTTCTGCCATAATGGCGGTGTCATCTGCATATCTGAGGTGATTGATATTTCTCCCGGCAATCTTGATTCCAGCTTGTGTTTCTTCCAGTCCAGCGTTTCTCATGATGTACTCTGCATAGAAGTTAAATAAGCAGGGTGACAATATACAGCCTTGACGTACCCCTTTTCCTATTTGGAACCAGCCTATTGTTCCATGTCCAGTTCTAACTGTTGCTTCCTGACCTGCATATAGGTTTGTCAAGAGGCAGGACAGGTGGTCCGGTATTCCCATCTCTTTCAGAATTTTCCACAGTTTATTGTGATCCACACAGTCAAAGGCTTTGACATAGTCAAGAAAGCAGAAATAGATGTTTTTCTGGAACTCTCTTGCTTTTTCCATGATCCAGTGGATGTTGGCAATTTGATCTCTGGTTCCTCTGTCTTTTCTAAAACCAGCTTGAACATCTGGAAGTTCACGGTTCACGTATTGCTGAAGCCTGTCTTGGAGAATTTTGAGCATTACTTTAGTAGCATGTGAGATGAGTGAAACTGTGCGGTAGTTTGAACATTCTTTGGCATTGCCTTTTTTGGGGATTGTAATGGAAACTGACCTTTTCCAGTCTTGTGGCCACTGCTGAGTTTTCCAAATTTTCTGGCATATTGAGTGCAGCACTTTCACAGCATCATCTTTCAGGATTTGAAACAGCTCAGATAGAATTCCATCACCTCCCCTAGCTTTGTTCATAGTCATGCTTTCTAAGGCCCACTTGACTTCACATTCCAGGATGTCAGGCTCTAGATTAGTGATCACACCATCATGATTATCTGTGTCTCTTACCCACCCCAAATCCAGAGGTTGAAGCCCTAATCCCCATGTGATGTTATTTCATGGTGGGGCTTTTGGGAGATAATTAGATTTAGATGAGGTGATGAGAGTGGAGCCTGCATAAGGGAATTAGTGCCTTTAAAAAGAAGAAGGGGGGACTTCCCTGGTGGTCCGGTGGTTAGGACTCTGCATTTAAGAAGCAGAGGGCATGGGTTCATCCCTGGTTGAGGAACTAGGATCCCACAGGCCCCATGGAGTGGCTAATAAGTAAATACATAAAATAAAAAGAAGAACCCAGTACTCTCTCTGTCTCTCTGCCAAGTCCTCACCAGACATGGAGGCTGCCTGTACCTTGATTTTAGATGTGTCAGCCTCCAGAACTGTGAGAAATAAATGCTGGCTGTTCAAGCTATGATTAACCATCTATGACTATTTTTAGAATCCCAAGCTTACAAGTGCAATGGTATAGATATTCTATTTACTTAAATGCATCTTAACATTATTGTTGCTTGGATGATATATATGTATACATGTTTCTGCTATTCTATATTATATATTTGGTAAAAGAGGCCAGATGGAATTGTGCTTTGGGGAATATATATCTTTCTCTTGTGAAAATATATCTTTTCCTTATGAAGTTCACTGCATCTAAATATTTGTAGCATTTCTATGGAAATTGATGATATTTAAAAATTAGTGTCATAAACAAATAGAACACTCCCTGAATAATAACAATATTACAATTGCTTGAATGAACAGAACTAACTGATACTTAGTATGTGAGTGTGAGTGATAGTCGCTCAGTTGTGTTCAACTCTCTGCGACCTCATGGACTGGAGCCTGACGGGCTCCTCTGTCCATGGAATTCTCCAGGCAAGAATACTGGAGTGGGTGATATTTAGCATATTTAACAATAATGTATATAACATTTTGTGTTCTTTGGTTTTGAACATCTTATAGGAAGTTGAAGACATAAAATAGAAAATATCTGAATGACATTAATGAACACTCCCAATAATTATTATGGGAATACTTTATTACTTTCACATGACAATATAGTTGAATAGCAAGGTAAGAGCTTTATTAAACTAGTCATTTCCTTTTTTCTGTGAATCTATAGAGATACAGAAAATGCAAACTCACATTTCTAAAAATATCAATGGACAAAGATGAGCTAATATTATCAGTGCCATCTATCCCAAGTACAGTATTGCTTGTCCCATGAATTTATAGTGCAGATACCTGACTCTGATTTCAATTTGAAATATTATAGGTTAATTTAGACTTCCTTGTATTAGACTTTATGAGCTTAGAGGCTGTATAAAATGTAGTTAACACACTCAATAAATTTATTAACGAAATTGTTTAGTAGGCTTTGTTTTTCTGAACTCTCTTAATTTATGTTGTGATCTCTGTTGTCTGGTTAAGTTGGTTCATTAGAAAACGATACCACAGAATAGGTACTAAGTTTTTCCCATGGGGGCTGATTGATTTGCTTTGTTCAGTTCTATAGCTCTAAAGCACAACTCAACTGTGGTCAGCAATATTAACAGTTAACCAATCAACGAACAGAGTCTTACTGAAAACCTACTATCCTTTATTCAAAATTAAAGCTTCTGTAGTTCTGAGCAGATGACACTTCTTAATGGAGCCACACTAGGAGAAACAAAAATGATAGGGAGTAGAGCAAAATTAGTACCTCACTGCTGCTGCCAAGTCGCGTCAGTCGTGTCTGACTCTGTGCGGCCCCATAGACGGCAGCCCACCAGGCTCCCCTGTCCCTGGGATTCTCCAGGCAAGAATACTGGAGTGGGTTGCCATTTCCTTTTCCAATGCATGAAAGTGAAAAGTGAAAGTGAAGTTGCTCAGTCATGTCCGACTCCTCCTGACCCCATGGACTGTAGCCTCCCAGGCTCCTTCATCCATGAGATTTTCCAGGCAAGAGTACTGGAGTGGGTTGCCATTTCCTTCTCCAAGCATTTCACTACATGGGGGGAAAAATCAAGTTAGTGAGTTGGAAGTTCCATTTTTGCAAAATGACAGATTGTTATCTTTTACAGCTAATTCTACCTAAGTGGTTAATGTATGAACTTCAGAATGATCAACAATAATTGAAGCAGAGCATTGGAAAACTTCTAGCAAATTGGGAAATTAGGAAGGGTGGGCAGCACATTTTGATCTACTTTGGTTAAATTAAGAAATTTTCCTTTTGCATGCCCACTATGTTTCTTCCACATATAAGCAAAAGCTGCTGTAGAGTAATAACCTTGCACAGAAACAATGTCTTTAATATTTACTCTTCCCACTGCCATCTGTTGCTCATTTTTGAAACAATTAACAGTGATGATAGGAAAGAAACCTATGAGTTCCTCTGTCTCTTTCTCTATGGTTCATAACTAATCACCTTTCCCCATCTGAAACACATTAAGTCCTGGGACAGAGATGTTCCTAGAACTTTCAGATAGCTGTTTCCAAGGAAACAGCATTTTTTTTCCATACACATCCTGCAGTTCAGACAGTAGATTGCTTTGTATCATGAGACAAGAGTCTAGAGTAGCTAATTTATATATACGGTAGAGTATTAAAATCAAACTAAAAATCTCACTGTAATCAGTTTTGGATCACCATTTAAGATCCCACATGCCACAGAACAACGAAGCCCGTGCACCACAACTATTGAGCCTGTGCTCTGGAGTGCAGGGACCTCAACCTCCAAAGCCCACATGCCCCAGAGCCCGTGCTGTGCAATAAGAGAAGCCACTGCAATGAGAAACCCAGAGCACTGCAACAGAGAGTAGCCCCCACTCACGGCAACTAGAGAAAAGCCCATGCAACACAGATGACCCCAAAATAAATAAATAAATTTTTAAAAAAGTTTCCATCTACTGAAGGGAGTTATGGAAAATACTATGGGTGGAGTTTCAAAATATTATTTACTATGTTGGGTTTTTAAGATGGCTTCTCAAGAGGAACCTTCTCACGTCTGTGGAACGTAACATCCTTCAGTCCTGTGGAGCCCTCTCCTGGAAGGCTCTGTGCACCAAACTCAGAAAGAAGATATTTGTTTTCCAAAATCTATCAAGAGTGTGACTTGTAATATTCGTGAATATTATGTAACTCCTTCTTATAAATAATCTTGATTTCCATAATATCTAGTTACTTCATCTAAACAGTTGTTCTTATTTCCTGTTGTTTCTTGTTTGGACAAAACAGTGTTGTTATAGGGACTTAATCTAATTCTCCATGTTGACATACACCATCCTTCTAATTTAGTCCCTTTAATGTGAAGCGTTGAGTAAGCTCTTTATGATTGTGAAGGCTTCAAAAACAAGCAAAATCAAACTCTTTATGTGTTTAATCATGTTGTTAATCATTCTGCTTTACACTTTAGAAAACCCTTATATCAATATCATTTTAAAATATATGAAAAGGACAGAATAAGAAAAAGGATAATAGCATCTTTAACATGACATGATAAAACTTCAAGTATTACAAGGTTAGAATTGTATTGCCTTAGGCAAGAGAAATTACAATATTCACCATACAGAAATTTCAAAATTCAGTGGAAAGATAAAGTCAAACAAAGTAATTTTCTGACCGAAAAAAAATTATTTTATAAAATATATTATTGGGATAGGTTACCCCATGTGGAAGGCAGATTCTTTACCACTATGCCACCTGGGAAACCCAGGTTACCACAGGTAACTCCATATTAACTATATAGTAAAAAATTAATGGTAATGACATTTAGTATGGTAAAGATATTATATTTAAATGATATATATATAATAATATATAATTATATATTATATATGAATTAATGTTCCTTATAATTTATGGTTATTATTTTTCCAGTTAAAATTAGATTAAGTACCTATTAAAAGTGTTGAAGAGTATAGGGAGCATTTTATAAATGCATATCATATTCAGAGGACAGAAACTCACTTTGGGACTGAACTGAATACATGAGTACAAGCAGAAGCAATGGTAGTATCTCACCACTGTAGGTTTAGTGAGGAACACTAAAGTTGGGTATATATACGGTTCACTGTCCAAACTCGGAAACCTTTTGAGAGTTAAAAGATAATACTTAAAAGATTACATCATGGCAACATTACAAATCAAACTGTCTTGGGCCACCTAGTTCCTATATAAGGAAAGAAAGAGTGAGGAAAATGAGTAACTAGTTTAGATGTACAACTAGACTAAAATTCTTGCAAAGATGTTTGAATATTTAAACTCATCTTTGAAGAAGGGATTATAGCCTCTATTTAAAAGAAGGGGAAGTTTCCTTAAACAACTCATCCTACCATTCACATACTTGGACTAGAATTAGGATCCTCCTAAACCCTCTGAGCCATGACAGAAAATTTCTATGAAACTTTCAGAAAAGTTGGCAGCCTGCAGATTTTGAGGTGTGGTTGTTGGGCCTCTTACACTGGTACTTAATTGGGGGGGGGGACATTCTGACCAAATAAATTGGTGCCTGACTCTGTTGTAACCTGTGTGTATGTGTTTAGTTACCAAGTCATGTCCTACTCTTTTGTGACCCCATGGACTGTAGCCTGCCAGACCCCTCTGTCCATGGAATTTTCCAGTCAAGAAAACTGGAGTGGGTTATCATTTTCTCCTCCAGGGGATCTTCCTGACCCAGGAGTCAAACTCACATCTGCCTGGCAGGTAGATTCTTTACCACTGAGCCACCTGGGAAACCCGCTGTAATCTGTCCTACTGGCCAAAATACAGGTACTTTCAGTCTTCCTTTCACTTCCAAAAACTGAGTTCTTAAACTTATCATCATCTTCTCTTTCCTAACCTGCATATTTCCATCATTATAACATAATGGTGAAGAATATGGCCAGGAATCAGGCCTGGCTTGAAACACTGGTTTTACCTCTTTCTATCTAACATTGCTTAAGCCTTTGATGCCTCTATTAATAGAGAAATAGGCAAAATAATACACATCTGCTGAGTTCTTGTGATGATTAAAAATGAGATAACATTACACATAAGATGCTTGGCAGTATCTGAATCATAGGGAGTATCTAAAGATACTAAATTATTATTTTTACACTCTTTTCACCTTCCAATAATTTCCTGATATGATCTCATTGCACTTGAGCCAGATAATTCACTTCCATGGTAAAGAAACCTCTGACTAATCTAAACCTTCAGTCTCTTATTAAGGTCAAAACCCAATTCTCTGAAGAATTCTGTTTCTTCTCTTATACCTTTAAATGGAGATTGCTTATTGTCCAAAATTCCATACTTTGCAGGCTAGGAGGAAAGAGAGTTAGATTCCACTTCTTTGCCTCCTAACACATTTTTCCACCTCACTCAAATAAAAAAGTCTTCTTTAGATTATCTTGTTATGCTATTCCACCTTTCAATGATGGTATCTAATAGCTTTATGGTCAGACACTGTTTACTGCATTTGGCTTCAGGCTTCTCACTCATAAATCCCACTAGCGTCCTACATGGCTTCAGTATCCATATTGATCTATCAATAACCTTGTATCACAATGTGTTGCCTTTCTTAATGCCACCAACTTACATTTCAATTCTAATTCAGCCAATCATACCCACAGCCATCCCTTGGAACTGATCATTTCTAATAATTACCCAACATTCCTAAACATAATCTCTAACGTCCCACTCCCTAATGCAAATTTATGCCCATCAAAATCCTTCATACCTTCACATTTACACTTCTTTTCCTTTGACCTCTTGGGGACATTTAGCTCATGATTCTCCTCTCTCTACTCCATTCTTCTCACTCTCCTCTTTCTCAGTCTCCTAAAAACCTTATTACTTAAACTACTAGATTGCTAATATGCCATTGCTTTGTCTATGAGTTCTTCTACACAAACTTAAAATTCTACAGTACCCCTAAAAACATTGTAACACTGAATTAATCCACTTATTAAGGCTTTCTCTTATAGCCTGTCTGCCAAGAATTCAGGTAATGATTTGGACTGGCACCAAGATAGATTCATGCTCTATACTCTCAGCCAGAAACCTAATTCTATCTTACCAAAATATCTGAGGATGCCATAGACAGCCAGCTACCATTTCTCAAAACAACCACTTTTAACCTTCTTTACTCTCATTACAATTCTTCTTTTATGTATAACATTGCCACAGTCTCAGGCTTCCCAGGTGGCTCAGTGGTTAGGAATCTGCCTGCCAATGCAACAGATGCAGCAGACCCAGGTTTGATCCCTGAGTGGGGAAGACCCCTTGGAGGAGGAAATGGCAACCCATTCCAGCGTTCTTGCCAGGAAAACCCCATGAACAGAGGAACTTGGTGGGCTACAGTCCATAGTCCTCCGCAGAGTCAGGCATGGCTGAACACACATGCATGCATGCCGGCACAGTCACAGTCAGCAAAAACCTTGCTTCCTAACTCCATAACTACACAGAGGGTATTCAGCAAGAATTCTTTCAATTCTTGTTCCTCTCTCACTAACAAATTCACCCACATTGTAACACATTACTTAAGCAAGGGATAAAGTTTCAGGTATCTACCTGCAGAGATGTGTTCTTTGTTGCTGAAATTTAATAATATGCCCCTTACTGTTCCCCAGACCACAGATGACTGCATTAGCATAACTACTCAAGTTGGGATAATTAGATTATCTCTTTTGAGCATTTAATATTTGCTTTCAAAAGTAGTCACAGGCAGTCTTTGATGAGGGCTGAAACTGCCTTATGTAAATTCAGGAGCCACGTACACATGGAAAAGCAGAGAAGGTAACAGTGAAGTGAAGATTTCAAGGGAAGCAGGGATGGGAGACTCACAGCTCTGCCCTGGAGAGAGTAATTTTGGATCTTGATGAGATTCTGGTTCCTGTTTCCACTCCTAGTAAGGTGGACCTCCTGCTTTGAGATCCCAGCAGATACTTCTGAAGCTTATATCCCCTACCCACTTGCTTGCTGCTGCTGCTGCTGCTAAGTCGCTTCAATCGTGTCCGACTCTGTGCGACCCCATAGACGGCAGCCCACCAGGCTCCCTCATCCCTGGGATTCTCTAGGCAAGAACACTGGAGTGGGTTGCCATTACCTTCTCCAATGCATGAAAGTGAAAAGTGAAAGTGAAGTTGCTCAGTAGTGTCCGACTCTTCTCGACCCCATGGACTGCAGCCTACCAGGCTCCTCTGTCCCTGGGATTTTCCAGGCAAGAGTACTGGAGTGGGGTGCCATTGCCTTCTCTGACCCATTTGCTTATGAGCTGTAGTAACTTGCAACACTCTCCTCCTCTCCGCTAAAAAATCCACTTAGGCAAGTTGTTTACATCGATTCTTTCTCCTTCTCTCCAATTTCAGTAAAATACTTTCTCTTCTATCTCTGCTCTTTTATTATATCTCCCTTTGTTTATATGCTTTGAATCTAATCTTCTCTTGTGCTATTGATCATCAACACTCTTCCCTTTTCTTTGGCCCCACTTTCTATCCCTTTCCTCTTAGAATATAAACACCCTGAGGGTTTCCCTGGTAGCTCAGATGGTAAAGAGTTTGCCTGCAATGCAGGAGACCCAGCTTTGATCCCTGGGTTGGGAAGATCCCCTGGAGAAGGAAATGGCAACCCACTCCAGTATTCTTGTCTGGAAAATCCCATGGACGGAGAAGCCTGGCGGGCTACTGTCCATGGGGTAGCAAAGAGTCGGACATGACTGAGTGTCTAACACGCACCACTCCAAGCTTGAAAAACAACACATCTTCCTTGAACTTGTGCTTTTTGCAAACATTGCTATATTGTCACAATTATGCTCAGCAGATAACCTTTTCCCCTCCATGGTCAAACTTCTGAGAAAGACAGTCTAATCTCACAGTCTCCATTATTTATCTCTTATTTATGACTCAGTCACTGCAATTTGCTTCTTTGCTCTCAGTACCTTTCATTCATAATTTTCAATTCTTATTTTTTGGGGTATATCTCAGCATTTGACATACTCTGACTTCTTCTCTTTTAAAACTAGCTCTTTCCTTTGTTTCTGACATATCACACTATATACTATACACATTCTTCCTTATGAAACTGATTCTTATTCATCTTAATGACCCACAATTGTAAATGTAGAGCTCAGATCATTGTGTTAAACTCCAGTCCCGCATATTAACATGCACACACACACACATGTGTATACTATATGTCACATATATATACATGCATATTTTTGGTATACAAGCCAGAACTCTCAAAGTCATCCATGAGCTTAGGGTTGCTAAAAATTTTAACTGATCTCTTTGTTTTTACTACCATTCCTTCAATCTAGGATTTACACTGTTGGCAAATGATCTTTCCAAAATATATATTTAACCACCTCTGCCCAGGCCTGCTGACAAAAGTAGCAGGCTTGGAACAAGAGTGCAAATAGGTTCTCACATACAATATGTCTAATATTTTAAAGCTATATATGAATGTAACAAGCTGTTAAATAAAATCAATTATATACTTCTACGTTAAATATATTTTTATAATAACAAAATCATAGCACACAGCTACATTTTATGTAACTAATATTTGACAGATTCTCAGATAAATGAATAAATCATTTTTACCACTCATCTAGATTTTCTGCTATTGGGATGATAATATTTACATAAGTAATCAAATAAAGGTATATGACATTACTTTATAGTTTTCAATAAATGTTATGCTTCTTGACTTTATTTTAGAAAAATCATAAATTTTACTATTAAAACTTTCTTATAATTCAAGTTTTATTCCAAGCAATACCAAGTTAGAAGTTTTCCTTAAATTGCTGTAGTTCTTAAACAGCTTTCTGTTAATGGCAATTTGGAGAAACTTTTCTACTGCCAAAGCAGTAGCAATTGGAATTGTCAATAAAAGTCTTCAAGAAATACTTAAATGAGAGATGAACAATAAATTTTATATATAATATTGAAACTGTGAAATGGGGCTGCACATGATAAAGTATTATTATTTTAGTAAATATTACAAATTATTTTAATTTTGTTATATAAATCAATACTAATCATATCACTGTTTTAGTCTTCTCTTAAAGCAATATCTAAATCCACTTATTAATATAAAGCCTTGGTATCATATTTATACTGTACCTCTTTTATAATATATCATGCTTACTTCTTATATAATTTTTAGAGCTATAAATTCCTTAATAATAGAAAATACTCCTCATTGCCATATGTAATACTGGATGTACCATATTATTTTATGAGTACTTCCATACTTTTAACTGAAATACAATAAGGACCAAGAAAATGGGTGCTTGGCCCAACTGAAAAACAACAAAATAATTTTAAATATCCATTATCTCTATGGTAGCTTAAGGGAAGTATTTGGCAAGTTGAAAAAAATTTTCTTTTTTCCTTACCTCAATATTTCTGTACCATAAATTCAGCCCATAATTCAAAATGCTGTTTATTGGCAATATCCATAGTGGTACAACCTACAATCCTGCATGACTTTTAGGTGTGGTCATCTCTTGTTTTGAGAAAGTGTGGGAAAAATATGTGAAGAAGCATTTCTCTGGAACCTGAATGGATTCAGTCATGAGAGTGGGTTTTCAGGCTAGATTACAAATAACAGAGGTGAAAATCCTTTCTGGTTTGCATGGGACTGAGGACTTCTGTGGGATGCAAAATTTTCAGTGTTAAAACTGAGAAAGTCCCAGGCAAATTCAAACATGTTTATCACTCTAACACGTACATTTTTAAAAAAACTAAAGTTGTGTGTACATTTTTGATATGTGCAGCTCCAGGGCTCAGGGGTCCCTCCTCCCCATGTCTAAGAGTGGTACTGTCTGTGCCACTCCTTTGTTTAAATTACTTTACCTTCTATCATTGATATCATGACAAAGTCCAAACAGCTTAGACATTAGACGCGGCTATTCTTGTTCCTTCCTTTCTTTCTAGAGTTATCTGTTATTGCTTCTTTGCTCTGTGCTAAATTTCTTATACTTCCCAAACCAGTTATATATTCTAATGCTCCTCCATTTCTACATGTGGTCTTGTCTTTGGAGATTGCTGTCTCCCCAGTTCATTGCCTGAGTCATTCTAATTACTCTTGAAATCTCATTTCAAATATCATCTCTCCAGGAAGCAATATATAATCCTCCTGCCCCTCCCACCTCCTTGTCTCAGTATAGCAGAGCACTTAAGAGCATGGGTTCTGAAATCAGCCTATCTGAACTCAGATCCAAGCCCTACCACTTACCAGGTGTGTAACCTCGGCAAATAATTTAATTTCCCTTTGCCTCAGTTTCCATCTGTAAAATGAAAATTGGAATACTACCTATTCACCAGGTTGTTGTGAGGGTAAAGGAAACAATGAGAACAACTCTAATACACAGCACATATTAATGTTAGCTCATTATAATTCTACCCAGACACATAGTGGATGATTGATACATGTTTTTGAATGCCTGGGAGGGATGTCTGCTTTCTAGGAATTTACAAATCAAAATGAAAAGAGATAAGTGAATTCATCTGGCTTTAAATTTTTATTTCGTAGTTTCCAGTGACTAGGCAATTGGTGTCCAGATGACCCGAAATTCTAAACTAGGACTCTGAAAATGGTAAGATCCAGATATTTCCATTTGGAGTGCAACTTCAGGGACTTTAAAATAGCTGTCAAATGATGCCTGTCATTTAAAGGATACATCTTGTAAGTTAGGGACTCAGATTCCAATTTACGAGGGAAAACAGTCAGTCTTAGAGATGAAGACGGGAAGGGGAGAAAGAGAAAAATAGAGGGTCCCGTAATTGTTCACAAATAATGGGACTGAATTCCAAAGACTACTGAATTCCAAAGACTATTTCAGAAATGACCAGAACTGAATTTCAAAGACTATTCCAGAAATGACCAGAACTCCAGACCTGAACGGGAACTATACTATTCACTCAGGAGAGGTTTGGGCTTGGTAAAACTATGGCTCACCCCACATGCCCTGGCTCTCCTAAGAGTAATCTTATTTCCTGGACCTTATTTGCGAGGAGGTAGACAAACTAAACAACGTGGGAGTCCAGCACACGTCTAAGAGTCACTGGAGCTGGGGGTACGACAGTCTTCAGCGGTTAGAATGCTCTAGACCTCAACCTAGAGATGATCTCTTAGCTTTGGGCTAAGGTGGAAGAGAGTTGCTGCTAAGTCGCTTCAGTCGTGTCCGACTCTGTGTGACCCCATAGACGGCAGCCCACCAGGCTCCCCCGTCCCTGGGATTCTCTAGGCAAGAGTACTGGAGTGGGTTGCCATTTCCTTCTCCAATGCATGAAAGTGAAAAGTGAAAGTGAAGTTGCTCAGTCGTGTCTGACCCTCAGCGACCCCATGGACTGCAGCCTTCCAGGCTCCTCCATCCAGGGGTTTTCCGGGCAAGAGCACTGGAGTGGGGTGCCATAGTGAGTCCAGATACATGGAGTGAGGCATGACCACGTTCCTGGAAATGAAGCAGAGATCTTTGAAGTAGCTGTGGCAGAACTTCAATCCCAGGTCTGAATTTTGAATCTTGTGCTTTTACCATTTTAAAACATACAAGGCATCACTATTTGATGGAATAAATGTGTTCAAGAGAGTAAAAGTGGAGTGTATTATGTTTCTTCTAAATCTGTTTTCAACAATTTTTTTCTTATAAATATGGCAATGTATTTCTACCACAACAGAAGGGAAGGGCATTTCAACATCACATGTCAAAATAGAAAGTAAACAATTAGTTATTTCACTTGAACCTTACAAAATCCTGTAAGCTAGGGCAGGAAGATATATATTACTACCTCCACGTTCCCTGTGTAGAAAGGAAAATGAAGCACATTGGGGTCAAGTAAGTTGTCAAAGGTCACATAGCAAGTTGGTGAGACAAATACTCTCCCAATACCCTTTCCACCAGACCATGTTAGCCCTAAAAGGTCATGACTACACACTTGTTTCCAAGCCTGAATTGCATTTTGGAGTGCAGAACTAGGTGACTAATGGAGAAACAGTGTCTGGATACCACGTTGTTGAGCTTGGAAGAAACAGTCCTGTTTAAGCCAATGACTGAAGCTGAGGGAATAACCTGATGGAAGACTGAATGTTCCAAAGCCAAGTGCTGCCTGCCTGTGTCAAGATACATGCAGTTTTACCTCAACACTAAGGAGGGAAACATCTGTTAAAATGGAGCTACTCCAACGCAAGAGAGATGAGAAAAAAGCTTGATTATAACACTAACAATATCTACCTAACTTCATAAGAATGCACTATTGCACAAGAACAATTTGCTGGGTTATAAAAACTACTGGGTTAACCAGGTGGTATTGTTGGGTGCGAATCTTGCTTTCCACTTTGCCAAGTAGATATTTAAATGTCAACAGGTGAGTCCTCCAAGTGCCGTTCAGTTATATGGTTAGTGGTAATGTTTACTTAACTTTATCAACACTATAATTCAACTTGCAAAAAGTGGAACTTGAAACATAATAAATTAACTGGGTGATACAATATATATATTGGAGAAGGATATGGCAGCCCACTCCAGTACTCCCAGTTGCCTGGGAAATCCAACTGACACAGGAACCTGGTGGGCTAAAGTCCATGGGGTCACAAAAGAGTCAGATATGACTGAGCAACTAAATAGCAACATTATATATGTACATATACACATACATATGTACATATAATAATATAAATTATATATAATAATATTATATATGTAATAGCTATATGAAGAATTATAATGGATATACTCTTTCTATTTTTCCTTTTGATTCAAGTATATTTTCCCATTGCTGTTTGCTTGAATCAGCAGATAAATAACTGATCTACATAAAGGGAGAGAGATCATGAGAATGTCACATCTTTTTCCCAGTTTGGTGTCCTGCTCCTCATTCATGCCTGCACCACTGTCTGCCTCAAGACACCAGGGTGGTAAGCACTATGACAACTCTGGTTTAATATGTGTTTTTTTGCTACATTCCTCCCTACAACAAGATGCTACATAGTGTCAGGGAAACTGATCCATGTCCCAGTGTCAGATTGCCACACTTGAGCTCCAGTAAAGAGTAAGAAGTAGCATGAATCCTGAGTTTCTAGAGCTTCACAGTTATTGTTTGTTAATAGGTTGGAAATAAAGTAAGATGACATCTCAGTTTTTTAAAAAGTGTATGTTTGCACATTAAATAAAGAAAATGCTCTCTAAACTAAACAGAAATTACTCCTGTGTTTTTATATTATTATCTACCTCCATCAGAGAATTGAGAGGTAATTTAGGGGTTAGCTTGTATTTGCGGTCTAATCTAGTAAGTCATGCTTTTTGCTGATCCTCAAGTCAACTATTAGGATCCATCAAAATAGATTATATGTGTAAACAGGAAGGAAATGAGATTAGATGAAAATGATTTTACTAATGCTCACAGTGACAGTGACGCATTCTGACATGCCATTAAGGTAATGTATACACAGACTTCACAAACAAATATTTGCATGAGCATATGCAGGCATGAATACAAATACATACGGGGAAGACAGGCTGGGAAACCGGAAGGAGACGTAGTGTTCAAGATTAGTTGGGCCTGATTCTTACCCTTCTTCCCATCTCATTAGGACAAGACCTTTTTGATGCTGTGCTTGTTTCAAAACCTAAAAGAGTTCAGAATAAATGTTTCCCTAAACAGAAACACTCAATTTATTACATGCATTCTTTCACAATAATGGGATAAGCTCACAGTGTGATGAAAGAACAATATAGGGGCATGTGCTGACCTTTCCAGATGTGGTGTGACCTTGCCACTCCATGAATAGTGCTGACAATGGAAAGCCCCATTAAGGACTCGAGGGCCTAAGGGAGGCTCTGATGATTTTAGATTCTGTTTTCCTGGCTATATGAATCTTAACCTCAACCTGATACTCTTCAGTCCAACTTGAGATGCATGGATCACATCTGCAGGTAGGTTGGTTATAGCAGTCAATGAGGCAGCCCTAAAGAATCTCACCTCATACTTAGTGCAATCAACTTTCTTCTACTAACTCACATTCAAGCTCTAAAAAGCTGAGTGCACACATGTGCTTCCAGTTATCACTGACCACTAAAAGGACAATCATGCTAGTTTTTCATATCTTTATCACCTTATCCAGGCGAGGATACTGGAGTGGGGTGCCATTTCCTCCTCCGGGGGATCTTCCCAACCCAGGGGCTGAACCTGCACCACTTGCACCGGCAGCTGGCCTCTTTACCACTGGGCCACCCGGGAGGCCCCATACCGAACAACCATCCCCCAAATACTGTCAATTCTTAGACCATCAATAAGACATATACTTTCAGTACAGAGCTAACATAAGTGTAGAGAATCTGTGCTTTAATTCAGTTGTTTATTTATTTATATATTCAAGATAAGCAGGGCTTCCCTGGTGGCTCAGACAGTATAAAGTCGGTCGCAGTGCAGGAGACCTGGGTTCGATCCCTAGGTCAGGAAGATTCCCTGGAGGAGGGCATGACAACCCACTCCAGCACTCTTGCTTGAAGAATCCCATGGGCAGAGGAGCCTGGTGGGCCTACAGTCCATGGGATCTCAGACTTGAACACTTAAAGATAGGCATATAACTATAAGTTGCTTAAGTGAAGTTGCTCAGTCGTGTCCGACTCTTTGTGACCCCATGGACAGTAGTCAACAAGGCTCCTCAGTCCATAGGATTTTTCAGGCAAGAATACTGGAGTGGGTTGCCATTTCCTTTTCCCAAAGGTCAGCTTGAGGCATTGGCCAGGAATTGAACCCGGATCAACTGCTTGGAAGGCAGCTATGCTCACCACTATACCACAAATGCTAGAATTTCTATAGTCGGATTCACCTTATAAAACATTTTCATTCCCATCAAAATTGTGCAATCACTTTTAATATCATCATTTTTTTACAGATGAGAAAACC
The DNA here is from genome assembly GCF_014754425.2 of Oryx dammah. Classification (NCBI taxonomy): domain Eukaryota; kingdom Metazoa; phylum Chordata; class Mammalia; order Artiodactyla; family Bovidae; genus Oryx; species Oryx dammah. Next base: position 50,510,168 of record NW_024070203.1, on the reverse strand, counting down.
AAAGCTCTGATAGTTCACTGATTTGCCATAAGTAAATAACTATTGAAAATGACAAGAGTGGGACTTGAACTTGTGTACACAGATGTTACACTCCATATGCTATCCACCTTGCCACATTTATTCTTCTATCTCTACTCTCAGCTACAAAAGATGTGCTTATAATGTGTATTAGGGTGTTATCATTTCTGCTCAGAGACAGAGACACTCAAATAAGACTGGAAAAAAATTAGGTGCATCATCACGCAAGACTGCAAAACAAGTTCAGAAATAATGGCTTTCATTCTGGGGACTATGTGTCGTGGTCAATAACATGGTAATCAGTTCAGTTCAGTTCAGTCGCTCAGTCGTGTCTGACCCTTTGCGACCCCATGAATTGCAGCACACCAGGGCTCCCTGTCCATCACCAACTCCCAGAATTCACCCAAACTCATGTGCATCGAGTTGGTGATGCCATCCAGCCATCTCATCCTCTGTCATCCCTTTCTCCTCCTGCCCCCAATCCCTCCCAGCATCAGAGTCTTTTCCAATGAGTCAACATTTTGTATGAGGTGGCCAAAGTATTGGAGTTTCAGCTTTAGCTTCAGTCCTTCCAAAGAACACCAGGACTGATCTCCTTTAGAATGGACTGGTTGGATTTCCTTGCAGTCCAAAGGACTCTCAAGAGTCTTCTCCAACACCACAGTTCAAAAGCATTAATTCTTTGGCTCTCAGCCTTCTTCACAGTCCAACTCTCTCATCCATACATGACTACTGGAAAAACCATAGCCTTGACTAGATGGACCTTAGTCAGCAAAGTAATGTCTCTGCTTTTGAATATGCTATCTAGGTTGGTCATAACTTTCCTTCCAAGGAGTAAGCGTCTTTTAATTTCATGGCTGCAATCACCATCTGCAGTGATTTTGGAGCCCCAAAAATAAAGTCTGACACTGTTTCCTTTGTTTCCCCATCTATTTGCCATGAAGTGATGGGACCAGATGCCATGATCTTCGTTTTCTGAACGTTGAGCTTTAAGCCAACTTTTTCACTCTCCTCTTTCACTTTCATTAAGAGGCTTTTTAGCTCCTCTTCACTTTCAGCCATAAGGGTGGTGTCATCTGCATATCTGAGGGGATTGATATTTCTCCCAGCAATCTTGATTCCAGCTTGTGCTTCTTCCAGTCCAGCGTTTTTCATGATGTACTCTGCATATAAGGTAAATAAGCGGGGTGACAATATACAGCCTTGACATACTCCTTTTCCTATTTGGAACCAGTCTGTTGTTCCATGTCCAGTTCTAACTGTTGCTTCCTGACCTGCATATAGGTTTCTCAAGAGGCAGATCAGGTGCTCTGGTATTCCCATCTCTTTCAGAATTTTCCACAGTTTATTGTGATTCACACAGTCAAAGGCTTTGGCATAGTCAATAAAGCAGAAATAGATGTTTTTCTGGAACTCTCTTGCTTTTTCCATGATCCAGTGGATGTTGGCAATTTGATCTCTGGTTCCTCTGTCTTTTCTAAAACCAGCTTGAACATCTGGAAGTTCACGGTTCACGTATTGCTGAAGCCTGTCTTGGAGAATTTTGAGCATTACTTAGGTAGCATGTGAGATGAGTGAAACTGTGCAGTAGTTTGAGCATTCTTTGGCATTGCCTTTCTTTGGGATTGGAATGAAAACTGACCTTTTCCAGTCCTGTGGCCACTGCTGAGTTTTCCAAATTTTCTGGCATATTGAGTGCAGCACTTTCACAGCATCATCTTTCAGGATTTGAAATAGCTCAACTGGAATTCCATCACCTTCACTAGTTTTGTTCGTAGTGATGCTTTCTAAGGCCCACTTGACTTCACATTCCAGGATGTCTGGCTCTAGGTGAGTGATCACACCATCGTGATTATTTTGGTCGTGAAGATCTTTTTTGTACAGTTCTTCTGTGTATTCTTGCCACCTCTTCTTAATATCTTCTGCTTCTGTAAGGTCCATAACATGGTAATAAAAAAGAAAAAAAGAACAATGCATTCTTTGATATACAATGGAAAATAATTTTAGATTCTCTAAGTCTTTAATAGCTCCCATTTATGTATTTAATACTACTTCCAATAAATGGTCTAAAAACTAAGAAAGAAAGAAAATAGAAACTTCAAATTCTATTTAAGAATTAAATTATTTTAAGCAATAATTTCAACACAGGCTACTTTTAGTCCCTTGAGTATACCGCAAGATAATAGCCCTTTAATGCATAGAGGGTTATTTATAACATCTGTATTAACTTTTTACCCAGTGTTTAGTTGAAACTCATAAGTACTTGAAATTTAAGCAAATAATTTTAGTTCTGTTTATGTGTTGGCTAAAAATAATGATGGAAATTTTGTATCCTGTAATTACATCAATAAACTGATATCAGAAAAAATAGTGAAGATGGATCGTTGTTCATTTACCTTGAATAGCTAAATAGGTTGTGCTCTTTAAATATCTCTCAACCATCAGGGAAAAAACTATGGTTAGAAAGAAAAGCCTTGCCAAAGGGCCATAATCAGGTTAACTGGACATGCACTCTTTCTGAATTCCTACATTTTTCTTTTCAATGAAAATATAAAGAGATAGAATAGCATTTTGATGCCAAAATGTAAGATGTTTTACATTTCTCCATCTCAAATCTCTTTACATGAGGAAAGTCAGAAAGTAGAGTGAATTTTCAGGTAACAAATTCCCCTGAACCACACATTCTTCATCTTCCATTTACTATGTAAGTCAGCTTTCTGTGTATATGTACTTTTTTTTCCATTGGTGTCAGTCCTCCTATATTTTGCTTTTAAGTAACACTTTAACATGAAACCACAGGCACAGGCCATGGGTGAGAGAGCCTGAGGGAATAAGTTTCTTAGAGTTCAGGATTAATGTTAAGATTAAATCAAGTTTATTTCAGTTTCAGTTTTCCCCTCTTACACATTAGCAATTATTACAATTGCATCAGAATCTCTCTCTCTATATATATACATATTATTTTCCTCTCACGATTCTTATGCTTTTTAGTGTATGTGACTCATTTATGGTGAAGTGATGCTAGATATAATTGTCACATGGATTGAAAGTTGTAGAGGGGATGTAGACTGGGCTTCAAATTTAGGAAATATGAAATATTTTATTTTAACATATGTTTATTTGAGGCCACATGTACTTTTTCAGGTCTATTAAAGTTCTAGAAGAAGACTCTTGAGAATCCCTTTGATTGCAAAGAGATCAAACCAGTCAACCCTAAAAGAAATAAACCCTAAATATTCATTGGAAAGACATGCTGCAGCTCCAATACTTTGTCCATCTGATGCAAAGAGTAGACTCATTGGATAAGAGGTTAATACTGGGAAAGATTACAGGCAGGAGAAGAAGCGGGTGACAGAGGATGAGATGGTTGGATGGCATCACCAACTCAATGGACATGAGTTTGAGTGAACTCTAGGAGATGGTGAAGGACAGGGAAGCCTGGCGTGCTGCAGTCCATGCGGTTGCAAAGAGTCAGACAAAACTTAGCAACTGAACAACAAAAAGCTCTAGAGGAGTTAAGGTGAGAGGGGAGGCATATCCTGGCTTCATCTGATGTCTAGTTGGATGGAATAGGGGAAAAGGAACTGGTGTTTTAGAACTGTCTAGTTACATTTTTAGCCACTACATATCTATGCTATTGAACATACTAATATTTAAATGTAAACACAAAACTCAATTCTAAATCCCCTCCTCCCCGTCTAGTCTATCCTCAACGCATTGAAGAGAATCTTTCTAAAATTTAACTCTACAGCAACTCCCCACTTTATTCAGTTAAAAAGCAAACATCTGTATAATGGGAAGAGCATTCTCTCCATCTCTCACATTCACCTCTGCTATTACGTGAACACACCAGGCACCTTTCCATCTTTAGGTCTTTGTTTTAGCTCTTCTCACTCTAAGAAAGTTTTCCCACCAGCTATATCTGCTTATTTCACTTTTGATACTCTCCAAATTTTTCTTCAATCATCACCTTTATAATGAGACCTTCCTTACCTACCGATTCAATATACTCTCCACCCAAACCCCTGGCAACCTTTTTACCTTCCTTTGTTTTTTTTCACATAACACATACTTTCTTTGAAGATACTATAAAATTTACTTATTTATTATATTAATTGTTTATTGCCTGTTTCCTTCCTGCAATGTAAGCTCCATGTGGACAGGGATCTTTGGTTTCTCCTATGCATCAAAAAGGCCTAAATGGTGCCTGACACTTTGTCGACATTCTATATTAATGGGTTGAGTGAATGAATGTCACCAACCTTAGACTCCCAAATACCCAGCTCATTTTCTCTATCTCCATTTCTTTATTTCTGTTCTTTCTTTCTCTCACATGTACACTTATATATGTGTGTGTGTGTGTGTGCAAAGTCACTTCAATAGTGTCCAACTCTATGACCCTATGGACTGTAGCCTGCCAAGCTCCTCTGCTCATGGGATTCTCCAAGGTAAGAATATTGGGGTAGGTTGCCATGACATCCTCCAGGGGATCTTCCCAACCAAGGGATTGAACTCAAATCTCATATGTCTCCTGCGTTGGCAAGAGGGTTCTTTACCACTAGGACCACCTGGGAAACCCACACTTAAATGCAGAGTAGCTATAAAACATTGTAACCTATCCATTCAATATCTCAGATCCTAGTGAAAGGGATATGTAGCTAGAGGTAAAGAAACAGCTCTACAACAGAACTCTCTATGACAGAGAACCTATTGTGGAAGTAAATGAAGACCAACCAAATGCAAGGAAGCAAAGGTTACCTATTCAGAGTTTGTTAGAGCAAGGAATTTAGCCATCATCATTTATGGGCTTCACAGATTTAAAGGCTGGCAAAGAGTGGAATAAAAGAAAGGTTTCAGCTTATACTCTGAGTGGAGTCTGTTGGCAGAGAGAAGCTGTGGACAGGCTAACTAGAAGCAGGGCATCTTATGTAATTGGCCCAGGATACATATTTCCTTTCTCTGGTTGGTAATAAGCTGGAAACTAGGAAAAAATTTTGGAAGCTTTTAGTTATTAACCAAATTTTATCTTTTGGTTCTGACTGTTACTAGCTGGCTCTTGGATTGTTACTAGAGATTACAATATGACTTCCTATAAATTTGACTTATCAATAGCAGTTTAGATTCATAGGCTGGTTACTGCAGATAATGGATTGGCTCCCTGGGCTGTTTACTGCAGGTTGTAGGTCAAAGTTCTATATTATATATAGTCTGGCCATTATCCATTTGTATATCGAGTCTCACAGTACATAAAATGAACACATAGAGAAACTTTTAAAAGCAGATAAATAGTACATATCTACACATCTATTACTGAAATCAAATTAATGATCTCTAAATAATCTTTTTAAACAACTATTATCACTTCTTCAAATTCTCTTGATTTCTAGAATCTCAGTGAATTGCTCATAGGCTGATTTTTTTTTTTTTAATCTCAAATGCAGTCCTTTCTGATCCCCACTGAGATTCTTCTCATTTGGTTATAAAAGTCTGGGACAGTGAACCTTTTAAATGTATTTGGGGATGAAATAGTGACAGACTTTATTTTCCTGAGCTCCAAAATCACTGCAGATGGTGACTGCAGCCATGAAATTAAAAGATGCTTGCTCCTTGGAAGAAAAGCTATGACCAACCTGGACAGCATATTAAAAAGCAGAGACATCAGAGACATTACTTTGCCAACAAAAGTCTGTCTAGTCAAAGGTATGGTTTTTCGAGTAGTCATGTATGGATGTGAGAGTTGGACTATAAAGAAAACTGAGCACCAAAGAATCAATGCTTTTGAACTGTCGTGTTGGAGAAGAATCTTGAGAGTCCCTGGGACTGCAAGGAGATCAAACCAGTCCATCCTAAAGGAAATCAGTCCTGAATATTCATTGGAAGGACTGATGCTGATGCTGAAACTCCAATACTTTGGCCACCTGATGCAAAGAACTAGCTCACTGGAAAAGACCTTGAGGCTGGGAAAGATTGAAGGCAGGAGGAAAAGGGGGAGGCACAGGAGGAGATGGTTGGATGGCACCACTGACTCAATGGGCATGAATTTAAGTAGGCTCTGGGAGTTGGCAATAGACAGGGAGGCGTGGCGTCCTGCAGTCCATGGGGGTCACAAAGAAATTGGACATGACTGAGTGACTGAACTGAACTAACTGGCTATGATGTAACAATTCATTGATCACATAAGCACTGGTTTAAGATCAGTATTCGTTGACTTCCACCATTTAGTAGTTATTTGGCTCCAATCTGGTTTTTGCAATATGACTATCAACACATGTAAAATCCAAGTGAAGGCAGATCTTATTAAAACATTGCCTCCTTCATTCACTTCACTGATTTATTAATGCTCTGAGGGAAAAGTAGGAAATTGTTAACAAGAACAAGAACTTTAAATGGCTTAGCCTTAATCTCCTCTTCAGTTTCACTTCATGCCTAAATCTTGGTTTTGTGCTCTAATTACTCTGAGAAGAACCACTTGGACTGGCCATGTTCCTCACATCACATGGCATTTTCTTATACTTTCTCTCTCAAACCATATAACTTTTCCCCATCTCATTCCTGCCATAATTTTGACTAGTTAACATTCTCTGCTATGGAGAGCTCAGGCTTCAACCTTTTTGCTAGCTTTAAGTCTTCCTGTTTATCTCTATCAGAGCATCATGTATATTTTCATCTTAATGCGTATCAGTTATTATGAAGAACCAGCAAAAAAAATGTTCTCTCTCTCTTCTCTACTAGACTAAAGCTTTGGAAAGAAGCCAACCATTATGTTTTCAACCTATTTTGTTCTCAGTGCCTAGCACAGTGCCTCTCACATAACAAATACTCAATAAAAATGTTTGTTGAATGAAAGTATCAGTTAATGAGTATTAAGAATACACACACATGTGAAATAGGGCCAGTGACCTGAAGAAGCTCACAGTCTGCTGCTGCTGCTGCTAAGTCACTTCAGTCGTGTCACTCTGTGTGACCCCATAGACGGCAGCCCACCAGGCTCCCCCGTCCCTGGGATTCTCCAGGCAAGAACACTGGAGTGGGTTGCCATTTCCTTCTCCAATGCATGAAAGTGAAAAGTGAAAGTGAAGTTGCTCAGTCGTGTCCGACTCTTCGCGACCCCATGGACCACAGCCTACCAGGCTCTCTGTCCATGGGATTTTCCTAGAGAGGAGTTAAAATAAATCAGACATAAATAGTAAAAGTGATCTAGAAAGTATTATGAAAGAATCCTAGAGGAGGGAACAATTAATTGCAATAATAAGGTCAACTTCTCAAACAAGGTGCTCTTTGAGTGGTGTTTAGGGTAGAAGTTTTTTTCAGATGTTGAGAAAGAAGTGAAAATCATGAAAGTCATGACACACTCTTATCTATGCTCCCCATAACACAGACCATGTACATTAAATATTTACTTGTAATATTATTTGTATTACTTATAATATTGGATCAGCGACTATCCTTGATCATCCATAATAGTGTTCCTCTGTGCATTGGGCATGAAGATTTATAGTTGAGTCATAAACTATATAAAATATTTTGAAAAGAAATGATGACATTTCTTTTGAAAAGGCTGAAGCAGCTATTTCTTTTACTAGTCTTAGTGTAAATTTAAAAGGAGGAAAAGGAAAAAAAATAATCTTGTCATAATGCTAATAAATCAAGTTATTCAAGGCTATTCTTTGATGGATAAAGAAATATTGAACTAGGCAAACTGAGATCTGAAAACTAAGAAAAATTTTAGTTATGAGACAGGGCTTTATTAGGAGGATTTTCCTACAGTACTCAGTCACCATTGCTGTTCTCCGTTCAAGAGGAAAAAAAAACACCCTGTAAGTCACTGTGGAAAATATAAAATTTCCTTACTTCCAAAATGCTTCTTTGAAGACTGTAGATTTAAAAGCCAACAGTCTCATACCCTTAAACAATCTTACATTTTCAAACAGTAACATTTATAACAAAGATTTACTTGCCCCAAATGTTAATTATGTCTAAAGTTCTTAGGAACCCATACATTTCAGGTAACTCAGTCCTCACATACAAGCCTTTATCAATGGGCTCAGATGTATATTTAAGAAAAGACAATATATGATTTTTTTTATAAGATACGGATGTCCGTGTGTGTATGCATGCTCACTCCTGTCTGACTCTTTGTGACCCCACAGGCTGTAGCCAACCAGACATCTCTGTCCATGGGATTTTCCAGGCAAGAATACTGGGGTGGGTTGCCATTTTCTGCTCCAGCAGATCTTCTCGACCCAGGGATTGAACCTGTGCCTTCTGTGTCTCCTGTATTGGCAGGCAAATTCTATACTACGGAAATACCTGGGAAGCCATTTTATAAGATACAAGCATATAAAAGTAGTGATGTGATATACAAATTTGCTTCTGAGAAACAACCACAACAAAATCCTTAACCTGGCAATGATGGTCTATTCCCAATTCCTGTATTTTAGAAGACACTGAAAAAGAAATACAATGTAGTGCGTCCCCTTTAAATCTTTACTTACAGGCAAAGTATAATGCCTTCTTAATCATGCCTGAATATTTAAGAATTTTTCCAATAGTTCCTCCTGATTATATTTCAGCTGAGTCTGCCACAGAGAACAGAATCTGCAACCTAACAGGAAAAATTGGGGCAGATGTTACAGTTAGACTGAACAGAACTGACATTTGAAGGCTTTTCATAATTTTCCATCCCTAATATTATTGTCATGGAAATGAGAGAAGAAATGGTGACAATGCCTTTCAGTAAGAAACAATGCCTTTCAGTAAGAGAGCCCAGCAGTCCTCTATCTGATACGCTAATCATGAAGACATAGAAATATCTTCAGCACAATGGGTTTGTGCTTACCCTCCCCCACTGTAATGCCTACCCAAATACCCATAACTGGCTTTTGATGTGCTGATAAATGTCACTTTATTTGAAGCAAATAAAAAAGCTTTGCCATTTAATTGTAATATAAGTTAGTTTTGGCTATGAACAAAAGACAATAGAGTGCAAAGGCTTCCTATAGGGACTCGTATTTGAATGGAAACTTAATGCCCCTGGTCTTGCTTTTAGCTCCATCTCAGAGACAACATAACAGGCAGTGTGTGGACTCTCCCATCCCCTGTGAAAAGGATCTATTGATATATTGTAAGGAAGATATATCTGCAGTAGCAGTAGTGTTAGTTGCTCAGTCGTGTCCCACTCTTTGCAACCCCACAGACTGTAGCCCACCAGGCTCCTCTGTCCATGGGATTCTCCAGGCAAGAATACTGGAGTGGGTTGCCATTTCCTTCTCCAGAGGATCATCCCAACCCAGGGATCAAACCCAGATCTCCTGCAGAGCAGGCAGATTCTTTACTGTTTGAGCTATTGTAAGAAAGATATATCTGTTCTGTTCCGTTCAGTTCACTCACTCAGTCGTGTCTGACTCTTTGCGACCCAATGGACTGCAGCAGGCCAGGTTTCCCTCTCCATCAAACTCCCAGAGCCTACTCAAACTCATGCCCATCGAGGTGGTGATGCCATCCAATCATCTCATCCTCTGTCATCCCCCTCTCTTCCCGCCTTCAATGTTTCCCAGCATCAGGGTCTTTTACAAGAAGTCAGTTCTTCACATCAGGTGGCCAAAGTATTGGAGTTTCAGCTTCAGCATTCCTTCCTCTACTGTATCCCATCTCTCTATTTTCTCTCCATTATAATTATTCCTGAATCACAATTTATGGTTGGGCCATATTCACTGTCTATATTTAGTTCTTTCAGATATAAAATTCTGTTGTCCCTAGAAGTAATGAGTGCCTCTTTTTTATGTCTTCATTTCCTCAGCTCTGTGTCACTATTACCATATCATCTCCAAATTCTAGTGTTTTGTGTGTGTGTGTGTGTGTGTGTGCAGGGGGCTGGTTGGGGTGGTATGCCAGGAAATACACAGGAAAATTTTTAAAAGTTTTATTGATATGTGTTCACATACCATACATTTCACCAATTTAGTGCAAAATTCAATAGCTTTTAGAATATTTACAGATGTGTATTTCCATCACCAGATTCTATTTTTGAAGTTTTTAATCAGTCCAAAAAGAAACGTGACACACCTTAGCCATTACCCTCCAACTTCCAGAGCTCGCAGCCCTAGGCAACTGCTAATCTATATCTATCTCTATAGATTTGCCAGGTGACTCAGATGGTAAAGAATCCGCTTTCAATGCAGGAGGCCTGGGTTCGATCCCTGGGTTGGGAAGATCCCCTGGAGGAGGGCATGGCAACCCACTCCAGTATTCTTGCCTGGAAAATCCCCATGGACGGAGGAGCCTGGCAAGCTACAGTCCATGGGGTCATAGAGTGACTAAGCACACATGTAGATTTGCCTATTCTGGACATTTCAGATAAATGGAATAGCACAATATGTGGTTATTTGTGATGGCTAAGTCTTATAAAGTTATTAGGGTCACAAACAGTTGGACACAACTCAGTGACTAACACTTTGACTTTTTTTCAAGGTTATTAGCAATGCCTTCATTTTCATTTCTGATTTGTGTGTGTGTGTCTCCTCTCTCTCCATTCCCCCCTCCCCCCCACCCACACACACACACTTACCTATCTGTTGGTTACTTAAATGTTTGTCAATATCATTGCTCTTTTTATTTTTTTTAATTAATTAATTAATTTATTTTTTTAATGTCAGACACAGTAGATTTATTTATTATTATTTTTTTTTCTTTTAGGTAAAATATATAGTATTTTTTTCCCTTGCTTTCTTTTTTTTAAATTTATTTTTTATTTTACTTTACAATTCTGTATTGGTTTTGCCATACATTGACATGAATCCACCACAGGTGTACATGCGTTCCCAAACCTGTACCCCCCTCCCACCCCGCTCCCCACAACATCTCTCTGGGTCATCCTCGTGCACCAGCCCCAAGCGTGCCGTATCCTGCATCGGACATAGACTGGCAATTCGATTCTTACATGATATTATACATGTTTCAATGCCATTCTCCCAAATTATCTCACCCTCTCCCTCTCCCTCTGAGTCCAAAAGTCCACTATACACATCTGTGTCTTTTTTGCTGTCCGGCATACAGGGTCATCATTGCCATCTTTCTAAATTCCATATATATGTGTTAGTATACTGTATTGGTGTTTTTCTTTCTGGCTTACTTCACTCTGTATAATCGGCTCCAGTTTCATCCATCTCATTAGAACTGATTCAAATGTATTCTTTTTAACGGCTGAGTAATACTCCATTGTGTATATGTACCACAGCTTTCTTATCCATTCATCTGCTGATGGACATCTAGGTTGCTTCCATGTCCTGGCTATTATAAACAGTGCTGCGATGAACATTGGGGTACATGTGTCTCTTTCAATTCTGGTTTCCTCAGTGTGTATGCCCAGCAGTGGGATTGCTGGGTCATAAGGCAGTTCTATTTGCAGTTTTTTAAGGAATCTCCACACTGTTCTCCATAGTGGCTGTACTAGTTTGCATTCCCACCAACAGTGTAGGAGGGTTCCCTTCTCTCCACACCCTCTCCAGCATTTATTGCTTGCAGATTTTTGGATTGCAGACATTCTGACTGGTGTGAAGTGGTACCTCATTGTGGTTTTGATTTGCATTTCTCTAATAATGAGTGATGTTGAGCATCTTTTCATGCGTTTGTTAGCCATCCGTATGTCTTCTTTGGAGAAATGTCTATTTAGTTCTTTGGCCCATTTTTTGATTGGGTCGTTTATTTTTCTGGAATTGAGCTGCAGGAGTTGCTTGTATATTTTTGAGATTAGTTGTTTTTCAGTTGCTTCATTTGCTGTTATTAGGGTCACAAACAGTTGGACACAACTCAGTGACTAACACTTTGACTTTTTTTCAAGGTTATTAGCAATGCCTTCATTTTCATTTCTGATTTGTGTATGTGTGTGTGTCTCCTCTCTCTCCATTCCCCCCTCCCTCCCCCACCCCACCCCCCCACACACACACTTACCTATCTGTTGGTTACTTAAATGTTTGTCAATATCATTGCTCTTTTTAAAAAAACCAACTTTTGGTTTCCTATATTCTGGTACAATTTCAATTGATCCCAGTCTGCAGTCAAGCAGCACGCCTCAGTATTCTGGATCAGGTGAGAAAGAAATGGGTTTCCTGCAAGTATCTGAGACAGCTGGGAAGCCACATGCTCACTCACATGCTTTCACTTTCCTATAGGGGATAGATCAGCCCGAGGGAGCTTCTCTTGGTTCTAGGCTGTGCTACTTAGGGGAGTGCTAATGCAGGTAGAGCGTAACTGATCTTTAGCATCTTTATTGCATCTAATCTGGACTTTTTTTTTTTGCTTGCTTTAATAATATGCTGGAACTTCTCTGCTGGACCGCTGGGTTTGCAAAGAGGTATTCCCATGCATGGGTGACTGTCAAAATCAGTGCCACTGGGGGAAAGATGGTAGAAAACTCCTGTTGATCCAGTTGATCCTTCACTTCTTGTCTTCATTCTTCCTTAAAGATTAGCCAGAGGTGAAAGCACATGCTCTTCTCAGGTGTTTTCTGAGCATGCTCCCTGCTCTGTGCATGCACATGGGCTTTCCAGATTCCCCAGAATATGTGGATGAGTGTAAAGTCTTTATGCCCCCAAATGCTCCAGCTTTTCCATCCAGGCTTTTAGCATGTCTATTGCTTTCCACTACTATTGTGGTGGCAAGTCGTTCACTTGCCTTTAAGTGTTTTTGATGAACATACTCCATATAGGCCCTTCTTTGCACTTAGTATCTGCTGGCTCAGACAGTAAAGATCCTTTCTGCAATGCAAGAAACCCAGGTTTGATCCCTGGGTCGAGAAGATGCTCTAGAGAAGGAAATGGCAACCCACTCCAGTTTTCGGAGAATTCCATGGCCAGAGGAACCTGAAGGGCTTTAGTCCATGGGGTCACTAAGAGTCGGACATGACTGAGCAACTAACACTTTCACTTTCTTTCAGTGAGTTAGGTGAAACAAAGATTAGTCCCTTGCATCAGTCCTTCAGGGAACCCACAGATGGATCAAAACAAAAAAAAGATCCTTGGAACAAGGTCTATTCTGTCTGTTCCTTATGGAACCAGGTGCCCATACAAGGAACATGGGCTGCAGTTTGTAGGACTGCCAATATCCCAGAGAATAGGGTGAAGCAAAGGTAAGTTAAAAATGCCAAAAACTTTTATCATGTTTTATGATATCATGAATCCCAGAGGTACCTTGCAAAAGCAAACAGGATTTTATTCTGTACACTGTCCACTCTAGCTGCACAGAATTACTCCACATCAAGTCCCACTGAACAGTGACATACACTTGAAACTAATTATAAATAAACACATGAAAGGAAATCCACCAAAAATAAGATTTAAAAGGCTCAATTACAAGATTAGACAATCGTGATCTTCAAAAACCAGAAATACTGTTTGAGAATGTTTTAAAATTTGATTTATATGGTTATGCTAATTATATACAACCAGATGATTAACATGGAGAAGGAAATGGCAACCCACTCCAATATTCTTGCCTAGAGAATTCTGTGGACAGAGGAGCCTGGTGGGCTGCTGTCCATGGAGTCGCACAGAGTCGGACATGACTGAAATGACTTAGCATGCATGCATGCATTGGAGAAGAAAATGGTAACCCATTTCAGTATTCTTGCCTGGAGAATCCCATGGACAGAGGAGCCTGGTGGGCTGCCGTCTATGGAGTTGCATAGAGTCGGACACGACAGAAGCGACTTAGCAGCAGCAGCAGATGATTAACAGGACACTGGAGACTCCACAAGTTATACTCATGTTAGGTTTGGTGGTGGTGTTCAGTCACTCAGTCGTGTCTGACTCTTTGGAACCCTGGGGCTGTAAGTTTTAAATAAAGCTAAAGGGCTTCCCTGGTGGCTCAGCAGTAAGGAATTCATCTGCAATGCAGAAGACACAGGTTCAATCCCTGGGTTGAGAAAATTTCCTGGAAGAGGAAATGGCCACCCACTTCCGTATTCTTACCTGGGAAACCCTATGGACAGAGGAGCCTGGCAGGCTACAGTCCATGGAGTCACAAAAGAGCCGGACATGGCAATTAACAAAAACAACAAATAATAATAATATACAGCAGCAGAAACAAAGTGTAGACAAATTTTGGAGAGGTCTAAGACTTACCAATGCAGTTCCCAACATCCTTTCTCAGTCAAACAGGGGACAGCAGGATATATTTTGATAGCTCTTCATTGCATTGCTCACATGATTCTATTGCTGCTCATCTTCTGTAGCCAAGAAGTCACTTCCAAAGAACAAATGTGGGTATAGTTGGAGCTGCTGATACTTCTATCACTTGAGCATCACTGAGGTTGTGTGACCCCAAAAGTATCCCTTGGGTAATGGCCCCAATATAGGCTCCTGTTGCTCAGTTGCTATTATTTTTCAGTTGCTAAGTTGTGTCCCACTCTTTTCTGACACCCTGGACTGTAGCCGGCCAAACTCATTTGTCCATGGGATTTCCCAGGCAAGAATACTGGAATGGGTTGCCATTTCCTTTTTCAAGGGATCTTTCTGACCCAGGGATTGAACCTGAGTCTCCAGGATTGGCAGGCAGATTCTTTATGGCTGAGCCACCAGGGAAATCCCCTGTTGTTCAGAGCCTCATTCAAATTCAGCATTTTTTTTTTCTTTGTAACATTGTTCGTGGGGGCTCATTTTATAAAATAAACCAATTAATTTTTGTTTCAGTTTTTGAACTGAAAGAAACCATAGGTTATGTGTGGCTGTTTGAAGAATGTTTCTAATGTCTCTACACTAAGTAATACCTATGAATGTTACCAGGTATTCTTGAACCTCTATTTTAGCTGGTTAATTAGCCATTCCCTGGCAGTGACATGATTAATCAAAATTTCTAATCATCTTAACTTGATCTTTGAGATTGCCATTATATCATCAATATATGTAATGCATAACAGTACATTTCAGCTGAATCATATTAAAGCCTCTTCTCAACAGGTTGTGCAATTAGCAAGTGGATTTAAACAACCTTGTGGAAGCTTAGTAAACCTGTGTCAGATTCTATTCAACACAAATGGACAATGGTTTTGGCTTACTTCCATAACTGAAATTAAAAAAGAAACCACTTGATAAACCAATGAATTAACCATTGAATACCAATCATCCTTAGCTTATTGCAAGATTGAATTGCTAACATCCTATCAGCTTGGCTGATACTATTGGAAGAACTATTTTATCCAGTCTTCCACAGTCTACAATTAACCTCCAGGACTCACCAACTTTTCTTGCAAACAATAATGGGTTTTTAAAGAGAGTATTTTTTGGATGATAATATACTTGTTAAGGAGATCCAACCAGTCCATTCTGAAGGAGATCAGCCCTGGGATTTCTTCGGAAGGAATGATGCTAAAGCTGAAACTCCAGTACTTTGGCCACCTCATGTGAAGAGTTGACTCATTGGAAAAGACTCTGATGCTGGGAGGGATAGGGAGCAGGAGGAGAAGGGGACAACAGAGGATGAGATGGCTGGATGGCATCACTGACTCGATGGACATGAGTCTGAGTGAACTCCGGGAGTTGGTGATGGACAGGGAGGCCTGGTGTGCTGCGATTCATGGGGTTGCAAAGAGTCAGACACGACTGAGCAACTGAACTGAACTGAACTGAACTGATACTTGTTCTAACATATCCTTAATCAAATCAAGAATTTATTGATGACTAGCAGGTATGCTGCTGCTGCTAATGCTAAGTCACTTCAGTCGTGTCCGACTCTGTGCGACCCCATAGACGGCAGCCCACCAGGCTCCCCCGTCCCTGGGATTCTCAAGGCAAGAACACTGGAGTGGGTTGCCATTTCCTTCTCCAATGCATGAAAGTGAAAAGTGAAAGTGAAGTCACTCAGCGACCCCATGGACCGCAGCCTACCAGGCTCCTCCGCCCATGGGATTTTCCAGGCAAGAGTACTGGAGTGGGGTATGCTATGTCATCTTAAATTAACCAGTTGAGTGGGTAAGGTCAGTGTAAGGATTTGCACTTAGCATGCCCAATTAAAACAAAACTTATAGCAGATTTCTATAACATCCCTTTCCCCATTTGTTTGAGTAAGCCAAGAGCTTTACCTCCTTCTTATTCAAGAAATCATAATATATTCTGGTAGAGTTGATACACAAGTATAAATACCTTTTGTTCACAAATCTCTAACTTAGGTCATAGTTTCAGTTGTAGGTTATTGATAATTTATCACATCTCCATAACTTATGTTGCTTTTTTATAGCAGGTTTAGATATGACAGTACATTATGAGCAGGTTTAGATCTGACAATACATTATGAGCCATTGTAGAAGAATTCCAATACAGTTTCTTCATCTGTGATAATTTACCTACAAACCAGTGCAAATGGCCTCTGATACCCAGAGACACCACCATCATTTCCACCCTCTTTCACTCACATTATTCTAATCAATGCTGGATATGAAGATCCTTTTCTTTTTATGGAGTTTCACCATAAGATTTTTGAAAATTCATCATGGTTAACATAAGTTGAACAAATCTCTATAATTTTTGGAGTTACTGGAGTAGCTGGACCTTGTAATCTCTCTAGTAATCTATTAAATTTTAGTACTTATTCTATCACTTCATTTTTCATGACTTTTAAGTTAAAATTCTGAACTGTTCCACTCTGTTTAATTATCTTAAGGTTTTTTTTTTTCCTTCTAATCTTAATATTCCTTTTCCCTTACTGAATATTCCTAATCTTTTCCCCTATCACTTGCCCCTTAAAGTAATGCTCAAAATTCTCCAAGCCAGGCTTCAGCAATATGTGAACCGTGAACTTCCAGATGTTCAAGTTGGTTTTAGAAAACTCAGAAGAACCAGAGATCAAATTGCCAACATCCACTGGATCATCAAAAAAGCAAGAGAGTTCCAGAAAAACATCTATTTCTGCTTTATTGACTATGCCAAAGTCTTTGACTGTGTCAATCACAATAAACTGTGGAAAATTCTTCAAGAGCTGGGAATACCAGGCCATCTGACCTGTCTCTTGAGAAACCTGTATGCAGGTCAGGAAGCAACAGTTAGAACTGGACATGGAACAACAGACTGGTTCCAAATAGGAAAAGGAGTACATCAAGGCTGTATATTGTCATCCTGCTTATTTAACTTATATGCAGAGTACATCATGAGAAACACTGGGCTGGAAGAAACACAAGCTGAAATCAAGATTGCCGGGAGAAATATCAATAACCTCAGATATGCAGATGACACCACCCTTATGGCAGAAAGTGAAGAGGAACTAAAAAGCCTCTTGATGAAAGTGAAGGGGGAGAGTGAAAAAGTTGGCTTAAAGCTCAACGTTCAGAAAACGAAGATCATGGCATCTGGTCCCATCACTTCATGGCAAATAGATGGGGAAACCGTGGAAACAGTGTCAGACTTTATTTTTTTGGGCTCCAAAATCACTGCAGGTGGTGATTGCAGCCATGACATTAAAAGACGCTTACTCCTCGGAAGGAAAGTTATGAGCAACCTAGACAGCATATTCAAAAGCAGAGACAGTACTTTGCCAACAAAGATCCGTCTAGTCAAGGCTATGGTTTTTCCAGTGGTCATGTATAGATGAGAGAGTTGGACTGTGAAGAAAGTTGAGAGCAGAAGAACTGATGTTTTTGAACTGTGGTGTTGGAGAAGGCTCTTGAGAGTCCCTTGGACTGCAAGGAGATCCAACCAGTCCATCCTAAAGGAGATCAGTCCTGAGTGTTCTTTGGAGGACTGAAGTTGAAGTTGAAACTCCAATACTTTGGCAACCTCAAGTGAAGAGTTGACTCATTGGGAAAGACCCTAATGCTGGGAGGGATTGGGGGCAGGAGGAGAAGGGGACAACAGGATGAGATGGCTGGATGGCATCACTGACTCGATGGACATGAGTTTAAATAGTCTCCGGGAGTTGGTGATGGACAGGGAGGCCTGGTGTGCTGTGATTCATGGGGTCGAAAAGAGTCAGACACGACTGAGCAACTGAACTGAACTGAACTGAACTGCCCCTTTAATGTCCCATGGACAGAGGAGCCTGGAGCTAAAATCCACAGGGTCCCAAAGTCAGACACGACTAGGCACACATGCGTGTGCACACACACACCCTGAAAGAGAGTTGAGCCAGTGATAGCTTCCTTCATGGGTTTTTCCTTCCAACAGGAGGGTCCACACAAGAATATCAAGCATTTAAGCTCCATGTATCAAAGCAGTCATTTCTTGGGTATAAGGTCTAAAATTGGAGCATACTTTGTCATTATATAATCAATCTGAAAGTGCTTGCATTTTCAAGATTCCAGCACCTCAGGATTACTCATTATGTAAATGATGGTGAAGCTAGAATATTCCCTCTCTTAAGGTATTTTTGCATGACTCTGCATTTCACCAACTCAACATATTAGGAGACCCACATTTCTACAAAAATACACTGCATGACCATTTTGAATGTTTCCATGTTTAGGGGATCTCTTAATCCCCACCTTCCCCTTCACCACACCCAAAGTCTGAATAGTCTTTTTAATGATTATCTGTTATGCAACTGATGAAAAAAATATTTGAACATTTGACTCCCTGCTTTTATCATGTCCTTTCTCATTACAGACATAATCGATGGTGGTAAGTTGGCAGACGAGAAGCCTTGTGTTTTTTCTTAGTTAGTCTCACTTTTGCCAAAGCAGCTCAGAGCAGCCAAGGCACAGAATTCCTGACTGGCTTTCCTTCTGTCTCAATTTCTTTTTTCATCCATTTAGGTATTTCCCTCAGCTCCAGGCCTACCCACTTCCAAGCTGTCTATGTTTACCCTGCTGTCAATGGTCAAATGTTGGCTAGCATAGGGGAGCTAGCCTGGCATCAAGGTCCTTCATACGCCATTTATTCATCTTCCTTTCTTCCAAACAAAGCCTTATCCATCATTTAATGACACAGCCAAGGGCCACTTCTTGTAACCTGCTCAGAGGACTAGCTGCAGCAATTACACAGCATCAGACAATTGAAAGAACTCACAAAATGCCACAGGATACACTCATAAAGCTTCAATGAAAGTAAAAGATATGAAACAGCAGAAGATAAAATGTACAGACAAACATGAGAGAAAAATGGAAATCTTTAGATACAGCCTCCAGCCTCTTTCCTCAGACACAGGACATGCTTCATGTGTGGATCATGACACCAAGATAAGTGTGGGAAATTTGTTTCAGCAGAGACGAGACAGAAGCTCACTAGATGAGTCTTTTATACTCCTCTGGTCATAGAGCTAAGACCAGACTGGCCTTAAACAGGGGAAATAGATTCAAACCATTAAGCCATACATTTTCAGTAAACAAAGTAAACAAACTGGTACAGAGTGCCTCCAGTCAAGTTGTAGACTTTACATGAAAGTGAAAGTGTCAGTCACTCAGTCATGTCTGACTGTTTGTGACCCTGTGAACTACAACCCTCCAGGTTCCTCTGTCCATGGAATTCTCCAGGCAAGAACACTGGAGAGGGTTGCCATTTCCTTCTCCAGGGGATCTTCCTGACCCAGGGATCGAACCCAGGTCCCCTGCATTGTAGGCAGGTTCTTTACTGTCTGAGCCACCAGGGAAGACTTTACATGACATATTATAAATTACAATCTTTGCTTTGCTTTGTATGCATGCTCAATCGTCTCAGATTCTTTGTGACCTCATGGTCGGTGGCCTGCCAGGCTTCTCTGTCGATGGAATTCTCCAGGCAAGAATACTGGAGTGAGTTGCCATTTTCTGCTCCAGAGGATTCCTCCTGACCCACGGACTGAACCTGCATTTCCTGCGACTCTTGCAATAGCAGGCAGATTCTTTACCACTGCACCATCTGGGAAGCTTCAAATTACAAGCTAGTATCTGTTATATATATCTTGATCAAGTGTCAGTTTAATAGCCTCCTTGGACATATGAATAGAGATACCACAGATCATTTCCAAGAACTTTCAAAAATTGTACATTAAAGAATTTCTAGTGCTAGCATATCAAACGGAGAAGGCAATGGCAACCCACTCCAGTACTGTTGCCTGGAAAATCCCATGGGTGGAGGAGCCTGGTGGGCTGCAGTCCATGGGGTCACTAAGAGTCGGACACGACTGAGTGACTTCCCTTTCACTTTTCACTTTCATGCATTGGAGAAGGAAATGTCAACTACTCCAGTATTCTTGCCTGGCGAATCCCAGGGACGGGGGAGCCTGGTGAGCTGCCGTCTATGGGGTCACACAGAGTCGGACACGACTGAAGCGACTTAGCCGCAGCAGCAGCAGCAGCAGCAGCAGCAGCAGCAGTATATCAAAAATAAAAACGTATAAACTTTTAGGTTTCTGATTCATATGATGCTTAGAAATCATATTAAACTGTTATTAATATACTACAGGCATACCTTATAAATATATGCATTATCAGTGGTTTCAAAACAAATGATTGTTTAACTAGATACCACTAGAAACCCTTTTGGTGATCTTTGTAGAGTCAAAATCATTTCTTAAGTGCTAAACCATTTAAATGATAGAGAAAACATAAGTAAACACAAATATAAACTGCTTTGAGGTAAAAATATGTATTCCTTAATCATTTAAGAAATACAAATGTTAAAACTGAAAAGAAACAAAAAAAAAGAAATGAACTATCAAGGCATGCAAAGACACAGAGAAACCTTAAATGTGCATTACTAAGGAAAACAGGCCAATCTGAAAGGGCTACATACTGTATGGTTTCAAATAAAACATTCTGAAAAAGGTAAAACTGTAAAAGAGAATAAAATGATGAGTGGTTGCTACAATTTAGGGAAGGCATAAATGAGTAGACACAAAGGACAGAAGAATTTTGAGATGAAATGATAGTATATGATGCTATTTCAGTGGACACAAATCATTATACACTTGTACAACCCCAAGAGTGAACCTTAATATAAACTGTGGATTGGGGGAGTAATGATATCTCAGTGTAGGTTCATCAATTGTAACAAACGTACCACAGTAGTGGAGGATGCTGACTACGGGAATATTGTGCATGAACGGAAAGACAAGGGGTATTTAGGAATTCTCTGTATTTATCTGTGAGCTTAAAACTGTTCTAAAAAGTTCTTTTTTAAAAAAAAGATGGAAAAATATATATCAGACACATAACTGTAAGTAGGCTGTTTTTACCAGAAAAAACAGTGATACTAGGATGTTTACTCAGGATAAGGAATTTACTGAGCACCGAAGAATTGATGCTTTTGAACTGTGGTGTTGGAGAAGACTCTTGAGAGTCCCTGGGACTGCAAGGAGATCCAACCAGTCCACCCTAAAGGAAATCAGTCCTGAATGTTCATTGGAAGGACTGATGTTGAAGCTGAAACTCCAAAACTTTGACTACCTGATGCGAAGAGCTGACTCATTTGAAAAGATCCTGATGATGGGAAAGATTGAAGGCAGGAGGAGAAAGGGGATGACAGAGGATAAGATGGTTGGATGGCATCACCATCTCAATGGACATGAGTTTGAGTAAACTCTGGGAGTTGGTGATGGACAGGGAGACCTGGCGTGCTGCAGTCCATGGGGTAGCAAAGAGTCAGACATGACTGAGTGACTGAACTGAATTGAACTAACATTTGAAAAAGAGGAATTTTGTCAGTAAGTTATATCATTTATCAACTTTAGGGACTCCCCTGGAGGTCCAGTGGTTAAGAACCTGCTTGCCAGTGCAGGTTCACAGGTTTGATCCCTGGTCCAGAAAGATTCCTTGTGCCGCAGGGCAACTAAGCCTGTGTACCACAGTTACTGAGCCTGCGTGCCTACGGCCTCTGCCCTACAACAAGAGGAGCCACCGCAATGAGAAGCCTGTGAACCTCAGTGAAGAGTAGTCCCTACTCACTGCAACCAGAGAAAGCCCAGACACAGCAATGAAGACTCAACACAACTAAAAATAAGCAAATAAATAAATATATTTTTAATATAGTCTTTACCTTTCCAGCATCCAGAGGCTGCCTATATTCATTAGCTCATGATTCCTTTTCTCCATTTTCCAAACCAGCAATGTTGCATCTCTCTGTCACTCCTTCTCTCTTTCTATTAAAAAGAAGTTAGAAAAAGAGAGAAAGATAAATACATTAATACAACATTGCTTATGAGTCAAATCTTAAAAAAAATGGTACAAAAAAAATTATTTACAAAACGGAAATGGAAAACAAACTTATGATTACCAGACGTAAAAGGAGGGGGAAAGGATAAATTGGGACACTGGGACGGACATATACACATTTCTGTATAATAGATATTAATAACTAATAAGGACCTAGTGTACAGCATAGGAAATTCTACTCACTACTCTAATGATCTATCTAAGAAAAGAATCTAAAACAGAATGGATACATGTATATATATATAACTGATTAACTTTGCTGTACAGCAGAAACACAAGATTATAAATCAACTATCCTCCAATAAAACTTGCTTTAAAAGTTAGGGAAAGGTAGGAAAAACCCTCTGTTCTTAAGATCACCTGTCACTAGCTTGGCTCTACCTAGATAATCCATTAAGGTCTTTCCATCCTAAGATTCTTTCAGCTCAGTTCAGTTGCTCAGTCGTGTCCAACTCTTTGCAACCCCATGGACTGCAGCACACCAGGCCTCCATGTCCATCACCAACTCCCAGAGTTTACTCAAACTCACGTCCTTTGAGGCAGTGATGCCATCCAACCATCTCATCTTCTGTTGTCCCCTTTTCCTCCTGCCTTCAATCGTTCCCAGCATCGGGATCTTTTCCAGTGAGTCAGTTATTCACATCAGGTGGCCAAAGTATTGGAGTTTCAGCTTCAGCATCAGTCCTTCCAGGGAATATTCAGGACTGATTTCCTTTAGGGTGGACTGGTTTGATCTCCTTGCAGTATAACGGACTCTCAAGAGTCTTCCCCAACACCTCAGTTCAAAAGCATCAATTCTTTGGTGCTCAGCTTTCTTTATAGTCCAACTCTCATATCCATACATGACCAAAGGAAAAAACAAACGTTTGACTACATGGACCTTTGCTGGCAAAGTAATGTCTCTGCTTTTTAATATGCAGTCTAGGTTGGTCATAGCTTTTCTTCCAAGGAGCAACCGTCTTTTAATTTCACGGCTGCAGTCATCCTCTGCAGTGATTTTGAAGCCTCCAAGAATAAAGTCTCTCACTCTTTCCATTGTTTCCCCATCTATTTCCCATGAATTGATGGGACCGGATGCCATGACCTTAGTTTTCTGAATGGTGAGTTTTAAGCCAACTTTTTCACTCTCCTCTTTCACTTTCATCAATAGGCTCTCTAGTTCTTTGCTTTCTGCCATAAGGGTGGCATCATCTGCATATCTGAGGTTACTGATATTTTTCCTGGCAATCTTGATTCCAGCTTGGGCTTCATCCAGCCCAGCATTTCACGTGATGCACTCTCCATATAAGTTAAATAAGCAGCGTGACAATATATAGCCTTTAGATATTCCTTTCCTGATTTGAAACCAGTCTGTTTTTCCATGTTCAGTTCTAACTGTTGCTTCCTGACCTGCATACAGACTGCTCAGGAGGCAGGTCAGGTGGTCGAGTATTCCCATCTCTTGAAGAATTTTCCACAGTTTGTTGTGATCTACACAATCAAAGGCTTTGGCATAGTTAAGAAAGCAGAAGCAGATGTTTTCCTGGAATTCTCTTGCTTCTTTGATGATCCAACAGATGTTGGCAATTTGACCTCTGGTTCCTCTCTCTTTTCTAAATCCAGCTTGAACACCTGGAAGTTCACGGTTCACATAATGTTGAAGCCTGGCTTGGAGAATTTTGAGCATTACTTTGCTAGCATGTGAGATGAATGCAATTGTGTGGTAGTTTGAACAATCTTTGGCATTGCCTTTCTTTGGGATTGGAATGAAAACTGATCTTTTCCAGTCCTGTGGCCACTGCTGAGTTTTCCAGATTTGCTGGCATATTGAGTGAAGCACTTTCACAGCATCATCTTTTAGGATTTGAAATAGCTCAACTGGAATTCCATCATCTTCGCTAGCTTTGTTTGTAGTATACTTCCTAAGGCCCACTTGGCTTTGCATTTCAGGATGTCTGGCTCTGCATCAGTGATCACACCATCATGGTTATCTGGGTCATGAAGATCTTTTTTGTATAGTTCTTCTGTGTATTCTTGCCACCTCTTCTTAATATAGCCTGCTTCTGTTAGGTCCATACCATTTCTGTCCTTTATAGAGCCCATCTTTGCATGAAATATCCCCTTGGAATCTCTAATTTTTTGAAGAGATCTCCAGTCTTTCCCATTGTATTGTTTTCCTCTATTTCTTTGCATTGATCACTGACGAAGGCTTTCTTATCTCTCCTTGCTCTTCTTTGCAACTCTGCATTCAAATGGTATATCTTTCCTTTTCTCCTTTGCCTTTAGCGTCTCTTCTTTTCTCAGCTATTTGTAAGGCCTCCTCAGACAACCATTTTGCCTTTTTGCACTTATTTTTCTTGGGGATGGTCTTGATCACTGCCTCCTGAACAATGTCATTAACCTCCATCCATAGTTCTTCAAGCACTCTATCAGATCTAATCCCTTGATCCTTTTGTCACTTCCACTATATAATCGTAAGGGATTTGATTTAGGTCATTCGTGAATGGTCTTGTGGTTTTCCCTACTTTTCCCTACAGGAGGAGAAGGGGATGACATAGGATGAGATGGTTGGAAGGCATCACTGTCTCAATATACGTGAGTTTGAGTAATCTCTGGGAGTTGGTGATAGACATGCAAGCCTGGCGTGCTGAGGTCTATGAGGTTCGCAAAGAGTTGGACATGATTGAGCGACTAAACTGAACTGAGCGACTAACACTTTCATACACATATACACTCTATGCAATCCTATGGACTGTAGCCCACCAGGCTCCTCTGTGCATGGGATTCTCCAGGCAAGAATACTAGAGTGGGTTGCCATTCCCTTCTCCAGGGGATCTTCCTGACCCAGTGATCAAACCCATGTCTCCTGCACTGCAGGCAGATTCTTTACCACCTGAGCCACCCCGGAAGCCCCAGGTAATATATATAACCAACAAATATATAACCCATGTGTGTGTATGTGTATATCTATCTATCTCCTATTGGTTCTCTTTCTCTGTAGAACTTTGACTAGTACAGCAGCTTGGTATCCAGATGTTATATTAACTATATAAATGGTTTTGAAATAATTTAATCTCCAGCTTTTCTTTTTTTTTTCATTGGATGTGGGCCTTGCTGGGTTACCTTTACAAAATTCCTGGGATTTGAAACTGGATTTCTCTAGGGAGCACATAGGATATGCTTTCCTCTCCATACAGAGAGGTTGGAATTTGAGTTTGAACCACTGAAGTCAAGATGAAGTAAGAATTAATGAAATATTTAAAATGTGATGTTAGTTAAGTTAATATGTGTGACATGTAAAATTCATTCTTGACAGTCACAGAAACTTATGACAAGATGTAAATATGCATGTTGTGGCCGCTAGAGGGCATGCAACATCTGCCACTTTTTTAACCAAGGCCTTCTGATTGTAGAAGTTGTATTTCATCTAAGAAATAAGGAAATGGAGTCCAGTTTATAACTTAAACCATTTTCACTGAAATATAAATATCTAAGCTTGATTAACAAGTTCATTCACTCAAAAGTCACTTTTCTGTAAATTTTCAGTGTGTAGGAACTTTTTCCCCCAAGATAAGATTTTTAAATACAGCAATGCAATGGACTCTGAATAAATGAGTAAATAAGTAAAACTAGAATTTAAGTTTCTTCAAGACATAACGCTCATTTATCCTTGAATCCTGATATATTTCCTGACTAAATTTATGAGCAGAGATTTTTTTAATTATAAAATTCAGACATATTAAAGCAACATAGTAGGTATATAATGCAATTCTACAGATATCACTTTGCTAGCTATATTAAAGGTGACAGCATCAGTCAAATCGTGTTCTCTAGGAACGCGGGATCAGGTGACAGTCTGTCCTATGTCACAGGTAAAGGCCCATCTGCCTCAGGCATTTCCTCCATCTGTCTGCTCCTTTTTTGGGGAATCTTCTTAGGATTTTCTACCGGTTAAGCCTCAGGCCCATTTCTTCTTTCAAGCATTGGATCCCTTGCCCCATATTCTTTCTTTTCCAAACCCCAAATTTTCCTTTTCACAGATTATTACCTATTCCCTTCCTTGAAAATATTACCCAAGACACACCTAAATGCCATTTCCCCAAACCATCTCTTTTCTTTTATGATTTTTCATTTAACTCAGAGAACCCTTGAGCATTTCTGCTTTAGACACTGGCACGCACAGACTGTACTCATTTCTAGGTCTGATGTGATTTCATGCTCCATGTGTTGTAAATATAGAGTTGTGGTTATTTATTTTGTTTCTTTAGGTCAAAGAGTTGTGAAGACCTGTAAATATTTCCTTTAAATATTATTTGTATTCATTTCTTTCCCACTATTTTTACTGCCAGCTCTTTGGTCAGTCTCCGGCTCTGCATCTGAATTACTACAACATTTTCTTAATTGGCATCTCTTACTCTGCTTCCTTTTTCGAATCTCCTATAAAGCTATCAGATCAATCTTGCTTAAATAATGATTTCATTATGGTACTGCCAAGCAAATACATCTACAGTGATTTTGTTGTTGTTGTTTTGCCACTAAGACATGTCCAACTCTTTTGCAACCCCATGGACTGTAATTCTCAGGCTCTGTACATGGGACTTCCCAGGCAAGAAAACTGGAATGGGTAGCCATTTCCCTTTCCAGGGGTCCTTTTTGACCCAGGGATCAAACTCGCATCACCTCCATTGGAAAGAGAGTTCCTTCTACCATACAAATATGAAAATCCTCTGATAAGTAAGCTCTTCCAGAATATGACCCCATCCCAAACGTCAGAAATTATTTCCCTGCCTCCCCAATATGCAGCCTTGCCTAATGAGTCAAGTCTTTTGTCATGACAGAAAGGTGACTTTCACATCATAGCAACTTTAGACTTTCTAATGTTCATAAATTTCAATATTTAGCTTCTCTAGAGCAGATACTCCTTGGAGAAGGTGATGGCACCCCACTCCAGTACTCTTGCCTGGAAAATCCCATGGACGGAGGAGCCTGGTAGGCTTCAGTCCATGGGGTTGCAAAGAGTCGGACACGACTGAGTGACTTCCCTTTCACTTTTCCCTTTCATGCACTGGAGAAGGAAATGGCAACCCACTCCAGTGTTCTTGCCTGGAGAATCCCAGGGACGGGGGAGCCTGGTGGGCTGCCATCTATGGGGTCACACAGAGTCGGACAGGACTGAAGTGACAGCAGCAGCAGCAGCAGCAGAGTAGATACTCCTTATTAATTTTGTGTTTACAATGCTTTCCTTAAAGCCAGCTCTAAGAAGAAACATAATAATTGTTGACTGAATGTATATATCTTTAAAATGGCACGCAGGCTTTTGGATAGAATGTTCTCTCTATATATATCTATTAAGTTCATCTGGTCTAATGGGTCATTTAAGGCCAGGGCTTCCTTTTTGATTTTCTGTCTGGATGATCTGTCCACTGATGTAAGTGGCTATTATTTTAAGCTGATCGTTTCTTATGTTCAAATATATTCTAACAACCCTTAATTTTACTCTCCCTATCATGTTTATTATTTTTGACATCATGTTTTGCACTCTTTTGCTTTGCTTATCCCTTAACTATTTATTGCAGATCTACATTATCTTATGACTTGTCTTTTAACCTTCCTACTAGCTTTGTAAATGGCTGATCTACTGCCTTTACTGTATTTTTGCCCTTACCCCTCTACATACTTTTCATATTTCTAGGCACGGTCTCTTCTGTTCTGCTCAGAAAAGTCCCTTTGACATTTCTTCTAAAGCAGTTTAGTGGTGCTAAACTCTTTTGGCTTTTGTTTGTCTATAAAAGTATATCTCCTTCAAATCTGAATGATAACCATGCTGTATATAGTATTCTTGGTTGCAGGTTTTTTTCCCTTTTATTACTTTTTTTTTCACAGTTTCAACTTAAGAAGAAAAAAATAACCATCTTAATAAATGCAGAAAAACCATTTGACAAATTCAACATGCAATTATATATATATATATATATTTTATTTTAATTGGAAGTTAATTACTTTACAGGAGAAGGCAATGGCAACCCATTCCAGTACTCTTGCCTGGAAAATCCCATGAATGGAGGAGCCTGGTAGGCTGGAGTCCATGGGGTCACTAGGAGTTGGACACGACTGAGAGACTTCATTTTCACTTTTTACTTTCATGCGTTGGAAAAGGAAATGGCAACCCACTCCAGTGTTCTTGCCTGGAATCCCAGGGACAGGGGAGCCTGGTGGGCTGCCATCTCTGGGGTTGCACAGAGTTGGACACGACTAAATTGACTTAGCAGCAGCAGCATTACTTTACAATATTGTAGTGGTTTTTGCCATACAGTGACATGAGTCAGCCATGTGTTCCCCATCCTGAACCCCCCTCCCACCTCCCTCCGTATCCCATCCCTCAGGCTCATCCCAGTGCACCAGCCCTGAACACCCTGTCTCATGCATCGAGCCTGGACTGGCGATCTATTTCACATATGATAATATACATGGTTCAGTGCTATTCTCTCAAATCATCCCACCCTCACCTTCTCCCACAGAGTCCTCCTTTTATTACTTTAAAAACAGTTGACCCTTGAACAACATGGGTTTGAACAGCTTGAGTCCATTTACACGCAGATTACTTTTTTCAATAAATATACACTACAGTACTACATGATCACTGGGCTTCCCTGGTGACTCAGTGGTAGAGAATCCACCTGCCAGTGTGGGAGACATGGGTTTGATCCCTGGCTCAAGAAGATCCCCTAGAAAAGGAAATCCTATGGCTAGAGCAGTCTTGTGGGCTACAGTCCATGGGGCTGCAAAGAGTCAGACACAATGTAGCAACCATAACAAGAACTATATGATCCATGGTTGGGTGAATGGGCAGACATGGAGCCACAGATACAGTGGGCCAACTATAACGTTATGTGGAAGTTATATGACTATGTGGGGGTTGGTGCACCAACCCTTGTGTTGTTCAAGGGTCAACTGGATAACACTTCTGTCCTGCAAAGTATGCAACCCCACTAGCCTTCAAACCCAGATGTTCTTGGGGCTCATCTTCCCTGTGCAGGACCTCTGGACTGGGGAACTGGATGTCAGTCTCGGACACTTTGCTCTTTAGGGAGAACCTCTGCAATTGTGATTATCCTCAGTTGCCTTTGTGGGTTTGTGGATTGCCTACTTGGCATATTGGCTTGACTGTACCATGTCTTTAACCCTCCTGTCTTCTGCGGTTCCCTTTTTATATGGTTAGTTGTGAAAATCTCTTTTGCTAGTCTTCAGGTCATTTTCACTGATAGTTGCTCTGTAAATAGCTGTAATATTGATATGCCCATGGGAGGAGATGAGCTCAGCATCTTCCTACTTTGCCATCTTGGCCACACATCCTCAGGAGTGCATTACTTTCCAGAATCTTCAGGGAAGAATCTGTTTTTTGTGTTTTTTTTTGTTTTTCCCAGCTCCTAGAGGTTGTCTGGATTTCTTAGATACTTCTTCTCCCCCATCTTCAACAGTGGCCAGCTGATTCTGTCTTCTAGTGCATCGATGACACTGAGACTTCTGCCTCCTTTTTCAGCATCTGAAGGTCCCTTGTAACTACATTACTGGGTAATTTTAGATTATCCGTGACAATTTCTTAATCATAAGGTCAGCTGACTAGCAAACTTAATTATATCTGCCACTTTAATGCCCCTTCGCCATGTAATATAACTTATTTTCAAGTTCTGGGGACTGGAGTATGAATGCCATTCAAGTGAGGGCATCATTCTGCCTATCACAGTCTACCCTCTAGCACCGAAACAGTCACGTCTGTCTCATATTCAAAATATATTCATCACATTTTAATATATTCCAAAGTCTCAGCCAACTGGAGCACTGACTCAAAGTTCAATACTTCATCTAAATATCATCAGCTTAAAAGTCTCAGATCTTACTATCTAAATCAGGTATGGTTAAGGCTCTGGTTATAATTCATCCTAAGTTACAATTCATCTCCAGTTGTGAACCAGTAAAATTCAAGAAACAGGTAATTTGTGGCCAAAATGCAATAGTGAATAGGCATCAGATAGTATGATATAAACAGTATCCCCTAAAAAAGGAAAAAAAAACCCTTTTTAAAAAATGTCACTGGCCCAAGTAATTCAGATATCATCTGAAAGAGCCCCATTTGATTTCAAGCCTTACAAATAATCCTTTCTGGCTTGTGACTCCACTTTTGGGGCTCCTAACTCTGGCCTAGGATTCCGCTTCAAAGACAGTATATGTTTTCAGTTGATTCGTTTTATCAACCTGTTGGAGATGTAACAGTCAGTACTATCTCACTCCATGACTTTTGGACCAAGCTGGAGCTTTCCTCCTGGTACAACATTATCAAGAACTTTGTGGTTCTGTGTGTATGTTACAAGAAATCACTTTATTAGACAAGAGTGCTCTCCACAAACTTCTCTTGGAAAACCACATCTTGTGGGCAACCTTATACAGTCTATGGCTTCCTTGAATTTCTAGGTAAACAACTAAGCCCCAAACTTTTATATCAGAATATATTTTCTGAATTCTAGCCCTATGTATCTAGCCACCCACTACACATATACACCTGAGATCTTACAGTCCCTAAGTAGCAACACTTCAGAATGAAGTCTCATCTCCAAATATATTTTTCGTCTGGTATTTCTTAGCTCATTAAATAGTACTACAACCCTTTCAGTATTGAACCCAGAAAACTTGCAGTCATTTCTGAAACTTTCTTCTCCAGGCCCCATATTGAATTCACTACCAAATTGTGTTGATAATACCACCAGAATATTTCACAATTCACTGAGTACTATCTTACTACATCTACTGTTGTCTAAGGAATCATCATCTATTTTCCAATCTATTACAGTAGTAATATTCTATCAGTTCTCCAAGCATCCATTCTTATTTGTTCTAATCCATGCAGTGCAAAGTGCAACCATATCAGTCTTCTGGGAAAAGGAAATCTCGTTATATCACTTCCTTCTTGAAAGTCTTTCACTCTAGGATAAGGGCCAAAGTACATCACTTAGCTTATGAGTCCTAACAGAATCTCAATCATGACTACCTCTCTCTTTTCATCACCTACCACTTCTCCTTTCAGGTTAGGACTATTTCAAATATTCTTTCTTGTCTTATAATCTTTGCACATATTCCTTCCTCTGCCAGCAGCAGTTTCCAATTTCTCTCCACTACAGCAAATGCTTTTGCCGACATACAGCCTGGTCCTTTTCGGGTTTCATTCTAAATTAATGTCTTCAATACACATCCTCAGGCCACTTAAAGAATGTTAGCTCATTTATCCATAGCACACAGTACAGCTCTTTTACCATATGTAACACACTTGAGACAACTTGTTCAATGTCATTTCCTCTAGCATGTAAGTTCCTTGAGTGAAGCTTTGTTGCTTGTTCATCTAACATAAATACTGGCTGAAGTACAAATTAAATCAATATTTGACAATTTATCAAAAACTTATAGAATGAAAATCATATATGTGTATATATGTATATATATATATATATATAGAGAGAGAGAGATACAAATAGATGTTTCTCTGAAAAGATGTTATCATTTATTACAAAATATTTTAGCAGACCTACAATGAGTGAAAAGAAGAAATACAGATTACTGAGGGTAATACAGTCACGGTAGAGATGAAATTAAAAGCACTGTACTTTGGCTCTCTTTTATTAAAGGACTCACAACAGCATAGGCAAAATAAATCTTCTAACATTGTCTTTCCTCTTTCCTCTAGTTTCTAATTTCTTTAATGGCTCACTTGCTCAGCATTTTGTACCTAGAGCTAACAAAAGAACAATCTGAAAATATTTTTAATGAATTAGTGAGTGAATAAATGTGCTACTTTCCCCAAACTACCTATTTCCCTATTTATATCAACAAATTTTACTTTATGAACACTGTTAAAATAGTATTTATGACCTCTGCATTATTATTACTATTGCATGTGAAAGTTTTTCTAACTTACAGTGTATGCAAGGGTACTTGTTCCATAAAATATGCTCAGTTGTTTAGGAAAACTAAAATATAGAAAATGTTAATTATCATAAGTAGACATTTCTGAAAATATGACAAAAGAACACGATGTTCTCCAAATTCTTAATAGTTGATTTTTAATAAAATTCTAGACATAAGCATACTTATGGGTCTACTTTAAAATATTTGAAAATTCTAGTTGAGCCCACACAATATATCAGTTTTCCCAGAAAATTTCTCAGTAAAACATTTCAAATTCTGAGTAACACCTATTAAGGCTTAGTCAGTGAGGAAACAATAGTGGGTAGACAGATGGTAACATGTAACTATGAACTCCTCTTGTTCAACATGTTTAATGCTTTCTGCTACTTGGAAAATAAAGCTTAGTTTATTGCATAATATTACCATTTTTAAAGATTAAATTTCCTTTTCTGCTTAAGAGAACAATTTCTAAGTGTTGCCAACATCCTCTAGATCATGGAAAAAGTAAGAGAGTTCCAGAAAAACATCTATTTCTGCTTTCTTGACTATGCCAAAGCCTTTGACTGTGTGGATCACAATAAACTGTGGAAAATTCTGAGAGAGATGGGAATACCAGACCACCTGACCTGCCTCTTCAGAAATCTGTATGCAGGTCAGGAAGCAACAGTTAGAACTGGACATGGAACAACAGACTGGTTCCAAATAGGAAAAGGAGTACGTCAAGGCTGTATATTGTTACCCTGCTTATTTAACTTCTATGCAGAGTACATTATGAGAAATGCTGGGCTGGATGAAGCACAAGCTGGAATCAAGATTGCCGGGAGAAATATCAATAACCTCAGATATGCAGATGACACCACCCTTATGGCAGAAAGTGGAGAGGAACTAAAAAGCCTCTTGATGAAAGTGAAAGAGAAGAGTGAAAAAGTTCGCTTAAAGCTCATCATTCAGAAAACGAAGATCATGGCATCTGGTCCCATCACTTCATGGCAAATAGATGGGGAAACAGTGGAAACAGTGTCAGACTTTATTTTGGGGGGCTCCAAAATCACTGCAGATGGTGACTGCAACCATGAAATTAAAAGACGCTTACTCCTTGGAAGAAAAATTATGACCAACCTAGATAGCATATTCAAAAGCAGAGACAGTACTTTGCCGACTAAGGTCCGTCTAGTCAAGGCTATGGTTTTTCCAGTGGTCATGTATGGATGTGAGAGTTGGACTGTAAAGAAGGCTGAGCGCCGAAGAATTGATGCTTCTGAACTGTGGTGTTGGAAAAGACTCTTGAGAGTCCCTTGGACTGCAAGGAGATCCAACCAGTCCATTCTGAAGGAGATCAGCCCTGGGATTTCTTTGGAAGGAATGATGCTAAAGCTGAAACTCCAATACTTTGGCCACCTCATGCAAAGAGTTGACTCATTGGAAAAGACTTTGATGCTGGGAGGGATTGGGGGCAGGAGGAGAAGGGGACAACAGAGGATGAGATGGCTGGATGACATCACTGACTTGATGGACGTGAATCTGAGTGAACTCTGGGAGTTGGTGATGGACAGGGAGGCCTGGCATGCTGCGATTCATGGGGTCGCAAAGAGTCGGACGTGACTGAGCGACTGAACTGAAGGGAGAATGTTATTCGTTAACTGAAAGATCTGTAATTATCAAAATTAAAGGGAGAAAGGAGATTCAGAACATGCTTATAAGACCCCATTCTTTAGTTGAATGGGGTTTTAGCAACAACCTGCCATCTGTTGCAGGTTTGATCCCTGAGTCAGGAAAATGCCCTGAGGAAGGAAATGGCACCCCACTCCAGTCTCCTTGTCTGGAAAATCCCATGGACAGAGGAGGAGCCTGGCAGGCTACAGTCCATGGAGTTGCAAAAAGCTGGACACAACTGAGCACAAGAGCAAAAAAGTGCTAAAAGGCTTTGCTCAGTCGTGTCCGACTCTTTGCAACTCCATGGACTGTAGCCTATCAGGCTCCTCCGTCCATGGGATTTTCCAGGCAAGAGTGCTGGAGTGGATTGCCATTTTCTTCTGCAGGGGATCTTCTCGACCCAGGAATCGAACCCAGGTCTCCCGGACTGCAGGCAGACACTTTACCATGGGAGCCATCAGGGAAGCCCAGCTAAAAAGCTTCTTAGCAGTCTTTATTAACCCTCTTCATGGAAGATATTATAAAAGCTGTAAACAGTTCTTTATGATATCACAGTGGATATTACAAGTAAGGCACTCTAGAACAGTTCATGTTAACACATACAAGCCATGTTGCTGCTTGGTGCCCATTTCAACCCCGAGTGGCTACTGTTTCTCTCTGTGGGTAAAGAACAAAACTATGCTAAGAAGAAAATGGTTCATTAAAATCAACCGTGCAATGATTATTTCATAGAATGTTAAGTTTTCCTATATGCCCTTGGAAAATAATCCACAGTAACATTTTATAGCCTTTGCAACTTTTCTAAGTTTATATTCACACAATGTATATATTACAGGTATACCAGAATATTTATTTAAGAAATATTAAATTTCTTTTTTGCTCTTAATTTAAGGCCCAAGAAACTTAAGGCTTTATTATTCAAAAAAATTTTATTGTAGTCAATTTATAATGTGTTAGTTTCTGCTGTACAGAAAGATACATAAAGATAATTTTATGAATTACGTTTTGGAAGCTTTCTGTGTTACATGAAAATTCCTCAGATTCATTTTCCTGGGCTCATTCCTTTCCTTGTTTGGCACAGTCTCCCTGGGTGCTTTCTCTCATTCCCAAGTTTCCACTTAAAGGTTAGCTATATCCCTAGCCTGACCTTTTCTTCCAAACTCGGTATCTGTATTTCAGCTTTCCAGCAAATATTTTCAGTCTAGATAAACTTAAAAGGTCCAACTTTAATTAATGACACCTTTTTGGGGGGAGGAACTTTTTTTCTTAATGTTTTATTAGGACAGCTTTATATTAGCCATTGTTGCTGTTATTTACTTGCTAAGTTGTGACCAACTCTTCTGTGACAACATGGGCTGTAGCTCGCCAGGCTCCTCTGTCCATGGGATTTTCCAGGAAAGAATACCGGAAGGGATTGCCATTTCTTTCTCCAGGAGATCTTCCCAGACCAGGGATCAAACCCACATCTCCTGCATTTCCAGGCAGATTCTTTACACTTAGTCGCCAGGGGAGCTCCCATATTTAGCCATAGTAAGTATGTATTTTATTGCTATAACATTCTTGCATTCATACACTGATAATATGTAGAGAGATGGAAAGTCAAAAGAAGCTATATGTAACAATTTAGCACTGAGATAGTACTATCTCATCATTCCATTAATTGAGAGTGGTGTTCAGGGAGAACAGAAGATCTATGAACCTTGCATCTTGCAACATGAACCTTGAGCCCAACCAGTCTGTGATATCATTATGTTTGAGTCCACAATGTGATATAACAATGAATCATAAATCAAAAAATGAAAATCAAAGAATTAAAGCAAAGCAAATGAAACTTATTTTAGAAATATTTCCACTTCATTTTCATAGACACTTCCTATTGCTGTATGTAGCCTGAAATTATCAACTGCTATAAATGCTATAATTGGAAGTCTTGTCAACTTTCTTCCATCTTCAACTTGATCAGAAGAGAATTTTCTCTATTTTCATTTTCAGGAGATTTACTTAACTTTCTCTTAAAACTTTTTCTTTCAGTGCTCTTGATCCAAATTAGAGGAATCATAAACTTGTACTTTTATAAGGAAAAAACTTCCTTTTTAAAATCACTGACTTCTCTCTTGCATATTCATGCATTTTCAAATGCTGTTTTGTTGGACTCAGAGACGATTCTTACCTCAAGCTTCTCTCTTTATCATGTCAATTACATAGTGCACAGCTTGTCATAATTTTTATAGAACAGGGTTTTTCTGTCTCAGCACTATTGACATTTGAGCTGTAAGATTCTTTATTTAGGTAGGTGAAGCTTTCCTGTGATTGTAAGATATTTAAGGGCAGCACTTGCCTCTACCCACTAGATTCCAGAAGCAACCTGCCGCCACCACCACCATCACCAAATAGTGAAAATTTTAAAGTGTCTCCAGATATTACCAAATATACATTGGGTAACAAAATCACCCTAATAGAGAACCACTACCCTAGACTAAACACTACTCTGGCCCTGAAGAATAAACTTTCAAGCAAGACCCCAAAGAACCATGTGACTTCCAAGTGACTTTATTCCAAAACAAAGTACAAGAATATTTATAGAAATATAAACACAAATAGTACCCAACAAAGTAAAAATAGCAATATCTGGCATCTAATCAAAAATTTATTAGACATTCAAAGAAGCTGAAAAATAGAGCCATTATGACATGAAAATTTAATTAATTGAAACCTACCTAAAAGTGATAACAGATGATGGAATAAATAGACAAAGACACAAAAAGAGTTATTACAGTTGTATTATATATGTTTAAGAAGCTAGAGGAAGGAAATATGTGATAGGAAAGCAGAGACATCAGTGTTATCAACACTTCTAAAGGTAAAAATTTAAATATTTGTGAATAAGAATACATTAAAGAGTATTAATGTATATGAAATATTGCAGAAAAAAAGACTGTTGAATTGAAACGTTCAGCAATAGAAACCAACCAAATACACACCACACGGGAAGAAAAAAGGCTGAAATAACTGGACAGATCTGGGAAACTTGATAGTCAAATATACATGCAATTACAGTTCCTGAAGGAGAAGAATGAACAGAGCACAAAGATATTTGAAGAAATAAATACCAAATTTT
The DNA here is from genome assembly GCF_014754425.2 of Oryx dammah. Lineage (NCBI taxonomy): Eukaryota > Metazoa > Chordata > Mammalia > Artiodactyla > Bovidae > Oryx > Oryx dammah. Next base: position 50,473,335 of record NW_024070203.1, on the reverse strand, counting down.
TCAAACTTGATGAAAGGTATAAGTCCACAGAACCAAGATAATGAAAGAACCCCAAGCACAAGAAACAGAGAACTACATTAAGGTATACCATAACCAAATTAATTTAAAAGAGTCACGAAGAGGATTATTAAAAACATTTATAAGAAAATGATATATGACATACAGAGCAACAGAGATAACAATGGCAGTAGGCTCTTCATTAGAAACAAAGCAAATGAGACTGCAGGGAAATGATATTTTTATGGTATTCTCAGCCTCGAATTCTCTAACCAGCCAAATCATCTTTGAAAAATGAAAGATAAATAGGCTTTGCTAGATACACAAGGGCTGAAATATTTCATAACCAGTAGAGCTGTAACCTAAGAAATGTTAAAGAAAACCCTCAGGCAGAAGAAAAGTTATACCAGATGGAGATTCAGAGCACTGGAAATAGTAACCATCTCTGCAATTGAGGCTTTTCTTCTAACTGCATTGAAATCTTCATAAATGATTAACTGTTCAGAAGAAAAATAATAAAATAATATTGTGATATCTATATAGAATTAAAATGCATGACAACAATACAGAGGTCAAGGTGGCAGAAATAAAAATACACTCTCGTAAGTTTTTGTATACTCTCTGTGAGGTGGTATAACACCAAAATGAAGGTAGAAGGTAAAAATGAAGTAGGTGTACCATAACCTCTGGAGCAAATGCTAAAACAACAACAGCTGAGTTATATCTAATTAGGCAGCAAAGGAAATAAAAAGAAATCACGAAAATATTCAAATAATTTTAAAAAGCAGAAGACAAAGAAAAGTGAACAAAGAACAGATGGTATACATAAAAACCTGTAGTCAGGAGCCAGATGAAAGACTTAATTCCAACCTTATCAACAGGATATATAAATGGTCTAAATTCCTCAGTAAAAGTAAGATTGTTGATTAGAATGAAAAAAAGAAAGACCCAAGACGATAAAACCTCTTTAAACAAAAGACACAAGCATATTATAAGCAATAAGATGAATAAAGGTATACCACACTACTAATCAAAAAGCTGGAGTGGCTAAATTAATATCAGAAAATAGAGATTTTAGAGAAAAAATATTACCAAGAATAAACTAGGTTATTTCATAATGACAGGTCAGTTTTTCAAGGGACATAATAACTGTAAATGTTTATATACTGCTGGCTCAGTGATACAGTGATAAAGAATCTGCCTAGCAATGCAGGAGACATGGGTTCAATTCCTGGATTGGGAAGATCCTCTGGGGCAGGAAATGGCAACTCACTCCAGTAGTCTTGCTTGGGAAACCCCGTGGACAGAGGAGCCTGGCTGCCAACAGCCCATTAGGTCACAAAAGAGTTGGACATAATTAGCAACTAAACAACAACAACAGAAAAGTACTGATAACAGGGTTTGAAAAAATATAAATAAAAAATTGATTGACTATAAAACTCTTAGAGGAAAAAATAGGCAAAACACTCTCTGACATAAATCACAGCAAGATCCTCTATGACCCATCTCCCAGAGTAATGAAAATAAAAGCAAAACAAACAAATGGGACCTAATTAAACTTAAAAGCTTTTGCACAATGAGCTCAGATCATGAACTCCTTATTGCCAAATTCAGACTTAAATTGAAGAAAGTAGGGAAAACCGCTAGACCATTCAGGCATGACCTAAATTAAATCCCTTATGATTATACAGTGGAAGTGAGAAATAGATTTAAGGGTCTAGATCTGATAGATAGAGTGCCTGATGAACTATGGAATGAGGTTCGTGACATTGTACAGGAGACAGGGATCAAGACTATCCCCATGGAAAAGAAATGCAAAAAAGCAAAATGGCTGTCTGGGGAGGCCTTACAAATAGCTGTGAAAAGAAGAGAGGCAAAAAGCAAAGGAGAAAAGGAAAGATATAAGCATCTGAATGCAGAGTTCCAAAGAACAGCAAGGAGAGATAAGAAAGCCTTCTTCAGTGATCAATGCAAAGAAATAGAGGAAAACAACAGTATAGGAAAGACTAGAGATCTCTTCAAGAAAATTAGAGATACCAAGGGAACATTTCATGCAAAGATGGGCTTGATAAAGGACAGAAATGGTGTGGACCTAACAGAAGCAGAAGATATTAAGAAGAGGTGGCAAGAATACACGGAAGAACTGTACAAAAAAGATCTTCACGACTCAGATAATCATGATGATGTGATCACTCATCTAGAGCCAGACATCTTGGAATGTGAAGTCAAGTGGGCCTTAGAAAGCATCACTACGAACAAAGCTAGGGGAGGTGATGGAATTCCAGTTGAGCTGTTTCAAATCCTGAAAGATGATGCTGTGAAAGTGCTGCACTCAATATGCCAGAAAATTTGGAAAACTCAGCAGTGGCCACAGGACTGGAAAAGGTCAGTTTTCATTCCAATTCCAAAGAAGCGCAATGCCAAAGAATGCTCAAACTACTGCACAATTGCACTCATCTCACATGCTAGTAAAGTAATGCTCAAAATTCTCCAAGCCAGACTTCAGCAATACATGAACCGTGAACTTCCTGATGTTCAAGCTGGTTTTAGAAAAGGCAGAGGAACCAGAGATCAATGCCAACATCCACTGGATCATGGAAAAAGCAAGAGAGTTCCAGAAAAACATCTATTTCTGCTTTCTTGACTATGCCAAAGCCTTTGACTGTGTGGATCACAATAAACTGTGGAAAATTCTGAGAGAGATGGGAATACCAGACCACCTGACCTGTCTCTTGAGAAATCTGTATGCAGGTCAGGAAGCAACAGTTAGAACTGGACATGGAACAACAGACTGGTTCCAAATAGGAAAAAGAGTATGTCAAGGCTGTATATTTTCACCTTGCTTATTTAAATTATATGCAGAGTACATCATGAGAAACGCTGGACTGGAAGAAACACAAGCTGGAATCAAGATTGCCAGGAGAAATATCAATAACTTCAGATATGCAGATGACACCACCCTTATGGCAGAAAGTGAAGAGGAGCTAAAAGGCCTCTTGATGAAAGTGAAAGAGGAGAGTGAAAAAGTTGGCTTAAAGCTCAACATTCAGAAAACGAAGATCATGGCATCTGGTCCCATCACTTCATGGCAAATAGATGGGGAAACAGTAGAAACAGTGTCAGACTTTATTTTTTTGGGCTCCGAAATCACTGCAGATGGTGACTGCAACCATGAAATTAAAAGACGCTTACTCCTTGGAAGAAAAATTATGACCAACCTAGATAGTATAATCAAAAGCAGAGACATTACTTTGCCGACTAAGGTCCTCCTAGTCAAGGCTATGGTTTTTCCAGTGGTCATGTATGGATGTGAGAGTTGGACTGTGAAGAAGGCTGAGCGCCAAAGAATTGATGCTTTTGAACTGTGGTGTTGGAGAAGACTCTTGAGAGTCCCTTGGACTGCAAGGAGATCCAACCAGTCCATTCTGAAGGAGATCAGCCCTGGGATTTCTTTGGAAGGAATGATGCTAAAGCTGAAGCTCCAGTACTTTGGCCACCTCATGCGAAGAGTTGACTCATTGGAAAAGACTCTGATGCTGGGAGGGATTGGGGGCAGGAGGAGAAGGGGACTACAGAGGATGAGATGGCTGGATGGCATCACGGACTCGATGGACGTGAGTCTGAGTGAGCTCCGGGAGATGGTGATGGACAGGGAGGCCTGGCGTGCTGCGATTCATGGGGTCGCAAAGAGTCGGACACGACTGAGCGACTGAACTGAACTGATAGGCAAGGTGAAACGACAACCTTCAGAATGGGAGAAAATAACAAATGAAGCAACTGACAAAGAATTAATCTCAAAAATATACAAGCAGTTCATACAGCTCAATACTCGAAAAATAAATGACCCAATAAGAAAATGGGCCAAAGAACTAAACAAACATTTCTCCAAAGAAGACGTACAAATGGCTAACAAACACATGAAAAGATGCTTAACATCCCTCATTATCAGAGAAATGCAAATCAAAATTACAATGAAGCACCGTCTCACGCAGGTCAAAATGGCTGCTATCAAATAGTCTACAAACAATAAGTGCTGGAGAGGGTATGGAGAAAGGAGAACCCTCTTACACTGTTTGTGAGAATGCAAACTAGTACAGCCACTAAGGAGAACAATGTGGAGATTCCTTAAAAAATTGGAAATAGAACTGCCATACAACCCAGCAACTCCACGGCTGGGCATACACACCAAGGAAACCAGAATTGAAAGAGGCACGTGTACCCCAATGTTCATTGCAGAACTGTTTACAATAGCTAGGACACGGAAGCAACTAGATGTCCATCAGCAGATGAATGGATAAGAAAGCCATGGTACATATAAACAATGGAATATTACTCAGCTATGAAAAAAGAACACATTTGAATCAGTTCTAATGAGGTGGATGAAACTGGAACCTATTATACAGAGTGAAGTAAGTCAGAAAGAAAAACACCAATACAGTATATTAATGCATGTATATAGAATTTAGAAAGATGGTAACAATGACCCTATACATGAGACAGCAAAACAGACACAGATATAAAGAACAGACTTTTGGACTCTGTAGGAGAAGGAGAGGGTGGGATGATTTGAGAGAATAGCACTGAAACATGTTGATTACCATATGTGAAACAGATCGCCCATCCAGGTTCAATGCACGAAACAGGGTACTCAAAGCCAGTGCACTGGGACAACCCTGAGGGATGGGATGGGGAGGGAGGTGAGAGGAGGGTTCAGGATGGGGGACACATGTACACCCATGGCTGATTCATGTCAATATATGGCAAAAACCACCACAATATTGTAAAGTAATTAGCCTCCAATTATTAATTAATTTTTTAAAAAATTGATTGAACTGTAAGGAGAAACAGACAAATCCAGTTACAGTCATATCTTTTAACATCCTTCCACAATAATTGATAGAACACATGTACAGAAAATGAATACGCTTAGTTTCAAGTGCATATAAAATATTTAACAATATGTCCATATTCTGAACTATAAAATACATCTCAATAAATATTGAAGGATTCTTGTTATAGAAAGTATCTTACCACACTGGAAATAAATTATCGATAGACAGTAGTAACAGAAATATTGTACAAGGAAAACTGCCTAATCCTGGAAACTAAATAACAATTTATACATTCAATTCAGTGTTTTAAGTCAACAAAAAGCATCTGAATTGGAAGGGAAATACTAGAATTGTCTTTATTTGCAGACCACATGATTGTCTAAAAGAATCACATAGTATCTCTGAAAAGATTCTAGAATTAATGATTTATAAAACTTGTTGAGACAATTTTAAAAAGACATAAATAAATGGAAATATAAATATAAACTAGGAAGAAAAGTTATGACCAACCTAGATAGCATATTCAAAAGCAGAGACATTACTTTGCCGACTAAGATCCGTCTAGTCAAGGCTATGGTTTTTCCAGTAGTCACATATGGATGTGAGAGTTGGACTGTGAAGAAGGCTGAGCGCCGAAGAATTGATGCTTCTGAACTGTGGTGTTGGAGAAGACTTCAGAGTCCCTTGGACTGCAAGGAGATCCAACCATTCTGAAGGAGATCAGCCCTGAGATTTCTCTGGAAGGAATGATGCTAAAGCTGAAACTCCAGTACTTTGGCCACCTCATGCAAAGAGTTGACTCATTGGAAAAGACTTTGATGCTGGGAGGGACTGGGGGCAGGAGGAGAAAGGGATGACAGAGGATGAGATGCTGGATGGCATCACTGACTCGATGGACGTGAATCTGAGTGAACTCTGGGAGTTGGTGATGGACAGGGAGGCCTGGCGTGCTGCGATTCATGGGATCGCAAAGAGTCGGACAGGACTGAGGGACTGAACTGAACTGAACTGAACTGAAAGCTTATGAGTAAAGAGACCTAAACTTTAAGGTAACAATTCTCTCAATTCTCTCATCTGATCTACAGATAGTGCAATCCAATCAAAATACCAGGAGACTTTTTACAGAAATTGACCAGTGTTTCTAAAATTTACTTGAGAAAGCAAAGGGCCCAGAAAAGACATACATCTGTGAAAGCGAAGAGTGAAGCTGTAGGATTTTCACTGCCTGACTTCAAGAATTATTATAACGCTATATAATCAGAACAATTTGGTACTGGCATAAAGATAAACAGATCAATGAAACAGAGAAGAACACCAAGAAATAGGCCCACCGATATACGACTAAGTCATTTTTTCCCAAAGTTGCTTTAGCAAACAGCAATCTTTTTTTTTTTATTTTATTTTTACTTTATTTTACTTTACAATACTGTATTGGTTTTGCCATACATTGACATTAATCTTTTCAACAAAATTGTTTGGAACAATCAGGCATCTATACCCTTCCCAACCTTCCATCAAAAAAAAAAAAAGGAAAAAAAAAAGACAGTAAGAGAATAACTCCATCTTTAAAAATGTGCAAATGATTTAAACAAACAGTTCACCAAAGAAGATATTTCTATACAGTGAGAAGCTGAGAAGATGCTCGGTAGTATCAGTCAACACAGGAAAAATGGTCAACATAATTAGCCATTACTGAAACACAAATTAAACCCTCAGAGTGATGGTGCACATTACCCCCCTAACTAAAGCAGGTTTTCTCAGCATCACTGGCATTATGGTCAAGATAAGTCTTTCTTGCTGGGGACTGTGTTAACTCTGTTTTGTATTGTAGGTTCAGCAGCATTCTTGGCCTCTAGACTCCAGAGTACACTTTCCCTGCCACTTTCTCCAGGGACTGACTAGTGTTTCTTGCAGGAAAAACTGCCTCAGTTTGAGAATCACGGCCTATTTATGGAACTACTATCGGTGTATTCTTGCTGTTCTTAGTCTTGTCGCACCATACCTTGGCTCACATTACCGTCCAATTTCTCTTCTAAAAATCAAATCTAGGGACTTCCCTGGTGGTCCAGTGGTTAAGACCTTGCCTTCCAGTGTAAGGGGTGTGGGTTCGATCCCTGGTCAGGGAGCTAAGATCGCATGTGCCTTGTAGCCAAAAAGACAAAAACACAGAAAACAGAAACAATATTGTAAGCAATTCAAAAAGATTTCAAAAATAGTCCACATCAAAAAATCTTAAATAAAAGAAAAAAATCTGATTATGTCCATATGATCCTTTAAAGACCTCCCAATTCTCCGTAACCTTTTAGAGAAGGCTATTCCCCACAAATAAAAATAGCCCTATTTCTCACAATGTCATGATTTTTTGCTTGTTCGTTTGCTTATTTATTTACCTATCTTCTTCACCCTATATTTATATATCCTGGGTTGCAGAAAGTCAGAGCTCCTTGCTGAATACACCTCATCTTTTTGTGCTTTTGCAGGTCAAAGCATTTGGGCCTAGTGCTTCTTCCACAAGGAAATACTCTCCAGTCACTTAATCTACTCTCACTGAACAGAATTATGTTCACCTGAAATCTTACAATACATAAAGGGCATCATCTTTGTGAAAACTTTACTGATACCACAAAGCAGCATTGTGTTCAGGTTCTTAGAATGCAATTGCCAGAAAAGAATAAAAGCTTTATTTGCTATTACCATGAGGGTCTATCTGAAAAGTGTGAATCTGTGAGCTCTTTGGCAGTAAGCAGAGTTTTATATGTTACCTGCATATAAGGGTGCTAAGATTAGTTCATTTTTCTAAAAGATAAAAAGATGTCCTCTGAGGGTAAGCAAGAATGGGAAAAGTACCTAGGTGGATTTTGGATTTTTCAACAACATAGCAGTTTAAACCCTAGGCTTGTAATTCTTTGTTTTATATGAATTGCAGAAATGTGTTAACTCTGTAAGTTACTAGTTTCATATGATGAGTTTCCATAGCACATAGTTTTCACATTTTGATTATAAACAGCATTTTTAATACTACATTTTTCCATGCATTCTTATCTGTGCAATTCAGTTATGAATTCCTGAAAAGCAAAGCCTGTATCTAATTTTATCTGTTTTTTTCTCAGCCTACGTCGGGCTGTGTAGGATGTGTACTGCTCTAGGCAAAGTGGTCGATAATAATAATAGTCCAAATTAATAACCTTCCTTCTGTTGAATATTCACCTTTAATAAAATGAAAAGAAACAAACACATCTGACTGCAAAAGCTCAGGCTAAAGAACTCAGTACAAAAAACTTAGTATGAAATGCTTTCATAGAAACACAGTGACAATGGAAAGCAATCTATAAAAATTTTTTAAACATTTATTTTTTCACTTAAAGATATGAATAATGTAAAGATAAAATAGATATGAAATTTTTCATCTAACCCCAATCTTTAAAAAGGAAATAATACAGGTTTAGACCAAATGTATGTTTTGGCAAAGTTCAAATTTTTGTGAAATCTGATAAAGGCCAAGTATTTTATGCATTTGCTAAGCCAACTGACTGAGAATCAAAATAAATTTTCATGATTCATCTGATATTTGGTTTGCATACATTATTACCTGGGTCATCTTGATGGCTCTCTGACCTCTCAGTCATCGTCGCTCATGAACATTGAGGGTTTTTTTGTCTTTTACCTAACTTTGTAGCATGTAAAACAAGTTTTAAATGAATACAGAAATGGAGATATTATTAAACTGTAGTAACTTTTACAAATTCTTTTAAAACTTTTATTTTTGCCTTGTCCTTCAAAATTAGAATTCCCTCTGATATTGTACTAAATTCAGGACCTTGTGTTTCAAATAGTTTGCATCCACCAGCATCTATTTCAATACATTAATCTCAAGATTTTGTGAATCTTAGTGGCATGGAAACTTCAGCCACTGACACCTGTATATGCTGTCTTTCCGAGTCTATCACTGTTGGTGCCAAGGACAGAAGCAGTTGTCTTACACGTAGAGTCTTCATGCCAACATGAAAAATGTTACCTTCTCCCCAGTTACTGGAGAGATGAAGAGAAAAATGATGCAAGATATTTACTGAAAAGAGCAACTTAAATTTACTTCAACCTTGCATAAGTAATGCAAGGTGAATCAGTCCGGCTAGTTTTCTTGCATAGCTTTAATCCAGTTGGTTACAAGGTTTCTAAGTCTGAAGTTATACACACGCATCAAAGTAGTACTAGTAGCTCAGTCGTATCTGACTCTTTGCACCCCCATGGACTGTAGCCCACCAGGCTCCTCTGTCCATGAAATTCTCCAGGCCAGAATACTGGAGTGGGTAGCCATTCCCTTCTCCAGGGAATCTTTCCAACCCAGAGACCAAACCACAGTCTCCTGTATTGCAGGCAGATTCTTTACCATTTGAGTGTATCTCCTTTTATTATACTTTGTTGTACTTCACAGATATTCTATTATTTTTACAAATTGAAGGCCTGTTGCAACCCCATTGGAGCCATTTTTTCAACAGTATTTACTCACTTCATGTCTCTGTCACATTTTGTTAATACTTGCAATATTCCAAACTTTTAAATTACTGTTATATTCATAATAGTAATCTGTGATCAGTGATTTTTGATGTTAATACTATGAATTGCTGAAAGCTCAGATGACAGCATTTTTTTAATAAAGTATTTTTTAAATTAAGACACGTTTGTTGTCTCTTTTATGGCGGTTCACACTTAAAAGACTGCAGTATAGTAGAACATAATGTTTTACATGCAATTGGAAGCCTGAAAATTCATATGACTTACTTTATTGAAATATTTGTTCTACTGCAGTGGCCTGAAACCAAACCCTCAATATCTCTGGGGTGTGTCTTTATTCATGATATCACCCATCACTAGTTAGTACTGACAATGTCATCATGTTGACTTTTAGTTCCAAGTGGTCTCATCCAAAACATTTTTTCTTGTAGAATGGCAAACATAGCTGCTACAGGACTCACCACAATAGTTCAGTTCAGCTCAGTCACTCAGTCCTCTCTGACTCTTTGTGATCCCATGAACCACAGCATGCCAGGCCTCCCTGTCCATCACCAACTCCCGGAGTTTACCCAAATTCATGTCCAATGAGTCGGTGATGCCATCTAATCATCTCATCTACTGTCGTCCCCTTCTCTTCCTGCCTTCAATCTTTCCCAGCATCAGGGTCTTTTCAAATAAGTCAGCTCTTCGCATCAGGTGGCCAAAATACTGGAATTCCAGCTTCAACATCAGTCCTTCCAATGAACACCCAGGACTGATTTCCTTTAGGATGGACTGGTTGGATCTCCTTGCAGTCCAAAGGACTCTCAAGAGTCTTCTCCAATTCCACAGTTCAAAAGCATCAATTCTTCTGTGCTCAGCTTTCTTTACAGTCCAACTCTCACAATAGTAATATATCAAATATGAACTTTAAAAAGTTTTCACAGGTTATAATTTAAGACAAGATACCCAAAGTTTGAATAAAGTAATATATGTGTGGTGGAAGTGAAAGTGGAAGTGTGCTCAGTTGTGTCCACTCTTTGCGACCCAATGGACTTTAGCCTACCAGGCTCCTCTGTCCATGGGATTTTCCAGGCAACAGTACTGGAGTGCTTTGCCATTTCCTTCTCCAGGGGATCTTCCCAACCCAGGGATCAAACCCAGGTCTCCTGCATTGTAGACAGACGCTTTACTGCCTGAGCCACCAGGGAAGAAAATAAAGTAATACATGTGTGGTACCATATAGGAAAATGCACTCGGGATGGATTAATCAAATTTGGATTATGTGTTCTACATTATCATCAAGGGCCATTCTCTCCCATAAGGACAGGGTATAGAAATTCTAAATGGACACTGGCATTAGCATTGCTCAATGTTAGAAACCCTATAGTCTTACTTAAGATGGCTTTTTGATTTGGTGCTGTTTCAGCTGTTTCAGAAGTGTTCAAAGATGGGACAATAACAACAACAAAAAAATGAACCTTACCCTCAAGACCTAGTCATAATAGATTTTTAAAGAGATATCAGAGTTAATAATATGCCTTTGTTAGGTTTATTTGATTTCTTAAGAATATATAATTCAAATTCCAGCTTCTTATGGTCTAATTATGTAAAATTATAGGTAATACTTAAACACTGAGCCGAAATGTTGTTTCTTTAAGTGAAGTAGTGGATTAAAAATCAGTATTAATAAATACCTCCCTTCTCTTTATTGATCATTTTCTACCAAATACATTTACAAAGAGACTTCAAATTTGAAGATTTTCATGAATATAAAAGTGGAATTTTTATAAATTATTCCAAGTAAATACATAAGCATTATGTTTTCATTTATTTAATGTCACACTGAGAAATGTCTGCACTATTTGCCATCAATTTTCTATAGGTTTCTGACAACCCAGAAGGTATGATTTATATATTCATGGAGCCTTATATTTGATTTTAAAAAATAGACATCTATTAACATAAAATAACCATAAGGAAGAAGGATGTGGTTTCAGGCTAGTAGACTATTCTGTCTTCCATTGTTCACATAAAAGAGAAAAAAAAAACCCACAAACTTGAACATCTCACTATCTTCATCTGTCTACTCTTATTGACAGATCAGAGGAAGCCTTAATCAAGCTCCTGAAATCTAATCAGTTGAGCCACAAAGAAGTATGAAATCATGAGTAACAACAAAAGAGTCTAGATCCATTCTGGAGAATTAAGAGTTATGAAAAAAAGTTATAAATTTTCTTAGAATATTAATTTGGGATTTATAATAATTATTCAGTAAATTAATAAATGGCTTTTTGCAAATTCAATACATAAAAAATTCCATCTGAACTTCCCTGGTGGTCAGTGGTTAAGAATTCACCTTTCAATTAAGAGGACACAGGTTCAATCGCTGATCAGGGATGATCCCACATGGCCTGGGGTAACTAAGCCCATGGGTTCACAGCTACTGAGCCTGCACTCTAGAGCCCATGCTCTTCAATAAGGGAAGCTACCGCAGTGAGAAGCCTGCACACTCAACTAGAAAGCAGCCCCCAACTCACAGCAACTGGAGAAAGCCCACACACAGCAAGGAAGACCCAGTGCCAAAAACCTCCAACCTACATCAGTGATAATGTTCATAAAATCATTGTTTTAACTACTCCTTTTTGTCCATTCCCTTAAGAAAAATTAGAGAATATAAGATGCCTCCATTCTAAAAGGATATCTATCAAATTTATAAACATAAAAACAACAAACACAAAAAATAACAAACCATAATAATTATATGGGAAAGTACGGACTTCCCTGGTGGCTCAGATGGTAAAGAATCTGCCTGCAATGTGGGAGACCCAGGTTCGATCCCTGGGTTGGGAAGATACCCTGGAGAAGGGAATGGCAACCCACTCCAGTATTCTTGCCTGGAGAATCCCATGGACAGAGGAGCTTGGCGAGCTACAGTCCATGGGGTTGCAAAGAGTTGGACACGACTGAGCAACTAACACTTCACTTCATTTCATGGCTTTCTAGATTGATATTAAAATTTCTGCTATTACCACAATATTGAATAGGAAACATATTACAATCATGAGTATTCTAAGAATGTGCCCATATAGGAATTCAATCATGGTCTCTGTTTTCATCTCCTTTCACGTTATGATTTAACTGGATTTCATTTAATTTTTATTTGGGGATGGGAGAAGATTTTTTTTATATTAAGACATTTAATTTTTATTCAAGGGAGCAGAAAATAGTTTTGTACACTAAACATGTTATCTAAGTTTATATAAAAGTTTATACTTGTTAATTTTATATTGTGGTTTCTGTAATTTTACTTCTCAAATTCTTCAGTACTAAGACTTTACTTACAACTTATAAATCAACACAACAAATTCATATACTCTTTATTTTGATGACCGGGGTTGTAAAAAAATAAAAGACATTCAGCGCTCATTTTTATTATGGCCTTAAATTTAAAATCTACTTCAGAAAAAGGTGAAGAACTATTATAGAGAAACTTGCCTAGGCATCCCAACCACCTCTCTTAAAATTCTGTGACTTCAGCGATTAAAGGCATTAAAGAAAGGATTCCTGAGAAAGGAAGTGTTAGTCATTCAGTCATGTCTGACTCTTTACAACCGCATGGACTGTAGCCTGCCAGGCTCCTGTGTCTATAGAATTCTCCAGGCAAGAATACTGGAGTGGGTTGTCATTCCCTTCTCCAGGGGATCCTCCCAACCCAGGGATCAAACCTGCATTGCAGGCAGATTCTTTACCATCTGAGCCATCAGGAAAGCAAAAAAAAAAAATCTCATAGAGTCCACACCTTAGGATAGGGCTATCAAAAAAAGCATAGATTTTGCACATGTTGTGAATTTGTAGCCCACTGAGCATCCAAATGTGGATGTCAATCATTTGACTAACATGCGTTAATCAAAAGGTTGTTAAGCCTGCGTATCTAAATTGAGAATTGTCTCCTGAGTTCTTGACCTCCAAGTGTAACACAATTGACTAAAGATGGTAATTAAAGTCATGGGAATATGTTAGTTTGCCATAGGAGAATATGCAAAGTCAGATGAAAAGAGAGCCTAAGACAACATTTAAAAATAGGGCAACTAAGGATATACATCTGTCAATATGAATTAAGAGTTATATAAACATTTACATAATCAGTTTAGGAATTAATCTACAAAACTAATCTCTAATTCAGAAATAACCCAGTGCTTGAAAATGTGCATCATTACAAACAATGAAAAAAAAAATAACAATAAAAACAGGGAATGGCAATAAATGATGTTATATCCATTAAAAAATATATAGTCATTGAATTTTTACAAGTGTTTTTAGACAACTAGTTGTCCTAATAGTAAATGGAAAAACAGGCTACAAATTTACTCATCCAATCTGAGCATAAGTTGTTAAAATATACACACATCGGCAAAGAGGCTTGTAAAATTTGTCCTAGTGTTTCTCAGAATAAGATTCCCCTGATTATATTCTAATCCATTGCAAATATTCTACAAAAATTCCTATTTTTATTTCAAGAACATTTAACATTTTTCAATATTTTATGGAATACTACAGTTACTTTCATCTGCACAGCATATGTAGCCACTCATTTTGGTTGAGAGCTTTTTCTCTCTTTTTTTGTGGTGTTTGTTCATGTGCTCAGTCGTCAGTCGTGTCCGACTCTGTGTGACCCCATAGACTGTAACCCACCAGGCTCCTCGGTCCATGGGATTTCCCAGGCAAGAATATTGGAGTGGGCTGCCATTTCCTACTCCAGGGGTGTTTAGTTTGTTTTAGTTTCTGTAGGCTTTCCTGATGTATAGAAATTTGGGTAAAACCCAAGAGCTGACCAATCCAAGTACCCCACTTACATCAATATAGATACAAAGGCATAGATGAGCATGTGATTCAAATTAGAGCCATTCTCAGAAATTTTATTGGAATAATCAAGAAATGGCATTCTAGTTGATCTGGAACATTACTGAAAGGTGATGTAAGTCTCAAGCTGCTGGTGATCATTTTTATTTTTAGTTTTTAGGTTTTTTTTAATAAATTTATTTATTTTAATTGGAGGTTAATTACTTTCCAATATTGTCCTGGTTTTCCCATACATCACCATGTATCTGCCACAGGTATACACGTGTTCCCCATCCTGAACCCCCCTCCCTCCACTTTTAATTGAGAGGGAAGTCAAAAGAAAGGAATGTATAGTCTAAACAAGGAGGAAGCGTTCTGTTATTTGCATCCTGAATCCTGCAATGCTGCAATGGGTCACATTTAACTGTTTCCATTCTATGAGGTAACAACTCGGGGAGAAGGTCCAAGCTGATTTGATTTCCCATCATTTTACAAATGAAAAAAATCAAACTGTGATAGGCTAAAATCATAACACAGGGCTAACCCTGATGAACCTATTTTAGAGGTCCTCTTTCCCAGCTCTCATCCTATGACATCAGAGAGAACTTCTGCTGGAGAGTGGAAGGCATTGTGGGAGGAGAATAGCAGGGCTGAAATCTGGAAAGAGCCTTCAGTTTGCTCCATTTACACCCTGTTTGTTGAGATGATGCCTGATACTTATATTAACACCAATATTCTCTGTCCACACCACCTTCTACATCAACCTGAAAACAAGAGACTGAAGAGGACACCAATGAAGTCAAATCATTACCTACAAGGAGTAACTAGTCATGTATACAGATAGTGATCTCTATCCTGAGATTATTCTAATTAAGTACCAGGAGTCAGAGACAGGATAAGTGATGGATGTGGATGGCTCTCATTATTTCTCTGCTATGCTTTATGTGTAGCAGTCTATTTACATATTTTTTGTTTGTTTTTAATAAGTAAGTTACTAACATTTATCTTGATTAATTTCTAATTGTAGTGAAAGTAATTGTGATTTTTTATAAGAAATTCTCTGCACCCAAATTCCTAGATCCAACTCAGAGACTACTTGAGCAACAATCTTACAAAAAAGCAAAAATAAAGCAAATAAAATAAAGACAAAAGAGAAAAAAGTAAAGCAATGAAAGGTTATCTGGGCAGTTACTAGAACTTCAAACTAAGGGGACATTGTGATTAAATAAAAAGTGAACTTCCTGTCTAAACAAAACATTGTACAATATTTTATCTCATGAAATGTGGTTTACTTTCCAAGTGTGATTTATATAATCACAGGTAAGGTATTTCTTTTCAGTATTTACTATCCTAATGTCTGTGACTTTTCAGTATTTTTGACAGTCCTTATTGCTTTACCTAACTACCTGACCTGTATGGACATTTTTAAAGCATTAAATATTTTGGCACCTGCTTGCCAGTGAGAAACTTGGGAAAGTTACTAAATTGTTGAAAATATTTTAGAATCCCAATATGCTGAAGATAAAGGCTGTTAGTAATATAATCAAATTATTTTAAAATTCATTAACAATATAATACATATAAGATTACAGTCATACATAAATATGCATTAAGGGGTAATAAATGAATCAGATTCAAAACATATAACTTAATGGTTATATCAGAAGAACTAAATATACACTAGTAATAATGCTGAATTTAATGAATCTGATTAAGAAGGGATGCATAGGTAATTTTAGGGGAACTATAACAGTACTAATATAAGTCACTAGTATCTTCCCTGAGAAATTTTAAAATTAAATGAACATAAAAGGCTGTTTATTCTAAGTCTACTTTCTAATAGTGAATGCACTTTGAAAAACAAATAACCAGAGCTCTCTTACTCTGTTTAAGTTGTGGGTATTTATTATTCAAAAGTAGAAAGATTTCATTTATTTTTCAGTCCAGGAAAAAGAATCACACCCTGAGTGTCAATCATCAAAATTTATGCAGTTTTCAAAATACTGAAAAACAAACCCAGCCTCTTAGTTGAATTAAGTTTGGCATATACTCTATAAATACTCTGTGGCCAACAAGAGTGTTTATAAAGTAGTGGAAAGCTTAAAGAGCATAGTAGTACTAGTTTAGAATTCTGGAGAAAAATTTATAACAAACTCAGTGATTTTGTAAAATGGACATGTTTCCCAGGAACATATTTTTAAGGTAATTAAATTGCAGTTAGTAGTTACTTTACTAGGTAGAAATACATTTTCCATCAAATGTTAAAAAGAAAAGTTAGTGGATAAGATTTAAACATTTGAATTTTCATGAGAGAAAAAAATGTCTTTAGAAGACATCTCTGCAATTTTTCCTCTCAGTATAAAAATTCTGTTAAGTATATATGTGTGCATGCTTAGTTGGTCAGTTGTGTCTGACTTTCTGCGACCCCATGGACTGCAGTCCGCCAAGCTCTTCTGTCCATGGAATTTTCCGGGCAAAAAAGTACTGGAGTGGGATTCTATTTCCTGCTCCAGGGCATCTTCCTGACCCAGGGATTGAGTCCACAGCTCCTGCATCTCCTCCACTGGCAGACGGATTCTTTACCACAGAGCCACCTGGGAAGCCCACAAGGAGATACAGCAAACCATAAAAGATAGGCCCCTCACCTGCCTTTCTTAACCACCTTGAAAGAGCATGCAGACTTATCCATGTTATGTCAAATATGGTTTTATGAAGAATGTCACCATCCAGTCAGTTTATGCACCAGTGTGTTCTGGTTCTGTTTAAGTCACCTGGTCCACCATTTCAATGAGTAAATGTGATGAAGAGAAAGTAGGAATTAGTAAGATGGGCATGGTTTCTATTTTCTATTGGTTGGATAATCTAGGAAAAGTTAGTCTTCATGAAACTCTTGTTGAGTCATTTGTAAACTGGATATAATACCATCTATGCTTGACTGTTGGGAAGATCAAGGGACTTATCAAGTGCAGCACTTTCATCATACTGGACACCTAGGAAGACCTCAACAAAGAAGATTATCTTTTGCCCTTGAAATGCCATTTCCTCTGCCATCAACCTATGTTCTATTAGCTGTAACTAATGACTTACTTTTCTCAAAATACATCTCAAACATCATTTGGAGCATCTACACCTGTCACAGAAACTAAGAAACTATTACACTTTACACTAAATTTAAAAGATGAGAAAAAGTCAACAATATTAAAATTGTAAAGCAAAGCACAAAATTAAAGTTTTAAGAAAGGTTAAAATTAGATGTAATTTTTAAATCAGAAAAATATTAAGACAGAAGTATTAAAATGCATAATTATGACAAAGCAATAAAATAAAAACAATAAAATGAGTAAGACAAAAATGAAAGACTACTAAAGTTGAGACTGCAACAAGGCTAAAATAAAAGAGAGAACACAGAATTAAAATAATAGTTTTTTAAATTTGTAGCTTTTAAAGAGTTTTAATAAGTTAAAATAGATAATAGTTGATAAATCTAAAGAAAGAATATTTGCAACTACGTAGATGAATCTAGACAGTATTATGCATAGTGAAATTAGTTAGAGGAAGACAAATACTGTATATTGTCATCTATATGTAGAATCTAAAAGATAAAACAAAGTACATAATAAAACAGAAGAGACTCATGGATACAAAGAACAAACTGGATACCAGAGGGGAGGGGGGAAAGAGGAGAGTTAAGATAGTACCAGGAGCTTCCCCAGTGACTCAGCAGTAAAGAACTCCTGCAGCACAGGAGACTCAGGAAATACAGGTTTGATCCCTAGGTCAGGAAGATCCCCTGGAGAAGGGCATGGCAACCCACTCCAGTATTCCTGCCTGGAGAATCCCATTATTATGTAATAACTTAAAATTGTGTATAACCTATAAAAATACTGAATCACTATGCTTTATACCTGAAACTAACATAATATTGTAAATCAACTATATTTCAATAAAAAAAGAATTAATCTTAATAGAAACAATTTAACTCTTAACTGAATTAGTATTATATGGACATTAAGTCAACTAAATCTGCTGTTACTTTTTCATTAAAAATAATGAATATTAAAATAAATAAAAACTACTAAAGTATATGTTAAGGAACTAAAAGAATCATCTAAAATATTAGAAAGTTAATGGAGTATAAGAAAACAAAGAAAACAAAATATTTATTTCAAATCAAAGTAATATAAATTGGAATATGAATGATATGCAATCTTAAAATGATATGACTTAAATACTAAAACCAGGAAGCCTAAATTATGAGAAATGTAACACAGTCCAAAGGAGAAAATGATTTAAAATACCATCACTCAATATTTTTCAATATACCAAAATATTACCCTGCTGCTGCTGCTGCTGCTAAGTCACTTCAGTCGTGTCTGACTCTGTGTGACCCCATAGACGGCAGCCCACCAGGCTCCCCCGTCCCTGGGATTCTCCAGGCAAGAACACTGGAGTGGGTTGCCATTTCCTTCTCCAATGCATGAAAGTGAAAAGTGAAAGTGAAGTCGCTCAGTCATGTTCCACTCTTAGAGACCCCATGGACTGAAGCCCACCAGGCTCCTCCATCCAGGGGATTTTCCAGGCAAGAGTGCTGGGTTGGGTGCCATTGCCTTCTCCTAATACACAGTAAACAGGAGGAGGAAATGGCAACCCACTCCAGTGTTCTTGCCTGGATAATTCCATGGAGAGAGGAGCCCATGGAGTGGCAAAGAGTGGGATGCGACTGAGCACCTGAGCACGCGTGCACACAGCAAACAATCAGGAGTGGAGTGAAGAACAACCCCCAGCACATTTCTGCCCTGTCCTCCAGGCTATGGGCTCAATTTCGAACAATCTTTAAGGGAAGGACAGATTTAAACAACTCTCCTAAATATTTTGAACTCATGGTTCTTCTATCTTCTGCAAGGCAAAAGAGTCAGCAAAACAAGGTAAGGACACTGGATGTTCTGAATGAATAATGCACCGAGACTGTGCTCGTGAATGGACACTGTTAGGCAGGGAACATGGAGACAGAAATGGAAGAAACTGAAACTCTTGAGTGGCTGTTCAGAGTTTTTCCTCCATGCTGGTGAATGAGAAGATCTGAAGAGCATGACTGTGGGAGGGACCCAAGGAAGAGCTAGAACTGCTTAGGAATCAACTGGTTTAGGGATAAATCCAGAGGGGTAATCGCAACCAAAAAAACAAAATGGCTGTCTGACGAGGCCTTACCAATAGCTGTGAAAAGAAGAGAAGCGAAAAGCAAAGGAAAAAAGGAAAGATATACTCATTTGAATGAAGAGTTCCAAAGAATAGCAAGGAGAGAGAAGAAAGCCTTCCTCAGCGATCAATGAAAAGAAATAGAGGAAAACAATAGAATAGGAAAGATTAAAGATCTCTTCAAGAAAATTAGAGATACCAAGGGAACATGTCATGCAAAGATGGGCTCAATGAAGGACAGAAATGGTAGGGACCTAACAGAAGCAGAAGGTATTAAGAAGAGGTGCCAAGAATACACAGAAGAACTATACAAAAAAGATCTTCATGACCCAGATAATCATGATGGTATGATCACTCACGTAGAGCCAGACATCCTGGAATGCAAAGTCAATGGGCCTTAGGAAGTATCACTACAAACAAAGCTAGTAGAGGTGATAGAATTCCAGATAAGTTCTATCAAATCCTAAAAAATGATGCTGTGAAAGTGCCACAATCAATATGTCAGCAAACTTGGAAAACTCAGCAGTGGCCACAGGACTGGAAAAGGTCAGTTTTCATTCCAATCCCAAAGAAAGGAGGTGCCAAAGAATGCTCAAACTACCACACAATTGCACTCATCTCACACGCTAGTAAAGTAATGCTCAAAATTCTCCAAGCCAGGCTTCAGCAATACGTGAACCATGAAATTTCATAAGTTCAAGCTGGTTTTAGAAAAGGCAGTGGAACCAGAGATCAAATTGCCAACATCTGCTGGGTCATCGAAAAAGCAAGACAGTTCCAGAAAAACATCGATTTCTGCTTTACTGACTTTGCCAAAGCCTTTGACTGTGTGGATCACAATAAACTGTGGAAAATTCTGAAAGAGATGGGAATATCAGACCACCTGATCTGCCTCTTAAGAAACCTGTATGCAGGTCAGGAAGCAACAGTTAGAACTGGACATGGAAAAACAGATTGGTTCCAAATAGGAAAAGGAGTACGTCAAGGCTGCATATTGTCACCCAGCTTATCTAACTTATATGCAGAGTACATCATGAGAAATGCTGGGCTGGAGGAAGCACAGGCTGGAATCAAGATGGCCAGGAGAAATATCAATAACTTCAGATATGCAGATGATACCACTCTTATGGCAGAAAGTGAAGAGGAACTAAGAAGCCTTTTGATGAAGGTGAAAGAGGAGAGTGAAAAAGTTGGCTTAAAGTTCAACATTCAGAAAAGTAAGATCATGGCATCCAGTCCCATCACCTCATGGCAAATAGATGGGGAAACAGTGGAAACACTGTCAATGGCATCCATCCCATCACCTCATGGCAAATAGATGGGGAAACAGTGGAAACAGTGTCAGACTTTATCTTTTGGGGCTCCAAAATCATTGCAGATGGTGATTGCAGCCATGAAATTAAAAGATGCTTACTCCTTAGAAGGAAAATTATGACCAACCTAGACAGCATGTTGAAAAGCAGAGACATTACTTTGTCAACAAAGGTCTGTCTAGTCAAGGCTATGGTTTTCCCAGTGGTTACATATGGTATGGAAATGAGAGTTGGAAAGAGGGGTGAGCGTCGAAGAATTGATGCTTTTAAACTGTGGTGTTGGAGAAGACTCTTGAGAGTCCCTTGGACTGCAAGGAGATCCAACCAGTCCATTCTAAAGGAGATCAGTCCTGGGTGTTCATCGGAAGGACTGATGGGAAAGCTGAAACTCCAGTATTTTGGCTATCATGTGAAGAGCTGACTCATTTGAAAAGACCCTGATGATGGGAACTATTGAAGGCAGGAGGAGAAGGGGACAACAGAGAATTAGATGGTTAGATGGAATCACCAATTCAATGGGCATGAGTTTGGGTAAACTCCAGGAGTTGGTGATGGACAGGGAAGCCTGGCATGCTGCGG
Organism: Oryx dammah; assembly: GCF_014754425.2. NCBI lineage: Eukaryota > Metazoa > Chordata > Mammalia > Artiodactyla > Bovidae > Oryx > Oryx dammah. The sequence goes on along the minus strand of NW_024070203.1, from coordinate 50,452,085 downwards.
TTCATGAGGTAACAAAGAGATGAACATGACTGAGCAACTGAACTGACCGACTGACTAAACACAACCAGGGATAAAGTTGTGATGTCAGAGAAGGCTGTGCGCTTAGTCATTCAGTTGTATCTGACACTTTGTGGCCCCATGGACTGTAGCCCACCAAACTCTTCTGCCCATGAATTTTTTTGAGCCAGAATTCAGTTCAGTTCAGTTCTGACTCTTTCTGACCCTATGATCCACAGCATGCCAGGACTCCCTGTCCATCACCAACTCCTGGAGTTCACCCAAACTCATGTCCTTTGAGTCGGTGATGCCATCCAGCCATGTGTTGTCCCCTTCTCCTCCTGCCCCCAATCCCTCCCAGCATCAGGGTCTTTTCCAATGAGTCAGCTCTTTGCATGAGGTGGCCAAAGTACTGGAGTTTCAGCTTCAGCATCAGTCCTTCCATTGAATATTCAGGACTGATTTTTTTTAGGATGGACAGGTTGGATTTCCTTGCAGAGAATCTTCTCCAACACCACAGTTCAAAAGCATCAATTCTTCTACGCTCAGCCCTCTTTATAGTCCAACTCTCACATCCATACATGACCACTGGAAAAACCATAGCCTTGACTAGTCGGACCTTTGTTGACAAAGAATTGTCTCTGCTTTTCAACATGCTGTCTAGGTTGGTCATAACTTTCCTTCCAAGGAGTAAGCGTCTTTTAATTTCATGGCTGCAATCACCATCTGCAGTGATTTTGGAGCCCCAAAAGATAAAGTCTGACACTGTTTCCACTGTTTCCCCATCTATTTCCCATGAAGTGATGGGACCAGATGCCATGATCTTCGTTTTCTGAATGTTGAACTTTAAGCCAACTCTTTCACTCTCCTCTTTCACCTTCATTAAGAGTCTCTTTAGTTCTTCCCTTTTTACCATAAGGGTGGTGTCATCTGCATATCTAAGGTTATTGATATTTCTCCCAGCAATCGTGATTCCAGCTTGTGCTTCCTCTAGCCCAGCGTTTCTCATGATGTACTCTGCATATAAGTTAGATAAGCTGGGTGACAATATACAGCCTTGACGTACTCCTTTTCCTATTTGGAACCAATCTGTTGTTCCATGTCCAGTTCTAACTATTGCTTCCTGACCTGCACACAGGTTTCTCAAGAGGCAGATCAGGTGATCTGGTATTCCCATCTCTTTCAGAATTTTCCACAGTTTATTGTGATCCACACAGTCAAAGGCTTTGGCAAAGTCAGTAAAGCAGAAATCGATGTTTTTCTGGAACTGTCTTGCTTGGTCCATGATCCAGCGGATGTTGGCAATTTGATCTCTGGTTCCTCTGCCTTTTCTAAATCTAATTTGAACATCTGGAAGTTCATGGTTCACTTACTGCTGAAGCCTGGTTTGGAGAATTTTGAGCATTACTTCACTAGTGTGTGAGATGAGTGCAATTGTGAGGTAGTTTGAGCATTCTTTGGCATTGCCTTTCTTTGGGATTGGAATGAAAACTGACCTTTTCCAGTCCTGTGGCCACTGCTGAGTTTTCCAAATTTGCTGGCATATTGAGTGCAGCACTTTCACAGCATTATCTTTTAGTATTTGAAATAACTCAACTGGAATTCCATCACCTCCATTAGCTATGTTCCTAGTGATGCTTCCTAAGGCCCATTGACTTCATATTCCAGGATGTCTGGCTCTAGGTGAGTGATCACACCATCATGATTATCCGGGTCATGAAGATCTTTTTTGTATAGTTTTTCTGTGTATTCTTTCCACCTCTTCTTAATATCTTCTGTTGCTGTTAGGTCCCTACCATTTCTGTCCTTCATTGAGCCCATCTTTGCATGAAATATTCCGTTGGTATCTCTAATTTTCTTGAAGAGATCTCCAGTCTTTCCCATTCTATTGTTTCCCTCTATTTCTTTGCATTGATCACTGAGGAAGGCTTTCTTCTCTCTCCTTGCTATTCTCTGGAACTCTGCATTCAAATCCAGGCAAGAATTCTGGAGTAGAATTCCAGCTCATACTCCAGGGGATCTTCCTAATCCAGGGATCAAACCCACATCTCCTGCCTCTCCTGCACTGCCAGGCAGATTCTCTACCACTAGCACCATCTGGGAACCCCCCAGGGAAGGCTGAAGTAGGCTTAAGGTAAAAGATGACTATGTTTTTTAATTTGATGCTTTTCTGTTATACTCTTTTGACTCTCCTCATTTTGAATAAAAGTCTGATATACAACACTGCTTTATAATACTTGTGGTTACTAGAAGTAGATAAATGAATTTTATGACACATTTGAGGCAAAGTAGAAAGAGAGTCACAGGGCATAGGATATGTAATATAGACAGAATTGACAGGAGACAGGATGTAAGTATCAAATCACTAAGAGGCATAATAGTTACTTACAAATCTTGAGAGATGTAAAGCAAAAAGGGGGACCTATACTTCTTACTTTGGGGGACTGGGACCTATAGTCAGTTATTTTAAAAGTTCAGTCATGAGGATAACTTCAGGGAATTGTATGATTTAGGAACACATGGGTTTGTGACCCCTGGATTATATAATCTATTATTAAACCTACTTTCTAAGTATTTTCTTAAAATACCTATTTTACTTCATTTCTATTCTTACAACCAAGACTGAAATGTTCTCTGAACTTTTCTTGACCTTTATGCTTTTTCTCCTTTTCAGTCCATCTTCAACTCCCATAATTTATCTTTCCTTGGTAAAGTTAGCCAAATCTAACACTTCAAAAATAATATTATCTGAGATTTTCAGTTTCTTAGTAGGCAAGAATAATATTCATGGGGCTTATGATATATTTGAACTTAATTCCACCATATTCTTAAGGTTTTATGTTTACCATGCTTATTCTTCATCTTTTTTGTTCTTTATTAACTACAGATGATAAAAAAAAATAGTTCTTATATTTTTAGTTCAACTTTATGCTATGTTAGAAGTAGCCCTTAAATTTTTAACATGAATGCCCAAATTTTCTTCCTTCTAACCAAGTCTGAGGTTAACTTGAGTTTCCATCTGTATTTGCAGGACTGCAGGAGGATACATTTCTGTTGTTTTAGTCCACCAGTGTGCGGTACTTTGCTCCAGCAGCACTAAGAAACCAATACACACCATTTTCCTATTGGTCTCAGGGTGCACTTTTCTCTATAGAAAACTGCACTTAGAGCTTTTCACTAATGTAGTTACATCAATCTTTTAGATTTCATTTCAGCTTACTGTTACTTTCTCTTTGCCCTTCTTTACCAGTTTGTATTATGTTACATGCTCTCATGAGCTCTGCATTTATTCTTTTATACAGCATTTCCCACGTAACTAAGCTCTAATGTAATTGTTGTGTATTGTTTATCTCCTCCACTAGAATGTAAGTAAGTTCCATGCACAGATGTATGTTTACCATGATACCCTTATCAACTAAGACCATATCTAGTCCATGGTAGATTTTGAATAAATACATATTAAATGAAGGGGCTTCTCACGCGGCGCTAGTGGTAAAGAACCTGTCTGCCAATGCAGGAGACACGGACACGACTGAAGCACCTTAAAGTGTGCATGCACGCATAAAATGAAATCATTAATACATTTGATAGGAAAGCTAATTTCAGGATACAGACAGTCCTAATTTTGAAGATATAACTACTTAGGGATAATAAGCTGTGATAATTTTAACTTTAGAAGATCCTCAAATGCTACATATATATATACCATTGTCAGGCTAATAAGTAGAACATATATTTCTTATTACAGTGCTTTCCTTAAAGGGATTTAATTATAGTTTCCAACAGTGGCAACCATTCACCAGAACCACCACTGTCATAGCTTAAACAACATTTAATACAGCTGCCTGAATCATTTTTCCTTCATTGAAAGAAATTTCATTTTTGTTCAATGTCTACCTGAGCATTTCTTCATAGACATTTGACGAAGCTATTCATCAAATATATATGTTTGTTATATATATGTTATATAACCCAGAACTCAGAAGTTCCTCAAGTGTTAGGAAAAGGAGGCACATGTAAGGATGTGAAGAAAATAATCACACTAGGTATCAAAAGGTTTCCCAATTTTAGGGAATGACCTGAAGATGGTTGCTACCCATCAGGAAGCATAGAAAATGTCATAAACTGAAAGCATGATATCAATGAGCCATGATTCTGTAGAATGGGGTTGAGGGAAGAATCACAGAAATTTACGAGCCAGGATACTACAAATAGACAAAACTCGGTCAGGTGAACAACAACAACCAGAGAGGCCTCTTGTGGTTTACAAACAGAACTTTGGAAAAAAGTTTTTTGCTACTGCTACAAAATCACCTTCACAGTGCGGAGAATTCATTAATCTTGGCAATCCTTACTTGCTCAATGGAGACTGATTATAGCAACCATATCCAAGCATGTCCTTTCCCTAAAGCATGGACTTTCAACCCTGGATTCCTCGAAATAAGAATACACAGATGTGGAGATCCTTGGCAAAACAATAAGAGGTTTGAAGTAGAACGAGTGGTATGGAAAACTTGATCTTAGAAAGTTTAAAATCACTAAGCCTCAAATATTTTTGGTGACCATAAACATGAAGAATTTCTCCTTAAATCTGAAATGCTGTAATATTCATCACCAAAATCCTTCCCACTACTTCTTTTCTATGTAAAGTAACACATGCACTTTAGACACAATCTGCTAAAATAAATGTATCTTGCAGTGTCACACCAATTCTTGTAAGCACTGATGTGAAAGGGCAGTGTTGAACTCTTTAGTGAATGAGTTGTTCTATAGAGATGCATATTGCTATTACTTATAATCTAAATCAAATTTTTTTCTAGGATTTTTGAGTCAATTTTCATTAAATGCTTTAATTATTTTTCAGTGAATGGTTAACATGTAACTCTAGGGAAATGAGTTATTCTCGGCCTGTTTTCTAAAGAATTGATCTTTTCATGCATCAAAAGTTTTGTATTTTTACTTTATGACCACATTTTAAAAATTTACAGGTGATTAAAGTAAATAAGCTTCTGATAAAGGCATTTAGGAGATCCACTATGAGTTAAAGACCTGGACATTAGTAAAATGTAAATCTGTGATAATCATTTTAATCATAAGTATGCAGCATTAATAAGACATTCTCTGTAATAAGATGTCACAAACTCAGGAAAAAAAGCACTTTTTTTTCTTTCATAAATCTCTAAATCATTCTTGTATCTGATCGAAAATTAGCTAGGCAACCTCACTGATAGCTGAGCTTTCTTGTGAGTCTGTGTTTCAGCTGAGGATCAGCTGGGATAGGCTGGATCTATGCTTCACATAGACTTTTAGATCTGCCACGGAGCTCTCCCCCAAGGATATCCGGTCTCCTTGGACTAGAGGGCTACTTAGCTGCATGTTCTTCCCTAAATGGCAGAAATTCCAGGGAGCAAGCCCATTCATGCCATTGCTTTGTTTTCTTTTTTTTGCCATGTCCATTCACTTATATCCACCAGGCACACCTGAAAGAGTGAAAAGTAGAGCCCACTTTTTCTGAAAGGACTTGCAAAATCATGTGACAAAAGTTATGAATTCAGAGAGTGGTGAAAAATTAATACGTAATAATTCAATCTGCCACAGGGATCTTCTAAATATTATTGGCAATTTGATTCTCAATTGTTCTTCAGTTAGAGATAGTGTGTTGGTTAAGACTGAAGAAGAGTCCTATATCTTTCATTTGTTCTACTGTTACTGTTCTTCTAAAGGAGATCATTGTTGTGCATGTGAAATAGGAGAATCTAATATTGGAAATTATAATAATCATTAACATATTGGACAGATAAGAATGATTTCTAGTGTTCCCGAACACATGGGTGAACAGAAAACTAAGATTTGGCTTAACACAGAAAAGCAAATTCAAAGATCTGCATTTCCCTAGGAAAACTACAGTCCTTATAACTCAAGGGTTGAAAGATTTATTTCCCCGTGGACCAAGGTTTCAGCAGATCAATTAATAGAGCATGTTCTTCTCTTCTGCTGCCATGTGCAGAAAGAAAAATGTGTTGATTATGCCATTTCAGAGTACTGTATACACAAAGTCAACTTTATGGGCTGGGCTAACCTACAGTGCAGGACTTAGAAATTGGGACCCAGAAAATAATCAGTCTCTGTCCACTTGGCAGAGTGAACCATCATGAAGTCCAGTGGTTGGCAGACAGGGGCTGGAGCCCGAGTGGCTCTCGCTTCACAGCTTCTGATCAAAGGCATGAAGCTCCCTAAACTCAGTAAAGTCTGAGAATCAAATTACTATATAACATATGCTCTAAAATTTACAAAAGGTTTAGAGTAATGCAATCTTTCCCCTCCAGGCAAGGAAATGAGCACCATTAAAATGTTTAGGTTTTACAATACTGCAAAGGAAGGAAAATGCCATTAATATCATCAAATCGCCCATAATGGGTTCTCTTTCAGCATGGGGCTAGTTTTCTTTTTGGCCTCCTTCACTGCAGAATGATTTTTCTGTGTGGAGCCTCTGTTAGGTTAATGGTAGGCTTCTTGTGTAGTAGAGCAATAAATCAGCCCTTATGATTAACCTAGGTTCTTTTTAATTTTGTGATTTTTAGAATAGTATGTATATATTAGATGTAATATCCTTTGAATGATTTCGATGTATTCAAAGGACTCATTAGTTCTAGAATATAGAATTAAGTAAAAATAATAGCTCCTTTCCAATGAGATGTGATAAGCTTGCAAAGTATCTCTTTGTCCATTAGAGTTGAAAGTGACCTTGGAGATATTAAATCTAACTTTTCATTAGGGTAAGAATCTCTTCTAACATATCTCTGAAAGAATGCCATCCGCTTTCTGATGTAGCACTTTCAGCGAATAGGACTCCTTCCAAGAGACACAGACAAAATGCGTCAAGAAACCTGACAATACCCATAAAATAAACTGCAAAACAAAACAAAAACAGAAAGAAAAAATAGAAATGGATAAATAAAGTATTTATTAAGCCCCTGAATAAGAAGTTGAAAGTATTTTTCTCTTCAATCTCCAATTTTAATTTAGTTTCACTGTGTATTTGTATTTCTGCCTCTAGATTGTCATTTTGAAGAAAGGAGGGATGATGTGAAAAATAGTCAGCTCTATTTATGGTGTTGAAGAAAGAATTTGGTGTTCTGGAACACAGCCTGTGATAGCAGAACAACGTCTGACAAGAAACACATTATGTTTGGCTGGAAAGTTACTGGCACTATCAAGAAATATTAAAGTGGATATTTGAGAGAGGATGAAGAGCCAAGCAAAACTGCAAACCAGGTGGGACCAAGAGAGCCATGGACAATGGACATGCCGCACGTCAGTCACCAGAGCGTTAACAATTCTACGCCTCCTACAAGGCATGTGAGGTCACAGAACTCATACTAACAATCTTCACATTTCCTTTACGTTAAGGAATTAGGAATCACAATTAGGAAAAATTCTCAAGATTTGCAGGTAGACATATTTGCTACTTCCTTTTAAAATGCAAGATATAAGAACTTTCCAACAAGGGTCCAACTTTAATATGTCACAAACATAAGAAGGAAGCCGACACTTTCCTACACTTTTCTCCTTGAGAAAGAAATAGATTGTTAACTGGCATAGAGAAATGACTTCCTAAAACCTGACTTTCCCGTAAATACCAGCCATAACCCTAGACAATAAACAACAACAGCAACAAATACCTGAAGGCTCTGGACTGAATGAAAGCAGGCAATTTGTAGAGCAGGGCTTCTTCTTCCTTGATTTCTTTGTCTCAGGCTCTGCCCTTTGTGTCATCTTATCTCTGTCCCTCAGCTTCTTATGTTTACACTCTACCTCTGGCATCATCTTCCTCCTTCCTCTGTGCCCACCTGTGCCTTCTTTATATGCTCAGTTCCCGCTGTGCTAATTCTCTCACCAAACTTCCCTTTTTCTCTGAAACTCTTCCCACGCCCTTTTCTGCTATATTGTTCAGAACCTGTCCCTCTAAAATTAAGTCTTCTGAGTATCTAGAGGCTACACTCTTGGTTTGTTATATTCCCCAGACTAAAGCTGAACTGTGGGCCATAGTCAAAGATTTTCTTGAAGTAACCAAAGATCCTCACAGATCTTCTGAGGAAGGTAATATAGTCATTCAAAATATCAATCTCACTTCTCTGAGCTATTCAGTTCAGTTCAGTCGCTCAGTCGTGTCCGACTCTTTGTGACCCCATGAATCGCAGCACGCCAGGCCTCCCTGTCCATCACCAACTCCCGGAGTTATATCAACTAGTTAATTTTTTTTGTCAGCGAAGGCCAGGCCCAGTGTTCAACAAAAACCACTAATAGGAAAAATCCTGAAAGGTCTCTAGAATTACAACTGGGAGACCAGCCCACTTATTTATTAAAAGATCAGGTCTGAGTAATCATGAGGGGACTTCAGTAGGCAATTTTTAGGGATTTTTCAACCCTGTTCATTAGAGCAAAATTCAGGCTTGCACACCAAAATCTGATGAATCTGCTCTGGTCTTCCTTCAGATGTCGATTCCACTGGGGTAGTTTTTTTTTTTTAAACTCTGCTGGTGCAGGAGACACAAGAGATGCGGATTCAATCCCTGAGTCAGGAAAATCCCCTGGAGTAGGAAATAGCAACCCAGTCCAGTAGTCTTGCCTGGAAAACTCCACACACAGAGGAGCCTGGTGGGCTACTGTCCATGGGGTCACAAATAGTAGGACACAACTGGACACGCGAACGTGCGTGCACACACACGCACATTTATTAATGAGCTGAACCAGGAGTTTTCCCTTCAATAAAAAGAACTGGGATAGAACGGGAAACTACATCCTCTCTGAATTTAGTTAATATAGCAAACCAGCTCTCTCACACTCTACATGAGTCACCTAAAAGGAAGACTGATAAAATTCTTAACCTTCATCTCTAGCTGTTGAAAGTTCCTAAATTAAACCAATACCCTCCAAATTCCTCCTATTATTGCGAAGAGCTAGGACATTAGAAAAAAAAGATAGTTATAAATTTAAGTAACTTTGGGGGGCACAATTTCAGCCCCTAAATTCAGCCTTTATCTGTCCTCCCAGTAGCTCAGACAGTAAAGAATCTGCCTGCATTGTAGAGACCCAGGCTTGATCCCTGGGTCAGGAAGATTCCCTGGAGCAGGGAATGAAAACCTGCTCCAGTATTCTTGCCTGGAGAATTCCATGGACAGAAGAGCTTGGCAGGCTACAGTCCATGGGTCTCAAAGAGTCGAACACGACTGAGCAACTTTCACTTTTTCACTTTTCTAAGGAACTACAGGGTGCTCTTCCCAATCTTCACTCTTAAACAGACTGGAAAAAGATTTCTCCAGATTGGGGATGAATTTCTTCCAATCCGGACACTGGAACCAGACTGTCAGTGTTCAACCTATTATAAAGCAGCCCCAACATCAGAGTACTAAAACAGTTCAGCAATGAGAATCACTAATGCATTTCAAGGCATTCTTGTCTCTGAATCTATTTCCTTTTGTTTAGGCCCTTTGAGAGATACATACACTTTCTCTTTAGTTCCTACGCAACATCCATTTATTAGGTTGAGACTCCACAGAAAAGTATCATGCTGAAATTCTCTACCCCAAAAGGGGAAAAAACTCCTGGAATTTGACAGTAGTCACTAAATAACCAAACAGGTGGATTAAATAACCTTTTGATATTTTTTTGTTTTGTCTCTGATGCTACAAGTGTGGATTCTTGAAACACTGATCATTTGTCCTTATTGAATCAGCTACCATCCTCCTCAAAGGCAAAATATCTAACTGATATTGGTGAAATTCATAATGCATGTCCCATTAATATAAAGATTCATATAGATCCTCTAGAACCTCTTCCCAGAATTAATTAATATCTTATTCCACAAGTATAGAAGCCCTTCAAGGCATAAGGCTAATAATAGATTACAAGACTTAAGACCTAATTATCCTTTGTACCAGTCACTGTAATACTCCTATTTTTGTTGTTGTTTGGTTGCTAAGCCATGTCCAACTCTTGCAACCCCATGAACTGTACCCTGCCAGGTTCCTCTGTCCGTGGGATTTCCCAGGCAAGAATACTGGAGTGGGTTGTCATTTCCTTCTCCAGGGGATCTTCCTGACCCATTGAATGAACCTGCATCTCCTACTTGGCAGGCAGATTCTTTATCACTGAGCCATCTGGAAAGCCTGCTTCTATTTTACTGATGAGAAATCCTAAGGGCTGAGGGTGGAGGGCTGTGTCTAAGACCTCGAAGGGATAAAGAACATTCTTAATTCTCCACACCCTGTTGTCCCAACCTTCATAGTTGTTAACATCCATTCTCATCAAAAGTATATTCTTCACTGTAATTGAGATACACAATACATTCTTTAGCATTCCTGTTGATAAAGCTAGCCAGTACCTTTTTGCCTTCACTTGGGAAGAAAAACAATTCCCCTGGGCAATAAGTGTCATGGTTTTACTGAGAGTCTTTCTTATTTCTTATAAGTTCTAAAGACTGATCTGTATGATGTGAAGTTCCCCAAGGGTGTACTTTGCTGTAATATGTGAACTATTTGCTTCTTTGCTTTTTTCTCAGGTGTCTTCACAGGAAGACAACATCCATTTGCTAAAGATTTTAGCCCTAAAGGGAAGTAAAGTCACCAAAGAAAAATTAGTTTGTTCAAACCCAGGTTCAATATTTAGGATATCTGATAGCAGAACAATGGTTACACCTAGATCCAGTTGGACATCATGGTGTCCTTAGTTTCTCAAAACCCAAAACTAAGCTCCAAGGGTGAGGTTTTCCTGGGCTGGTTGGTTACTGCTAAAACTGGATTCCAAATTTCTCTCTTATGGCCAAACCTCTGTATGCTTTACTAAACAACAACCCTGACCCAATTTTGTGGGAACAACCAGACAGCATGGCTTTCAAGGCCCTAAAGGAGAGTTTATAAACACTTCTACACTTGAGCCCTTCAATTATTAGATTCCCTTTTTCCTTTTCGTATATGAAAAGAAAAAAGTGCCCTTGGGGCACCTGCCCCCAAACACAGAAGCCACCATTAGGGTATGATAGACACACTTTAGCTATTATTAAGATTCTAGGGCATTATAAACTTGACTTTCTGGAAGCTAAGGGAAATCATCTTGCTGACACTTTTGCAAGGAATGCTGCTCTTAATGGGGCCAGTAGCAGCCAAACCTCTGTTACAGTACAAAAGGTTATTTCCCCAAATGATGACTCAGAAAAACTGGCTACACAGGCCAAACAATTGGCCTTTAAAAGGGAAAAACAAGATTGGAAATTCAATAATTGTTGGTTTGATTAAAAAAAAAAAAAAGAAAGCTCTGCTTTGAAACTTCCAACCTAAATGTAAATACATAAATGAATTTATTCTTACAGATTTTGTTATCCAGAGCTAATTTTTGGTAAAAGAATCCAAGTATAATGTCTGATTCTGATACCTTGTAAGTCAGCTTGCTTTCTAGAGCAGATTTGATTCTACTGCGGACAACATTTTGGTGAACATAAGATGTAGAGAATAGAGCAATGAAAGTTCTGTAAGAACACATCATATTTCCTCAAGTATCAATGGTTATTCCCTTTGGGATAAGATTTTCCTCTCAAATTTTTATATAGTGCCATTTATGGCTATCATGTGTGCATACAAATGAAGTTCATCCTGAGCTCTCTTTTCAAGTTTTTTAGCCACCCTCCTTCTACCTCTTTTCTCAAGAAATTCACTTAAGTAGTAAAAATATTACTTTGCCATTTAAGTGCCACCTCATTTTTCCAGTCTCCTCCCAAATGAGTTGTATCAAAATTTTGCTTACATTATTATGACCATACCATGTACTTCACAGCTAAGTCATAAATACTACTATGATTTCTCCTTTTCTGTGCTTCATCTTGTTTGCTTTGGTATTAATAATTGATTTCTTTCCCTTCTCCCTTTCTCTCTCTTCTTAATTTATATTCTCCATGGTAGAACCAATTTTTTCTTCTTAAAGAAAAATCTAGAATTTTTTGAACTTAAGCCCATAACATGACTTCCAAGGCCCTAAATGATCTTGCCCCCGTATCTCTCCAGCCTCATTACCATTTGGCTCCACCCCAGCAGTCCTGACTCCACCTCCCTGCCAGCCCCCTGCCCTGGCAGCTCCTGAATTCAGTTCCAAGTTTCTTTCTCTTCAGATTCTTGGCATATGATATTCTCTCCCCCTCTGCTGCTTAATATTTCTCATCCTTGAAGATCAATATAAATTACATATTTCTTAGAAAAGCCCTTGATTTTCAAATTAGATTAGGTTCCTTTCTTTTATGTACTCAAACCTATATTTCAGATGGAGATAGAAGTGAATTTGGATAGATTCAATAAAATGCAACTAAAACTCATCTTAACACCTTGACAGATCTGATGTTTTTGGTTTAGTTACTACAGAGTACTCACAATAGAGCACAGAAAGCCCATACTGGCAACAGTACTTCAATAAACTACTCATTTGTTTCTAATATAATTTTTACTTTTATCCAGGTGATCCATGAACATAATTTGGAGAATCAAATAATTTTATAAGTCTTGTAAAGAAAACAGTAGTGTAGTACCTACCCCTCCAATATTCACTCTCAAAGGGCAGTTCATTTCAATCCTTTTGCCACTTCTTTTGGTAATTCCCTCCACATCTCTAACAACAAAGAATAGATTTTTATTGCTATGTCTTGCGATTTTAATGTCTGTATTGCCCTTCACTATGGAAGATGACAATTTAAATTATTTCACCCCTCAGCAGCCTGCTAAATGTCTGGCAGCTTCTTAGGGTCTGCAAGTTAGCTGTCAACTTAGCACTTTCTAGTTTCCATGCTTTATTTAAAATTTTTTCAGTTGATTCATTAAAAATTATTTATTGTCACTGTACAGACATTTTGGCAGAGGACATAAATGGATGAGCTCACCTTGCTAACATTAAACAATAGTATACTCACTTGTTACTAAGCACAAATAATCACATAATTTAAAATATTTCTATATTCTTAATAATTAGAATGAAATAATCTCACTTAATCAGTGATGTTAATCACTACTTTTTTCATTTGTAGGTTCATAATAATAGTTTAAGCATACATTAAAATATATTTCTTTACACTTATGTAACAAACTGCATTGGATAGCTATGAACTGGAGTCTTGCTACTGGTGAGAAGTAAGGCAAAAGCTTCTTCTGTTGTATTATTTTTCATTCACTGATTTACATCAGGGGTGGAATACTTGCTGATCAAAAAGTAACTGGGCTTTCCCACTACTGATATTCAGAAATATACCAGGAAGCCCAATAGAGGTCATTTTTTAAAGACAATGGATTTTGGAGAGAAAACTCATCATCAACTAACACCAATAACATCCTTGCACACCGCTAGTAAGTGGTGGGTCTGACTGACACCTGAACCCATCCTGACCAGACAGCCTGTGGTATTTATGCTATGTGAGATAAATAACTGTGGGTCAGGTATAAAGGCAGTATCATGGTCTCCTTCAACATATTGAAACATGGTTTGAACAGACATAACACAGAAGGAATAGTCCTTTTATTCTCAGGAGTGATAAGGCTGATGCTTACTACTGGGAAAGTTCAGATACTGTCTATAGTGATTTTAATTTGTACCAATGAGTCAAAGCACAGTCATACTACTGCATAGAAGGATGGTAAGGCTGATTCTCTAATTCTTGCTTAGAATAACTTTTATATGCAACATAGACATGGAGGCAAACAAATAGAGTGGCTGAAACACAGACTTGTTGTCAAACAGCGTTGGGTTTGAGACACAACTCTCCAAGTGGTAACTGTGGGTGGGCTTGCTGCTGCTGTTGCTGCTAAGTCACGACAGTTGTATCCAACTCTGTGCGACCCCATAGACAGCAGCCCACTAGGCTCCCCTGTCCCTGGGATTCTCCAGGCAAGAACACTGGAATGGGTGTGGGTGGCCTTAGGCCAATTATAAATATTTTATAAGACATTTTCTGATTGATACATTAAGGGTCATATTAGCATTGATGGTATAAAGATAATGTTAATAAAGTACTAGCATAATAAATGCTAAGGAAATTTCCATTATTATTGTTGTTTTTGCTATTGTTTTGCTATTATTGTTACAGCATATTTTGTCAGGAAAAGGTATAGTATTCTGTGAAATCAGGAGACCTTCCTGTGCAAGATTTTCTGTATATATTTTTCAGAGCTAAAACTAACCAGAATATTATATTTGTATACAAAAGCCACTGCTGTCTCCATTATGGCAAATCTACAATGGTCCAGAAAAATTCAGGTGAATGCAATGGGAAAATACAGCCTGGTCCTGTCCCTCCTATGTGTGCCTGGCACCCAGATCTGGATTAAACATTCCTAGTACTGAAGGCTTTTAGGAATCTGGAGGCCCCCTCGAGCTAACTGTGAGAAAATTCCCTTGATAAGTTGAGTCTGTGGATTTTTTTTTTTTTTGATAATGCCTTTATAATCCTAAAACATTTACAACAGAACTGGTCTTTAAGCAAGCTAATGCCATGCTTGTCAAAACAGTTCAGGAGAGTCTATAAAACAAAGCTCATGGAAAGAGATGGATCTCTGTGGGAAGAGAGCTAAAGCAAAACAGAAAATTATAGCAAAAACTTAGGGATCAGAAGCAGCAAATGTTTTACTGGCCAGATCTGTAACGCAAAGTCTTGAAGACTAAAAATGAGTCAGTCAACCTTGGGCTACACTGGAAGTGGAAGAACTTTTTCTGTGAAGGAACAAGTGGGAGGTACTTTAGACACTGCAGGGTGAGAGGCAAAATCAAGAGACATAACATAGGCAGTTTTATAAAAAGAAAACAAATTTCATAAAACTATTATTTTGTATGGCAAAACCTACTACAATATTGTAAAGTAATTAGCCTCCAATTAAAATAAATAAATAAATTTTAAAAATTCAAAATATAAAAATAATAATTGAACACGGTTTCCCAGGTGGCCCTGGAGTAGTAAATGCCAACCCACTCCAGTGTTCTTGCCTGGAAAATCCCATGGAGAGAGAAGCCCGACGGGCTGCAGTCCATGGGGTCACAGAGTTGGATATAACTGAAGCGACTGAGCATCCTAAGTAGACCAGTGGTAAAGAATTCACCTGCCAATGCCGGAAATACAAGAGCCCAGGGTCAGGAAGATCCCCTGGAGAATTTGATATACCCAGCTCTCCTCCATCTCACGACAGCCAAACATATTCAAAAGTGAAGTCTCCTGCATTGGCAGGCAGGTAATCTTTACCACTGAGGCACCAGGGGAGCCCAAAACGTTCTACACAGCAGGGGAAATGCAAGCATTAATGAACTATAGGGCTCAAAAACCTCCTTGAGCCAACTTTCAAGTCGTGCACAGTCTGTGGAAGAGAGGATGGAATACTAACCTCAAAGGCCATGGAGTTATCATCGGGAGAGAAAAAAAAGACTAAACCACAGGAAAATGGTTCACACTCAACAAGTCTATTTACAGTGTCCCAAAAGACCATTCATTAGGGGCCTCACTGACAGAGCTCAATGCAATTTTGTATAGCTAAACAGAACTATAGCTAAATTTTTTTCTGGAAACTGATTTTTTTTTTTACATCTTGAGTTTTTATCCTATTCAAGAGTGAATTTTCACAAATTTTATCTTTCTCTCATAAAACAGGAAATTTTCCTTAACAAAATGAGCACAGAGCTTTATAAGAATTCCTCTCATTGAATGCATTATAATTTATCTGCTAAATTATTTATTAAATATTTTACTTATGATTTTATAAATTGCATTTCATCAATTATATTTTGTTTATCAATAATAAGTTTAGTTTATCTGATGCATGCAAAAACTGTTTAAATGGATTACTAAAAATGACAAATATTTTTGAAAAATCTCTCTACCTTAACACTTAATTCAGAATTTAGCTTCTTTCCTGAATGATTTTTAATTATATAAATAACTGTCTTTTAATAAGTTTTAGAAATAACTGTGTTCTTCTTAAATATAGTTAAATATGTTTTACACTGTATGATTTTATTTTATTTTGAAGTAATTTTACATTTATTAAAAAACTGCAAGAATAATACAAAAAATTACTTTCTGAATCTTTTGAGGGTAAATTACCAATATAATGTCCTAATACTCCAAATACTTCCATGTAACCACATTACAACCAACACTGAAATCTCTAACCTGCAGAGAACATTCAATTTTGCCAATAATGTCCTGGAATTAATTTGCCTAATACCACTTTTCCCTTCAGTTGCCATGTTTCTTTTAGCCTCTTTCAATTCAAAGCAAGTTCCCAGTTTTCCTTGACTTTCATGATTTTGACCTGAGACAATTACAGGTCAGTTATTTTTTAAAATTATTCTCAATTTTGATTTACTTGATGTGTTCTCATGATTAGATTCAGGTTTTACATGTTTTGGTGGCATTTTTACTAAAGTGAGCTGTGTTCTTTGCTTTGTATATTATCAGACAATGTGCCACATGCTCAATATACACAATACCTTTACATATTTGGTATTTTCATCTTCAACAGTAAACTCCTGGATGCTATTTCATTGTGGGATCTTACAAGTACAAAGGATCAATCTGTGAGTTTCTTAGGCCTTGAATTTAAGTAAAAAAAAATCTGTCTCCAATTATCTTCAATATTTAAAAAATTTGATCAATTTCCTCTTAATGTAAACAATTTTATGTCACTTTCACTGCTGCTCATTGTGGGTGCTTCTCTTCATCCCTCTTCAGATCCCACATACTTGGCTGGATGCCTGCTGCATTCACAACTCCTGAAGATGCTCTCCTTACTCACTTGGGCTCTGATGTCCCAAACCAGGCAGCCCTCAGCATAGCAATTCCCATTCCTGAATGGCTGACCTTCCCAATCTGCTTGGATAACAACACCATACACTGGGCTCTTCATTCTACTTGTAGGAAAGGCTGCCTGACTCAGTACTAGTGAGTAGATCTTGGATGGGTTTATTCAAGAATGAAGGAAGGAAGGAAAAATAGAAGTACTGACAGAGTATATAAAATTATATTTCTTTTTTTCTGTTGAAAATTTGAAAGTATATGCACTGTGACTTCAATCTATTTCAAATTATATATAAATAATATGATTCGCATATTTCCTTTTATAAATAATGTATTTAAGGTCCCAAGAAAAAGTTTCTTATGGAAAATAATTTAATTCATAAGAATATGAAGTGCTAAAAGACAGAGACCCATATCTCAAAGAATATTCAAATAATACAAAATAATTATGCCAGATGAGAAGCTATTAATATATATCTACTTGCCCTACAGAAACTTTAGTTACAAGTAATAAAAATGACAATACTTCCCAAATGGGAGTGATTGGAGAAGTTCCAAAAATAATCTTCCATGATTTAGTAAAACTATTATCTTGCAATTGCTGGAGCAAAATTCTCCCTTGCTCCTGATCTGTAATTCACTGACTTAGAGATGCTCCTTCTGTTCTGATAATAACAATTATAAAAGGAAAATTTGTGGCCCCATGGACTGTACCCCACCAGCCTCTTCTGTCCATGGAATTTTCCAGGCAATAATACTCAAGTGGGTTGCCATTTCCTCCTCCAGGGGATCTTCTGGACCCAAGGATGGAACCAACGTCTCTTGCATTGACAGGTGGATTCTTTTACCACTATGCCACCTGGGAAGCTTCCTTTATAACTACACAAGTCATCTGAAATGAAGATGAAACAATTAAAACCCCTTCTTTCTTGTAACATTAGAAATTATTTTCAGTCCATCACAGGTATCCTGGAATGGATCCTCAGCTACATGGTCCTGGATATGAAACAGTAGAACAATGTTTGAGAATTGACCTGATGAGGATTAAATGTTGTAGGGCAGGTCTGGCATTTTAGGAACAGTGGCCTTGTCAGAGGACTGGAGATAAATGGAGAAAACAGAGTATGTCAAACTTTCCAGATACAAATTTTACATCCTTTGGACCAGAGTCTTCATTAGCAGTGCTTTGAACTTTCTAATGTGCAGCTGCCCAGTCGTTAACTACACTTTTATTGTGTTTATTTCATCAGAGAAGTTCAGCCCTTCAGTCAATTTCATAATTCCCATCCATTTGTCACTAAGGTTAACTTATCTCCCAAGTGTTCCTGGAAATTTTCCGAAACAAATGGAAGAACACTCAGAAAGCAAAGGAAAAAAAGGCTTTGTATCAAGATTTTGAAAATTCTGCTTCCAATATAACTATTTTTCTTACAATTTATTTGATCTTATTTGTAGTGTATTTGAGAATTATTTTTCTTTATTTTTGAAGTCTAATAGTTTACTACATATTTCTCAAGACTAATGATTCCACATAACTTCCCCAGTTTCTCATTTGGCCCTTTAACTTTATAGACCCAGATTTTCTACTTCAGGACATTTTTCTTCAATCACAAGTATAAATATTAATTTTGTATATTCTTAAAATTTCAGTCTTTACTGACTCCAATTATTCTCAGGTGGCGCTACTGGTAAACAACCCACTTCGAATGCAGGAGACATAAGAGATGGGGGCTCGATCCCTCAGTTGGGCAGATCCCCTGCAGAAGGGCATGGCAACCCACTCCAGTCTTCTTGCCTGGAGAATCCCATGGACAGAGGAGCCTGGTGGGCTACAGTCCATAGGGTCTCAAAGAGTTGGACATGACTGAAGTGACTTAGCACATGTACACATGCAATTCCAATTATGCAAACATTTTCCTTCTTTTATCTTCTATTTCTACTATTGTTCATACTGGCTCTTTTCACTTCTTTAATATTTCTATCTTTGGTTGTTCTCCTGTTTTTCCTAATTATCATGTGGTTTTATTTATTTTCTCTTGAGCATCATGCATTTGTTTTTATTTCTGAGATAATTTCTTCAATGACTTCCATTTCTACATTGAATCTAATCCACCTTCTTTCATTTCTTTCTCTCTTTTTAGCTCCTTTCTGATCTTAATTTCAAAATTTACAATTCAAAGGATTTTTCCATATCTCTAAATACTTTTTGTGTGTATATTTAACTAAGTGTTGCCTTTCAGATGATTTTTTGCTATATTTTTCTTTTTTTAATTTTTGGAGAGATGGAGATTTTCATCAGTTAAAGTTCATTGAGTTTTATTTTCTGATTTTAGAATAATTCTGTATAGATTCAGAGTTTTTTTGTTTTGCTCATTGTTGTGAGCTTTGGATATTTAACAAAATTTCTAGTTCAATGACATCCTCTTTTATTAATATTAATGCAACAAAATAGATAAAAATCCAGACCTTTAGTGGGCATTATTACTTCTTTTTTAATGGTTGGGAAAGAGGTTGTGTCTCTATCATATTTGGTTATTTTTTGACTACTAAGACTCTAATTTTTTTCCCTTTATTATCTAATTGTCTCACAAATTTCTTTGTTTTCTCTTCTGCTTTTCTTGAACTGCCCTTGCTCACCACAAAGATTGGCAATGGTGTAACATGTGAAGACTATTTTTTTGGACTTGATTTTTTTTTTTTTAATTTACTGATGTTTTGAAGTTTGGCCATTCTTTATGTCACGTTTAAGGCATATTTTTAGTATGAATTTTCTATTATTGTTGTTTTCTTTTTATAGTTTTGAATTGTTTGGAGATGGTATATTGAAAGATGCAGACTTAGACAGCCATTATTACCTTCAGCTCCCTGGAAGAATTTTATCTTTTAACCTTTTATTTCTATTTGGCCTATGTTCCTTGACCCATGTTATTTGAATGAATTGTGTGTAATGAGCAAGTTATTATTTACTATTCTTATTTCTATTTTGCTTAATAATCAAATGCATACATTATGATAACTAGGATGAAATTTGCATTGTTATTAATGCACTATAACAGTAAAATGAAAAAAAAAAATCCAGTCCTAAGTTGGAGATTTCCATTCCATCAAACACAGGGTGGAGGTGTTATGTGATCAAGAAGAGCATTTTATATTACCGAATTATATCCCTGCTGTACCTGTATAGTTAAAGACAAAGGAGTTCAGTCTTGTAAATGTCAACTGAGTACTTTTTAATAGTAATAAACTTAGTTTGAATACATTAAAATCTTTAAATGAAACACCACTATATTACCCAAAAGGAGGTAGGTGTAGGTCATTGGAGCATAAATTATCACCCATTTTAAAAATTGCTAGTTTCTGGTTTTCTGGCAAGAAAACAGTGAGCCATTTTAGCTCACTGGCAAAGCCAAGTGTATTTTAGCACAGTTTCAAGATAAAAACAACTTGTCGTGTCAATAGCTGAGGCAAAGAGGTTAGTGAGATGTAGTTTAGTACCAATATATCCTATTTTGCCATGAAACTTCAGAAAAAAATGTACTGAAAGGTTTGACTCCACATTTCACTTTACCAGTGACAAATTATAGTGATTATTGGAAATAATCCTTATCTAAAGAATAAACAATGTTCTATTTTAAAATTTGTTCTCAGTTGCTTCTTTCTAGTATCCTCATCAAGAAAAACAAAAATCATTTTCCTTTCTTCCAAATGTCTATAAGATGATAATGTTATTGGGAACAAAGCCCTTTTACATTCATCATCCCAGAGTCCATCTTAAAACCCATCACAGTCACCCCTCTCTTTTTTTATCTACTTTGCCAAAGGGACTAATTTTTCTCTATTTCTACACTGGTTGTTTTCAAACAACTAATCTATCCTTTGGGGATTTTTCTTCCCTCAATCTTGTAGTGAAATTGGGATGCTGTCTCCTTTATTCTTTCTTTTCTTTGTTTTCACTAAAAATAATCAAGCCAGTACAGTAGATTTTACTGCTAATCATCAAGATGAAAAAAAAAAGATTTTACAAAATTAAACACAACTGAGTTGCTAATGTTATAAATTTCCTGATTCATGATTCATGGAAAATGATTAATTCTCCTTTCTAAGATGGGAGGCTCCTGCACAATTTTGTCTGGCTATTAGTTTCCATCCCTGAGTTAGGGCTCATCAAACAGAACATTCCTTGTATTTTTGTCTTTAAGCAATGGACTGTTTGAAACATTCCTATAAAATAGTCTACCTCCCAATCAGAAAATAACCAAAAGTCTGAGTAAAAGCTCCTCTTTTATTCCTCTCAAATGGACAATTTGCATGTTATTAAGCTTCAGACTAGGCCAAGAATTCTTCTTTTTCTTCTGGGTAGCTTCTTAATGTCAGTCACTTCTTTGAGTTTCAGTTTGTTTTGAGTTTCACTATGTTTCTTTTTTCTTTTTAATAGACTTTTTATTTTTTTAGAGCAGTTTTTGGTTCAAAGAAAATTCAAGCGGAAAGTTCCCATATACCTCCTGCCTGCACACATGCACAGCCTTTCCCATTATCAGTATTCCCCACCAGAGAAGTATATTTGTTACAATTAATGAGCTCTTGGTGTTGTACATTCTATGGGATTTGGATTAATGCATAATGACATGTATCCTCCTTTGGAGTATCAGAATAATTTCATTACCCTAGAAATCATCTGTGCTTTGGTAACTCATCCCTCCTTCTTTGCTAATCCCTGGTGACCATGGATCCTTTGACTGCCTCCATGGGCTTCCCTGATGGTTCAGCGGGTCAAAGGTTCACCTGCAATGCAGGCAACACAGGAGACTCAGGTTCAGTGCTTGGGTTGGGAAGACCCCCATGGAGGAGGAAATGGCAATTTCTACTTCAGAAATCCCTGATGGGGTACAGTCCAAAGTGTTGCAATGAGTTGGACATAACTGAGCACATGAGCACATATACAAACTGCCTCCAAGTTTTGTCTTTTCCAGAATAACATGTCGTTGGAACCATCTGGTGCACAGGCTTTCCAAACTGGCTTTTTTCACATAACAATATGCATTTACGTTTATTCCATGTCTTTTCATGACTTAAAAAAACAACAACTGTTTTTAGAGCATTTTTAAGTTCACAGTATTATTTACCACAAGGCACAGGGATGTCCCATACCACCCCAGCACAGCTAACCACTCCCTTCCTCAACCCCACAAGTGATATCCCCTACTAGAGTGGTACATTTGTTACAAGCAATGACTCTACATTGACATACCATAATTACTCAATGTTTATAGTTCATATTAGGGTTGATGCTTGTTGTTGTACATCCGATGGGTTTGGACAAATATATAATGAAATGATCCACCAATGTAGTATTATACAGAATAGTATCTAAGCCCTAAAAATCCTCTGCACTCCATTTATATATGTTTGTGTCCTCAGTAATCCTGGCCACCACTGATCTTTATACTCTCTCCATAGTTTTACCTTTTCCAGAATGTCATACAGCATGAAATGAAAAAGATCTTTTGAAATAAGAGGGCTTAATGTGAAAACTAGTTTATTCTAACTTTTCTTCCTGAATAAGAAATAATAAAAAGAAAGGTGCATATGATTTTTATCCAAGGAAACTATATTCAAGCATTTTAAAAAGTGAGTCCTTATCCACTGCTGGTTGAAATCATCTCTTAGCACTGAACGATCAGATACCAGAAGGTCACATACTCCTTTCCAAAAGATCTGCATTTTTCAAGATACCATGTGTTAATTACCCATCCATCAATATGATCAAAATATTCCCTGAAGTTTCACGCCTAAAGACTGAAACACCTATAGAAAAGTAACTTTGGGAGTCAATATTCTGACAAACAGTTCCAGGAAAATGCTCACATAGAAATGAGACATATATACACTATTGATACTATGTTTAAAATAGATAATTAATGAGAACCTACTGTAGAGCTCAGGAAACTCTATTCAGTGCTCTGTGGTGAACTAAATGGGAAGGAAATCCAAAAAAGAAGGAGTATATGTATACATATTGGAATAGGAAATGGCAACCTACTTCATTATTCTTGCCTGGGAAATCCCATGGACAGAGGAACCTGGTGGGCTACAGTCCATGGGGTCACAAAGAGTCAGACACAACCAAGCATGAGCACGATGCATACATATATCTGGTTTCCTTTGCTGTACAGCAGATACTAATACAATACTGTAAAGCAACGACACTTCAATAAAATTTCATTAAAAAAAATAAAAGTGAGTCTCCTTAAAGTGGAACAGTAGAAGAATGTTATTTCTTCTTCTGTACTGATATTTTAAATACAGTGCATTTTTCTATCATTTTTTCTCTTTCCTCAAGCCATGCATGGGAGATAGGACTCTTGCCTTGTTTCCATTTGGGTGACAAGCGCTTGCTTCTTGCCATATTCTGATCAGTGTATTTTCTTGGTCCAATACCAGAAAAATGTTGCTAAACTTTGTCTGCTTCTTCCCAGCTGGTTTCTCTTCTCTGTATCTCAGAGACAGATACAATCTGTTACACTGAAGAATTCTTTGAATGTTTCCCTGATAACATAGTTTAGTGAAATAATATGGGCTAAAACAAATACCAATACAAAAACAAAGACTACTACATCTAGTGAGTTTGCAATGAAAGAAAAATTAACCTTATGAAGAAACTCGGAGAGGACATGAATAATATATGAAATACATTCACAGGAATTTGAGTATCTGTGTTGCAAACATCAGTATATATAATTATGGAAAGCTTCATAACTAGGTTTTGACCTGTGTATATGAGCAATGTTACAATTAGACCTACTTTGTCCTCAGTGATTATAGCAGACAAACATCAGAATGCTTATGAGGTATTTCTATGAGGTTCCTAAATCACAATGAACAGTAGGTTTTCTTTTACTACATATGTAAGTTCCCAATGGTTTACTCATCTGCCTCTGAAGTAGTTGAGATTAAAGCAAATAATTCTGAGATCTTGGAAGGAATTATTGAAGCTGACAAATGCCATATGGAATTTCACAAGCTGCCTTTTCTAGCAGAGAAAGCTGAGTGTGCAGTACTTGAGGAATCAGGAAATAAAGACACCTGGTTACAATTTATCACCATTTTCTTTGGCAGACTGACCTTCTTGTCTTGTGATCTTTTATTGCTCTTGACTTCCTTCATTAACTCTTTCAAATACATTACTGCATTATGCTTTCAAAGTTCACAAGGATCCAGTAGATATGGGATTTAAAAACACTGGGTAGAGTATATAGATCAGAAGCTTTGTGTTTCTGTATGCCTTGCATTAAGCTTCAACAGTTACCTTATGGGAGTTTAGATATGTTTGCTCACTTCGCTCTCCTACCAAATTGTTGCTTTGTAAGGTTTCAGAGGAGGGCATGTCAAGAATTGACTCTGTTTAGTAAAAACCATGTGGTCTATTGGCCTTGCTTTTAAAAAATCATCAGTAAAGGAGATCTTCGCATCTATAATTGTCCTAGTTGGTTGACCAGAAACTCTGGCCTCAAGCTACACCTACCCACAAACTGTTTGAAGCTTTCTTTCCAAGCCCAACATCCCCAGAGTTTCTGTTGAAATGAATAGATTCATTGAAATGCATCTGTATATATAATATTATTAAGAAACTTTTCTTTCAGCAATTGTTCATCTTCCCTTCTACAATGCCATTTTTAGTAACTATGATTACGGCATGTCCACAGTTTACTCAAGAAAACTCATCCTACTCTGTTTAAAGCTGTTTAATCATTAACTGTCGTCTCTTAGGAATCAGATTCATATATGCAACTAATTATTGAACCTCCAATTTAAGGTCCTGTAGTTATCTAAAACTCAACATTTCAAAATTCAACTTATCTCTTTCCACCTTTTCATACAAAACCCTTGTTATGACTCTACATAGATTTAGACTAAACAAAAACCTTGAGCTTTGTCTTGGACTATTCCACATTACTCACATCCATATTCATTCATTTTTAAATCATGTTGCTTTTACCTTCCAAATATGTCTTAAATTTATTCACTTCTCTCACAAAAACTAATTCCTTGGAAGAAACCACCATCATCGTATTTCAGTATGTTAGTCTCCTTTTTTAATGCTTTATATGTTTTCTAATCTATTATTCACATTACAATCAGAATACCAGTCACATCAATCATTAAAAGCCTACACACACTCTTTCCTTCTCTTAGGAATAAGTCCAAATTAAGTGAATATCTTACAAGGTCTTAAATGTAAGTGGCTAGTATTTCCCTGGCTTTATTACCATTTAATTAAACAAGCTCACATAGTTTGTCAGCATGAATTTATTAGCATCATGCTATTTAGATCCATAAACTTCTCTTAAATATTAAAAAATTTGATATTATATAATGAAAAATTATTAATTTTAACAGTAGACACTAATTTTAGTGGTAGACACATATATCCCCCAAACGATCACACAATTATCGTCAATGACAAATCAACTATTACTATCAACTACTAAAAGGAAGGTGGAAAATGGTGATATATTGATGATATACTTAATTTTCAAATAGTTGATAGCTAAAATGAGAAAAAAACTTTAGCAAAAATAAGGTGACACTGATTAACATAAAGTGACGATTTAACCAGTGCAAAATAAAATATTGGTGGATCCTTCTTTAACTTGCATGTAGGAAAATACTTTCTAATTATGACTAAAAATCTGGTGGCAATAAAATAAAAGAATGGTTAGCTGGCTATATAATTTTTAATTGACATGACAAAATATAATAAAATATTTTAAAATAAATAAAAATATAACTCACAAACAGAAAGAAAATATTTGCAATATATCATAGAAACAGGGCTAAACCTTTCTACTACATAAGGATTTCTTAAAAACTGAGAGAAAAATTACAAAAGCCTAAAACATAATAGACAAAAAATACAGATAATTTTCAGACAGAAATGAAAATATTATCCTTAAACATACAAAATTATGTTCTACATCATACATAATTAGAAGAAGGCAATTTAAAACAGAGCTGAGATAGTATTTTCACTTACCAAATTGGAAATATTAAACTGCAAAAGAGTACATCTATTGGTGGGACTGGACAAACAGACTCTCATATATTGATGGTGGGAACACATATTTATACAAACCTTGTGAAGGAGAATTTGGTAAACTCACCAAAAAACATATAGTAATCCCAATCTTAGGAGTTCATCTAAAAATACATCTCCAGCAACACTAAAATACATGATATGCTCAATATTTACTCCAACATACTTATCACAAAATACTGGCCATAATATAATAGACATACATAGGGAAGTAACTGTAACTGTAGAAACTCTGGTATCTCTATGTCTATCTAATATAACCATATCCAATAGAGTGTTATGAAAGTCTAAAAATGAAAGAGGAAGAATTTATATGGAGTAATTTCTAGAATACATATTGTTATGTAAAAAAGGATAAGTATAGAAGTGTAACAGGTATAAAAAAAGTCGTTGTTTTATATAGTTGCTAACTCATGTCTGACTCTTTTGCAACCCCAGAGATTGTAGACTGCCAGGCTCTTCTGTCCATGGGGTACACCAGGCAAGAATACTGGAGCAGCTTGCCATTTCCTTCTCCAGGGGGTCTTTCAGATCCAGGGATTGAACCCACATCTCCTCTCCTGCATTGGCAGGAGGATTCTTTACCACTGAGCCACCAGGGAAGCCTGGTGTTAAAAAAGAAGGGAAAATAAAATATATGTATGTATTTACTTGCTTAAGCCCAAAGAAACAAGAAAGGCTAAACTAGATAATAATGCTACTGGTTAATATCAAAGAATGGGTAGAAAAGGTCTATTGGTATATTCTCTGAATATATCTTTCTATACACATCTTTCATAGTCATGCTAAAATTTCATATCTTCAGGAAAAGATAAATAAAATCTACAAGCCCCTAAAATTGAATACAACAGAAACATATTAACTTAGCTGTTTTCAAATGAACGATGTTACAACTTAAAGGGAGGATGGTTGAGATCAAAACTGAGTTACTGTCAGGACAGTGGTCAGTCTACATGCCCCTGACTAAAGACAAAGGAAAAATACCTTCTAAAAGCACTCATAATACATTCAAATCCAAGTTAAAGGCTGCTTTTATGATAAAATGAATAAGCAGTTCTAAAGTCATGGTCTATACTCTCTGTAACTGAACACACAAAAATTTATGGAAACAGGAGACAGATAAGGGAGAAACAAATATGGAAATCAAGAAGACAGAATGAAGCCTGTAGATATGGACCAGGCTTGGAAATAGTGTGATAACTACCTGTTTCTGAACTGTAAAAATGTGCAGAAGCAATGGATCCCCAGAAGCAATAAGCACAATCTAACACCTACATTTTGTTCTCCAAATACCTCTTTTCTCTTAAAGGAATCAGAAACCCTTGGGGAAAAGCAGCTAAATCCAGAACTGGGGTGGGCAAATTACAAGATAATCCTGGAAGAATTCTGAGCCAAAATGTCAAGAAATGAACAAGAATGATGGAGGAATTGTGACATGGGCCCAGACTCAACTCAAAGGAACTCTCATAGGCATTACCACCTGAATATCAAAATAAATAATTACAACAAGAGATTATATTCAATAAAACAGTATTCAGTAATTCATACTGATATAAATGAATATATAACTAGGGAGAAATTACTTTGTTTCAGTAACATGTTAACAGAAAATTTGCAAGGATTATGGCATTTGAAATCACCATTTGCCAAATAACATTATAATGATTTAATCAGTCAACAATGTCAGTAATTGCTAATAATTAAAATATTTACAATATTTTAGCACATTGTCTCACAAGATACTCAATATATTAAAATGCAAAATAATGACACAGCACTATTAAATTAAAGGAAACTAAAGTGGTCAAGTATGGATATGAGAGTTGGACTGTGAAGAAGGCTGAGCAATGAAGAATTGATGCTTTTGAACTGTGGTGTTGGAGAAGACTCTTGAGAGTCCCTTGGACTGCAAGGAGATCCAACCAGTCCATTCTGAAGGAGATCACCCCTGAGATTTCTTTGGAAGGAATGATGCTAAAGCTGAAACTCCAGTACTTTGACCACCTCATGCGAAGAGTTGACTCATTGGAAAAGACTTTGATGCTGGGAGGGATTGGGGGCAGGAGTAGAAGGGGACGGCAGAGGATGAGATGGCTGGACGTGAGTCTAAGTGAACTCCGGGAGTTGGTGATGGACAGGGAGGCCTGGCTTGCTGCGATTCATGCGGTCGCAAAGAGTCGGACACAACTGAGTGACTGAACTGAACTGAACTGAACTGAAAGTGATATGACAGGCTTCCCTGATAGTTCAGTTGGTAAAGAATCTACCTGCAATGCAGGAGACCCCGGTTCAATTCCTGAGTCGGGATGATCCGCTGGAGAAGGGCTAGGCTACCAACTCGAGTATTCTTGGGCTTCCATTGTGTCTCAGCTGGTAATGAATCCACCTGCAGTGCAGGAGACCTGGGTTTGATCCCTGGGTTGGGATATCCCCTGGAGTCAGGAAAGGCTACCCACTCCAGTATTCTGGCCTAGAGAATTCCATGGACAGTCCATGGAAATGGACTTTTTTTCACAAAATGTCGGACATGACTGAGCAACTTTCACTTTCACTTTCAAAGTGATAGGACAACTGAACACACATAATTTTGGCTTTTCTTTTGCACAAAGTTCATTAATACAGACACTGGAGAAATCACAGTAAAGCCTTGCATCAATATGAATTGCCTTTTTTGAAAACTGTACCATGGTTACCTCCTTGGGAAATTAATACTAAAGTGTTTATAGTAAAGGTACTTCATTGTTGCAATTTACTTTTGAATGGTTTAGAGAAAAATCTACCCTTCACCTAAAAAAAAAAGATTAAGCAAATATTGTTACATATTAACTTTGGGGGATCTAGGTGAAAGGTGGCTAGAAATTCTGTGCCCTATTTGTTCAACTTTTCAGTAAATCAGAAATTTTGAAAAAAAATTATATAATGCGTTAAAGTAGCTCATAAACACTTTCTCAGAACTACTCTAGTTTCTTTTTTACAAATAATTATCTGTAGTTCTTCAAAGCTTATTTTTCTATTTTTTCTTCCATTCTTGATTTTGTTCAGTAGAAAATGCCAACTAATAATAGTTGATCAAAAAATAGCAAACATTATCTACAGTAAATAGAATGAGAAAGTACTTAATTCCAATATTTAAAAAGAAAGGAAAGCTACTCAAAATTAAGAGGCATGTGCAGTTATAAACAATTTAACACAATTCACATTTAAGTTGGTATAATATTTTTAGTCATATCCACTATTATAGATGGAAATGGCAACCCACTCCAGTATTCCTGCCTAGAGAATCCCATGGACAGAGGAGCCTGGCGGGTTGCAAAAGTTGGACATGTCTTAGCGACTAAACCACCTTTATTATAGAATGTTTGTACTATAAAGGACCCATTTCATTTTACACAAAAGAAATCTAAATTGTCAAGGAGTTGAGTATTTAGTTCACACAATTAGGGAATGGCAAAGTGGGAAAGAAAAACTGTATTTCTTGCTGCACTGGTCTAGTAACTAGGATTTGGCACATTCCCTAATGGTGAAGTTGCAACTCCAATACTTTGTCCATCTGATGCAAAGATCCAACTCATTGAAAAATACCCTAATACTGGGAAAGATTGAAGGCAGGAGGAGGGAGCTACAGAGGACAAGAAGGGTGGATGGCATCACTGACTCAATGGACATGAATCTGAGCAAGTTCCAGGAGATACTGAAGGACAGGGAAGCCTGGCAGTCCATGGGGTTGCAAAGAGTTGGCCACGAATGAGTGACTGAACAACAACAACTGTTACTGGGTGGGTAGAGTCTGACAAAACTGAGCACACACCCACAAATGAGTCTATGACAGCAAAACTCTTGAAGGCATGTGGTATAGTGGTTTAGAGAACACAACAAAGACTAAGGAGACTTGTGTTCTAGAACCAGTTCTGTTGCTTACTGACTATGTGACCAGCTCTAATACTGAGTGGAAAGACATTATCTCCTACTTGTACTTATTAAAACAAAAATGATTAAAAATTAATACTAAAGCATAACCTATAAAATAAAAGCATCCACACCTACCCCATAAAGACAGTTTAGACAAGTGCTCTATTTTTCAAAATCAGTTCATTAACTGGCAAATCTGAAGATATGCAGACAGTACTGATAGGAAGCTAAGTTAGTATCCACTTTCTGAAAGGTGATATAAAATATACCTTAAAGCTATAGTTAATTGTATACACTCTCTCTAACAAGACCACCAAAAGAAAAGCCCCATAAGAAAATAATCAAATAAGTGCTAAACTTCATAATTATAAGGCTAGTCTACCTTAACTCTATGTAAATAAAAAATGAAACATTCCAGTAATAGTGAATTGGCTAAATACACTATATCTACAGACTGTAATAAAATATATGCATTAAAACAAAGTAATTTTTATTTCCCAAACTTGTGTTAAAATGCTAGCCTCTGAAATGCATTCAATGAAATAATATTCAGAATCTGTAACATTATATAAATTTAGGTGTCATTAATTTTCAGATATGTTAATATTATAACATCAGTTTGTTTCACCACATAGAAGAATGCTGAGATACTGTAAAGAATGCTTCTAAATTTAATTTTACCTTAGAACCTTATTTTTATAAATAATTCATTAGTATTTCATGGGGCAAGGGTTAGCAGAATAAAGTGCCATAAATACTGCTGAAGGATATTTAATGCAGCAAATATGAAAAATATGTAAAACATATAAAAATCTTATAGTTTATATAAAACTATACTGATATATGAAGTATCTATGCCAAAAAATTAACAATTTTGGCTTGAGAAATCAGAAGTAAATAATTTTTTTCTCATTCTTAATTTTTAAATTTTGTACAGAATAAAAAAATACCTACTTTACTCAAAATATTTGTCCTTATGGTACCAAATGTTGGTATTTGCATCTTTCTACCCTCTAGTTCTTTATTCTTCCATCCCTAAGTTTTTTCTTAAGATGCCACATCCTAAAATCAACCATTTAGTAGTATTTTGGCCCCAAACTGAAAAAAATTCTGTCAGTGTTCCTTCCTTCATAACACACTTTTCTGCTTCTCCAGCAGCATCATACACAGCTGGTTCATTTCATCTCACCTCCCAGCTTCCACATATGCAGCCTTACCTCTCCTCCACATTTTTGTGTTTTTGTAACGTGCTGCCAGACACTGCTGCCAAAATCATCTCTCAAATGTGTGGCTTTGCCCACACTTCTTCCTTCTTCAAATCCTTCAAAGCCAGTATTTCTCTGCATATGAATTTCAAATTATTCATATACATTTTCAAATAGCCTTTTCTGTACAAAAATCTAATCCATGAAATCTCTCATCTAAACAACTTAAGAGACTAAACAACAACAAATAGCCCTCTTCTGCATACTGCTATTTGTTGCTTAATAATGCCAAACACTTCAAATAATCATGTTCATGATAATTTCACTTAAAGATGTTTTTTAAAACATTTTTTTCTTTTTTTCCAAAGGATTTGAGTTTTAGGTTTCTTGGATTTTAGAGAAGAAGGAAATAACTCTAACATTTAGCAAATGTCTGTTATATACAGGACATTGATCAAGTAATACACACTATCTATTGCAATTTAGTTTAAAATTAAATAACTCAATCAAAGTGCAAAACTGTAATGAGCTAGAAATTGAGTGGTCTGATAAATTCACTTACATCATTTTCTTCCTTGCTGAGAAGTACTTGACTATCATTTTACTCCCAATATTTTTTTTTTTCTCATTTTGTTCCTTAGAAGTGGGCTAAACAGTAGAGAATTGTATTTCTCTTTTTTATTTCCCCAATGAATCTCCTACGTTTTATTGCTTTTTTTTCTTTTACAACCAACTTCTGTAAAGAATTTAGTTCTTATTTCCTAGGTGGTTAAATTTTTCTTATCAGTTCTGACAGACGGTTATAAACATTATTTTATTAAGCAAAGGAAATTAACATCAATGAAAGAACAAAAAGTATATAATCTAAATCAACATAATATCACAAAATAACTGACATATTAATATAAAAAAGTAGAAAGGACTTAATTCCCTAAATAGAAGCCTGATCTTTCCTGAAAAGGAGAGCTAGCCACTATATACAGACATATTTAAGAATCAAAAGCTAGAAAAAAAATTTACCATATTACATTTACTTAATTGCTTTCTTGACATGTCTGCAAGTTTTGAATCCCTACTCTATAGCAGATAGAAAGAGCAATTTGAATATCATTTATTCCAGGATCTTATTAGTCATTGAAAAACCTCATGTATTAGTTTCCTTGGGCTGTCATAACAAAAACTACAGACTGGGTGGTTTAAACAGCAGAAATGCATTTTTTCAGAATTCTGGAGGCCAAAAATCCCAGGTCAACTTACTGGTAGAGTTGCTTTACCCTAAAGACTCTCCATGGCTTGCTGATGGCTGTTGTGTCCTCACAATGTCCTTCCTCTGTGTGAATTCATCCCTGGTGTATCTGAGTGTCCAAATTTCCTCTTATAGGGACACCAGTCAAACTGAATGAGGTTCCACACTAAAAGCCCCATTTTAACTTGATCACCACTTTAAAGTCCCTGTCTCTAAATACAGTCACATTCTGAAGTCCTGGCAATGAGGCTTTCAACATGAATTTTAGGGAAGTACTTCCCTGGTGGTCCACAGGATACAACTCTGTGCTCCCAAGGCAGGGTCTCAGGATTGAGCCCTGCTTGGGGAACTAGTTCCCGCATACTGCAGCTAGTAGGCATGCCACAATGAAGATCCCAGGAGCCACAACTAAGCCTCAGTGCAGCCTAAATTAATTAGTAATTAATTAATAATTAAACATTTAAAAAAAAAGAATTTTAGGAAGATACAATTCAACCCATGATAACAGCAACACCACACAAATTGGAACATCAGCCTATCTATGATTTGCCTTTTCTCTGAGATTAGATACAAATGAAATTAAGTCTGAAAAATTTAGAGACTTATACATGTTATCTATGAACTCTAAGGAATAAAAGATGTTTAGTTTTCCAGGAACTATTATATTTTTAGTAACTAAATGACAAATTAAAAATTCTTCTGATATTGAAAAATTAATATGTATTTTTCTATTTTTTTTTAAATTTTAAGGCATGCTATTTAGTGGGTTTCCAGCTCTAGCTATGACATCCAAGTGACAAGATCAGCTCAATATTTTCCCCTTCACATCCATCTCATACCATGAATGTACTCTGGGAAATTTGAAGGTTATTAAGCATAGAGAGATGAGAAAAAAAATTTTTTTAATGTAGTTGCATTCCTGGTGATAAGTGAATTCATATTTGTGCACTGAATTAAAATTTTTGATACCAGTAGTAAAACCTGTTTGTTTAACCACAGATATACTATGTACCCAAGATATACTATGTACCCAAGATTCTATTTCAAAGCAACATTTTTACTTTTCTCTACCTTTTTTTTCAAAAATGTACATAAATAGCCATAATTTTTGAAACTTATATATATATATAAAACTTTATATATATTACAGTAATATATATGTATCACTGTTTATACATATTACAGTAATATATGTATATTACTGTTTAGGGGGTTTCATTCACGTTGAATTTTAATCAATCAGACCTTGTGGTTGAAAGCAACAGATAGCAACTTTGGGTCATTTTAGCAGAAAAGTTCAGTTAGCTTACCTAATTGCAAAGTACTTGATTCATAAACAGGACCATCCAAGGACTTGCTGTCACTGGCATTATGCAGCCAACTTTTGCTGCACTGCAGGCTTTACTGAAAGTTTTGCTGCTACAGAAAGTGTACACTGAACCTTCCACAATATTCTTACCCTTTCATTGACCCTACACGGAGCCACATGTTCAATATTCAAAGTCCATGACACTTTGGTGGAGCTCATTATTAGTGGAGATTCAGATATGTGCTAGCATCTGAGCCAAAGGATATAACCTCTTCATCTTCCATGACAGTGGCCAGGAGTGGAAATCACCTTTTAAAACAAGACCTGTGCTCCAGGAGCTGGGGAAAAGGAAGGCATTATATTTGTAACAAAGACTGAAAGCTCTCCATGTGTGCCTGGAGAACATAGAAGGGCAACACTTCATGTGTGTTAAATTTCAATTAGCTTCAACCCAAAATTTGGGAAAAACTCCAAATATCAATTTACAGACAAAAAAAAAACCAAATGGTTAAATATTATAGACATCTCAAAACAGTAATAGCTATTTTGGTGATTTCTGAAAAAATAATGTTTCCTCAAACAGTAAGTTGGACTTGATATAGAAGAGTGTATTTGTACAAAGTGAAGGCTTATAATATTATCTTACTTCAGTCAACATTTCAAATAATTTGGGGATCTACCTTTGGCTTCACCACTAAACTCAGTACCCTCATTAATGAATTCAGATCTAGAAGTCTTGGATAAAGGCTTAAAACTGCTGTGATCCTGAACACATACAAACTAGAAAATCAGCTTCAAATCCCTTTCAATGTTCAAGGAGCAGTGGCTGCGTGGGCACAGGAGGGCCAAGAGGAGCCACTCCACGTTCAAGGTCAGGAGGGGCAGCAGTGAGGAGATACCCCTCATCCAAGGTAAGGAGCAGCAGCTGCGCTTTGCTGGAGCAGCCGTGAAGAGATACCCCATATCCCAGGTAAGAGAAAACCAAGTAGATGGTAACTGTTGCGAGAGGGCATCAGAGGGCAGACACACTGAAACCATAATCACAGAAAACTAGCCAATCTGATCACATGGACCACAGCCTGGTCTAACTCAATGAAGCTAAGTCATGCCCTGTGGGGCCTCCCAAGACAGGTGGGTCATGATAGAGAGGTCTGACAGAATGTGGTCCACTGGAGAAGGGAATGGAAAATCACTTCAGTATTCTTGCCTTGTGAACCCCATGAACAGTATGAAAAGGCACAATGAGAGGATACTGAAAGAGGAACTCCCCAGGTCAGTAGGTACATAATATGCTACTGGAGATCAGTGGAGAAATAACTCCAGAAAGAATGAAGGGATGGAGACAAAGCAAAAACAATACCCAGTTGTGGATGTGACTGGTGATAGAAGCAAGGTCCGATGCTGTAAAGAGCAATATTGCATAGGAACCTGGAATGTTAGGTCAATGAATCAAGGCAAATTGGAAGTGGTTGAAAAGGAGATGGCAAGAGTGAATATCAACATTCTAGGAATCAGCGAACTAAAATGGACTGGAATGGGTGAATTTAACTCAGATGACCATTATTCCTACTACTGTGGACAGGAATCCCTTAGAAGAAATGGAGTAGCCATCATGGTCAACAAAAGAGTCCAAAATGCAGTACTTGGATGCAATCTCAAAAACGACAGAATGATCTCTGTTCATTTCCATGGCAAACCACTCAATATCACAGTAATCCAAGTCTATGCCCCCAACCAGTAACGCTGAAGAAGCTGAAGCTGAACAGTTCTATGAAGACCTACAAGACCTTTTAGAACTAACACCCAAAAAAGATATCCTTTTCATTATAGGGGACTGAAATGAAAAGTAGGAAGTCAAGAAACACCTGGAGTAACAGGCAAATTTGTCCTTGGAATATGGAATGAGGCAGGGTAAAGGCTAATAGAGTTTTGCCAAGAGAAAACACTGGTAATAGCAAACACCCTCTTCCAACACCACAAGAGAAGACTCTACACATGGACATTACCAGATGGTCAACATCGAAATCATATTGATTATATTCTTTGCAGCCAAAAGTGGAGAAGCTCTATACAGTCAGCAAAAATAAGACTGGAAATGGACTGTGGCTCAGATCATGAACTCCTTATTGCCAAATTCAGACTTAAATTGAAGAAAGTAGGGAAAACCACTAGACCATTCAGATATGACCTAAATCAAATCACTTATGATTATACAGTGGAAGTGAGAAATAGATTAAAGGGCCTAGATCTGATAGATAAGAGTGCCTGATGAACTATGGAATGAGGTTCATGACATTGTACAGGAGACAGGGATCAACACCATCCTCATGGAAAAGAAATGCAAAAAAGCAAAATAGCTGTCTGGGGAGGCCTTACAAATAGCTGTGAAAAGAAGAGAAGCAAAAAGCAAAGGAGAAAAGGAAAGATATAAGCATCTGAATGCAGAGTTCCAAAAAATAGCAAGAAGAGATAAGAAAGCCTTCCTCAGTGATCAATGCAAAGAAATAGAGGAAAAGAACAGAATGGGAAAGACTAGAGATCTCTTCAAGAAAATTAGAGATACCAAGGGAACATCACGCAAAGATGGGCTTGATAAACGACAAAAATGGTCTGGACCTAACAGAAGCAGAAGATATTAAGAAGAGGTGGCAAGAATACACAGAACTGTACAAAAAAGATCTTCACGACTCAGATAATCATGATGATGTGATCACTCACCTAGAGCCAGACATCCTGGAATGTGAAGTCAAGTGGGCCTTAGAAAGCATCACTATGAAAAAACCTAGGGGAGATGATGGAATTCCAGTTGAGCTATTTCAAATCCTGAAAGATGATGCTGTGAAAGTGCTGCACTCAATATGCCAGCAAATTTGGAAAACTCAGCAGTGGCCACAGGGCTGGAAAAGGTCAGTTTTCATTCCAATCCCAAAGAAAGGCAATGCCAAAGAATGCTCAAACTACCGCACAATTGCACTCATCTCACATGCTAGCAAAGTAATGCTTAAAATTCTCCAAGCCAGGCTTCAGCAATACGTGAACTGTGAACTTTCAAACGTTCAAGCTGGTAGCGTAACCAGAAATCAAATTGCTAACATCTGCTGGATCATAGAAAAAGCAAGAAAGTTCCAGAAAAACATCTATTTCTGCTTTATTGACTATGCCAAAGCCTTTGATTGTGTGGATCACAGCAAACTGTGGAAAATTCTGAAAGAGATGGGAATATCAGACCACCTGACCTGCCTCTTGAGAAACGTATATGCAGGTCAGGAAGCAACAGTTAGAACTGGACATGGAACAACAGACTGGTTCCAAATACGAAAAGGAGTACGTCAAGGCTGTATATTGTCACCCTGCTTATTTAACTTCTATGCAGAGTACATCATGAGAAACACTGGGCTGGAAGAAGCACAGGCTGGAATCAAGATTGCCAGGAGAAATATCAATAACCTCAGATATGCAGATGACACCACCCTTATGACAAAAAGTGAAGATGAACTAAAAAGCCTCCTGATGAAAGTGAAAGAGGAGAGTGAAAGAGTGGCTTAAAGCTCAACATTCAGAAAACGAAGATCATGGCATCTGGTCCCATCACTTCATGGCAAATAGATGGGGAAACAGTGGAAACAGTGTCAGACTTTATTTTGCGGGGCTCCAAAATCACTGCCGATGGTGATTGCAGCCAGGAAATTAAAAGACGCTTACTCCTTGGAAGGAAAGTTATGACCAACCTAGATAGCATATTGAAAAGCAGAGACATTACTTTGCCAACTAAGGTCCGTCTAGTCAAGGCTATGGTGTTTCCAGTGGTCATGTACGGATGTAAGAGTTGGACTGTGAGGAAATCTGAGCGCCGAAGAATTGATGCTTTTGAACTGTGTTGTTGGAGAAGACTCTTGAGAGTCCCTTGGACTGAAAGGAGATCTAACCAGTCCATTCTAAAGGAGATCAGTCCTGGGATTTCTTTGGAAGGAATGATGCTAAAGGTGAAACTCCAGTACTTTGGCCACCTCATGCAAAGAGCTGACTTATTGGAAAAGACTTTGATGCTGGGAGGGATTGGGGGCAGGAGGAGAAGGGGACAACAGAGGATGAGATGGCTGGATGGCATCACCGACTCAATGAACGTGAGTTTGAGTGTACTCCCAGGGTTGGTGATGGACAGGGAGGCCTGGCGTGCTGCGATTCATGGGGTCGCAAAGAGTCGGACACGACTGAGCAAGTGAACTGAACTAATTCAAATACATCAAATAACCAACAGAAGGGATGATTATCTTCATTTCAGTAACTAAAATTTTACTAAATGTATTTCCTGGGTTTGCTTGTGATTATTGTCAAGAAATTCAAAAACAGAGAAATATTTGCAGAAAGTAGCATGCATAATCATTTACCCTCCAACCAGAAATTTTATAATTTATAATAACTTGCTTTATCTGTTTTTATATAATCATTAACACATATTATAAACACATTTGAAGTCTCTCCCTCCATATCTAGTCATTTATGTCTTGAGATAAATACTATCACAAACTTGGTATACATGTTTTTAATCTTTTGAACATAGTTGCATGTACATTTATATGTAATCTTGAAGATTATGTAGTATTTTTGTGTTTTGTTGTAAAGCATACATAGTACAATACATTTTGCATTATCTTCTCATTTTATAATTATTTTATCATTATATTTTGAGATGTATTCTTTATATATTAATTTTAGTTCATTCAGTTTAACAGATATGCTATATCCTATCATATAAATATAACATATTTCATATACCTCCTCTTGGTTGACTTTAATTTTTCACTATTATTTTGTTTCTATCAGTCATTTTGCAATAAATATTTTTGTACATATATTTTGTGCATATACCTCAAAGTTTTTCTAGAAATATAAATTCTGGCATGCAAGGCATGAAATTTCTTTATTGTGCTAGATAACTACAAATTGTTTTCCATCCTGTATTATTTTTTAAAAATTAAAAATCCTCAGAGGAACTATATTTTTACTGATTCCTACAATTTTCAGACATATCTTCCTCTTATGTTTTTAAATCACAAAAGCAAATCTTTCTAATAACATAATGTGATAAAATGGTTAATGAGGTAAAACTGCTTTCTCAGCCTTATTGGTTTGTGAAATGACTTAATTTGCCAGTGTATTCATTTTTCCTTGCAAAGTAATTTTGTTGTATGACTGGAGTCCTTTTTCAAATCCTGGGAAAATGCTTACTCATAAAAATCAAAGACAGATTTTCTTTTGGAAAAAGAATCTCCAAACTTACCAGCACAAATTGGCAGAGCCAGAGACATTTCTATAAAGGTTCAGAAAAACAAAACCTAATTAAAACTACTCAAATTAGACAAACAACATTCTCTCAGACAAAATTTTAAAATACATTTTTGAGTTTTTAATAGGACAGAGTACTTGATTTTAAAAAAATCATTAATTTGATTTGAAAGAGCTATTCACTTTCATCCATTCAAGTAAAGAGTTTCTGTTTAAACCCACTTGTTTGATCAAGAACTGAGGATAAATAGTAATTTGTCTTTAACTGCATTTCTTTAGAGTGAAAATAAAATGTAATCTATTCTACAACATGGGTGATTTGGTGAGCTTGATTTATCTAGTAAAAGATGTTAGGAGCATTCCTTATCATGGGAAAGTATGCTATTTATTAGGATTCTTTTTCCATCTTTTTATTATTTCTCCAGAAATGATTTTGTAAATACACATATTGTAGGAGTTTAAAGTGAGTATATTAATTCCTACATCCCACCTCACAACTTGGACTGGCTTTGCAAAGATAAAGGCAGGGAAGTATGTTTAAGGGTGTACGTGGTGTGTGTGTGTACGTGTGTGTGATGTGTGTGTATGTGTGTAGTGTATATGTGTGTGAAATGTGGTGTGTG